>NC_033795.1:64498367-64586140 GCF_001876935.1 Asparagus officinalis
AAGAACATGTAGCCGAAAAGATGTTTTGAGTTTTGATTTAGTCGGTTAAATTTGGATTATAGTTGGAACAACATGGCACTTCAACTTCTTCTGACCAAATACACCATACTTGGTATTCCAATTGAAATCATTTGGTTCTCCACAAGACTTGCTAAAGTTCGGTTAATATGTTTTGATTGAAAAGTGTAACCCTGTGGTTTTCTTATATACCTCTTGGTACTAAGCTATTCTCATGCAAACATCCTTTGTGTTATGCTCTTTCTTTTATGAGAAATTAATCTTGGACCCAAAATCATGGGATCAATTACGGGGACAAGTAATGTGTCTCTGCGGTAAATCATTGGTGTATGTTGGAATCCCAAGAAAGTGATACATATCACCTTGTCCCTGTACTTGGTCCATGAAATTTGCGTGCAAAAATTACTCTTCTTTTATCATATAATAACATACGGGCATTTCCTTGATACTTCAGATCGGGAGGCCAGTGGTATTTTCCCTGGCAGCCGAAGGCGAAGCTGGCGTTAGAAAAGTGCTTCAGATGCTCCGAGACGAGTTTGAACTCACAATGGCGCTCAGTGGATGCACTTCACTCAAAGAAATCACCCGAAACCACATTGTGACCCCCGCGGAGCAGAATCGCATTACTCCTAGGTTATAAATCTCACCCTCAAAACTCGGCGGTCTATTTGTGAAGGAGGGAATGTTTCGACCAGTTTCTAAGAGTTTATATATGGCTTTGAACTATTGAGTTATTGTGACAGTGATGAATAATATTTTTCATATGTTGCTACTGATAGTGCGTCCTGTATATATATATATATATATATATATATTTCTTTTTTTGATTGTATGGAAACATGCTTATTATTGGTTACACGGAAACAAGCGTTTGATATTGGGCTAAATGTTATTACTCTGCGGTGGGCTCAAGCGTACGGGCCCCGACAGGGAAAACCATTTAAGGTTGCCCCAAAAGATAAAATGTTTTCATCCGCCCAAAAGCAGCATATAATCTATAACTAAATTCAATTCAATATACTCATGTGTAAACTAGATATCCCTTTTGTATGCAGCCTAGCATACGTTTCGGCCTGGCTCAAATTGTCGAGCCCTAGTATACGTTTCCAGAAATCGACCCATTTTGTGGTCACGTCAGTAACGTGGCCACGAAGCGGGTCAATATTTTTTAATCTCGTCTCTAAATAGTCGGGGTTGCTAACCCGACTAATTTTGCTACTGTCAAAATAGTTTTGAATTACCAAAATTGAATGTTAATTTTCTGCGAATTATTCCGACAACAACGTATTGTAAAGTTAATCTCATCTTTTCCTCTTTGCAACATAATAAGGACGCAACAGTCCCTCATGTACAAATGTAGCATCCGCCTAAAAACACTTCCAAAGGAAACATGATACATATGCAAAGTTCGTCTGCTTTACATAACGTGATGATGATAATAAAAGACATTTTGAATCAAGAAGAGAATAAATTAAGCATTTATTATGCACAATCTGTTCCTTTTTATAAGACACATGATTGTATTCTTGCAGAAGCGATCCGAGCTAACTACCGGCATCAAAAAATTAAGGCAAGGACGAGAAGTAAAGAACACTAACATTTGTGTGATACACGTGTGATTATTAATTAATGGTTTTTTTTTGGGTATACATTAATAATATTAAAGCGTCTTTCGCTCCATCTAATTTCGGTGATGAGAATTGAGGATTATATTTTTATATTACAACAAGTTCTTGTAGGTTTAGTGTTTTTTATGTGTGTTGAAATACCAGTGTTTGTGCAATGAATCTTTTTCTTTAAATCTGCTTCCAATGCGTGTGTCGAATAAGATTTGAGTTCGGGTTAACTAACCTCAATTATACTAAAACTATAAAGTTCTGACGATGATAGCTGAGATTACATTTTTATACTCTTAACAATTAATATAAGAGATGGTAGGATGCACCCAGATTATGACGTTAGAAATTCTATACTTTCATTCCACGCTAAAGAAAGCATTGGAAACCTAGCCAGAATTGAACTAAATTTCGCCTTTTCAAAACTTTTTTTTTTTTCAAATTAAAAATAATAACATCAGGGGTTAAGTTTGGAAAGCCCCTTTACTTTGGGGATTTTGCAAATAACCAAGAGAACCCTTCGAACTTCTTTTAATCCATTAAACATGATTTTTTTACTTTAGCCGTATGAAGTAACACTATCAAGTATAATGTGTCACATGCCCAGCATGTCACTATAAAGGGTGTAAATAACCCCCAACTGTCGAAATATTAATGAAACTAATAAAAGGTATAAATAGGTGATTCTTTGAGGGTGAGCGGTATTTTTGTCTTTTTCAATTATGCCAATACATATGACACATTCGACTTGACAATATTAATTTCGGGTTAAAGTGGAAAATCTTCAAGGAGTCAAGCGTAATAAAGAAGTTTATGGCGGTTAAGTGCAAACCCTCAAAGGGAGAGTGTTTGTGGAATTAAAATAGTTAAATGGGGTTATTCGCAAAACCCCCCAAAGTTATAAAGGTTGCTTTCTTAAGTTAACTCTAAGGCCTTGTTTGTTTTTTAAATAGTGAGGATATTATTGTTTGTAATAGAAATTAGGTCTATTACCACCTTTCGGATATGGGCTTCTACCTCTCGTCGACAAAGCCTCTCCTGGAGTACTAGCGCGGGAAGTCTCCTTGTCCTTCCTCCTCAAGTCGTAATTCGTCAAAGCGTTAGTCACTTCACTATAGCTGATAGAAGATCTCCCGTTCAACAAAGTGAGCACGAAGGTATCATACTCCTCATCCGGTAAGGAGCCCAACAAAATAATCGCCTTGTACTCATCCGATATCTTCTCATCAACATTCGCCAAGTCCGACAACAACTTAGTATAGTTGTTTACATGAGCCGCTAGCGAGGTGCCTCTGGACATCTGAAATCTGAAGAGTCTTCGCAGCAAGTGCAACCTGTTCTCAACACTCTTTGTGAGATACTTATTGTTGAGAATTTCCCACATCTTCATCGCAGACGTCACCCTAATCACATCATATTTCAGCTCCTGTTCCAAACAGGACCTGATCACCCCACAAGCATTCCTATTCATTTTCTCCCATACCGTCTCATCATATTTAGGTGGCCTCTCGTGGACCATGATGGTCTCTTCCAAATTCTGAGCATTGAGCGCATCCTGTACGTCACTCATCCACAAACCAAAGTTGATTTTACCGTCATATTTCACCACACTAATCTTAGTGTTCTGAAAACCAACTTGTATTGTACTCGCCATTGACTTGCTGCTTTCACCTTCTTCTCCCATTGCAAACTAACTTCAAATTATAGAGAAAGAACAAATTTGATAAAAAATTAGGAACCACCCAACCGAACCCTAGATCGGATTCCAAATAGATCTCCTATCCACACGAGGAAAGCGAAATCTCCAACGGCAACTCCTAATGCTATCTCACATGAGAATACAGTGAATACTCACACAATAAATCATCAATATTCTCACTTTCCTTTTTCATTTTAATCACGTACCCCAATTGTTGCGCGCAGCGGAAATTTCGGCAACACTTCGGCAACACAACAAGAGAGTCAGGTCGCAATAAGAATTCTTGTTTCTCAAAGGGAACAAGAATCTGAAGCCTAATATCCCATCAAAGTGGGATATTTGCTCTTCCTCTAGTCAGCTCTAGGATTGCGCGTCGAGGGAACCTAAAAAGCTATTACAAATCACACAAAAGCGATACAACCAATTTTTACGTGGTTCGGCAAATTGCCTACGTCCACGGGGCAAGGAGGGGGGAGATCTACTAATAGAAAGAGAGAAAACAACTAGGGTTTACAATCACTCTCAATCTAAACCCTCACACAAAACTCTCAAATCCCTCACAAATATCTCTCACAAAAGCAACAAAGAAAAGCTCTTTTTCTCTGCAGCTGCACAAACAACAAACTCTGTGCTCCAATTGCTTTTCCAGCCGAAAAAAAACCAAGCCTTGCTCTGCTTTTTCTCCAGCCGCAAAAGAAAACAAAACCCCCTTTTCGTACTTGCTCCCAACCCTAGGAAGGATTGAAGAGATATATATAGCTGTAAGAAACGGGTGGGCCGACCTCCATCACACGGAAACGAAAAACGCGGAATTGCTCCGCTGGCTGCATTGGAAACGTGGTGGGTCCCTCCCCCCCACGTTCACAATTATTTTAAACAAGTCGGGGCTGCGAACCCCGACTAATTTTGTTGGGGTTCCCAATGCTGACCGTTTGGCAGAGACCACTTAGATGGGTTGCCCCCTCACAAAATGGTCGGGGTTGGGAACCCCGACCATTTTGTGTGGCGCCAAAATTAGTCGGGGTTCGCAACCCCGACTTGTTTAGTCCCCTAACTACGCATCTCGTGCCGGAGACATCCTAATTAGTTGAGGTTGCCAACCCTAATTAGGAAGCCGATTTTTTAAAAATCGATCCAGTTTCTGGCCACGATTCTGATGTGGCCAGAAATTAGGTCGATTTTTGGAATTAAAATTGGAGTGGGTCGATTTTTTAAAAATAATTATTTTGGGGTTATTTTGAAAATTTCTTCTCTATTTATATCAAAAAAGGAAAAAAGAGAAAATTGGTGGTGCCCTTCTCACATCTGATTTCACCTTTGTTGCTCTCATCTGGTGCAGATTCAGAAATGTTTGTATCAATTTTGTGTGCTCGCAGGATTTAGAGTCAATTTCTCTTTTTTTTCTCACAATTTTCCTAACCACTATTTGGCTTTATTATGTAAAATGCAGCTTGATTGGATATGCTATAAAAATAAACACCAATATAAACTGTTTAAAAAGTACATTTAAAGTTGTTTGAATATTCTTTTGTTAATAAGTATAATCTCTAATAGCATGATATTAATCATTGGATAAATGATCATAACCATCTAATATGTTTCTGATAAAAAAGTTGGTGTTGCTACCATAAAGTTCTATGATTTTTTTTTATTTTTTGATTATTGTCATCTAAATTATGATCAACTAGCATTGTTGACCATATCATACATTATTTAAAAATAATTTCTAGCACCTCTGATGGACAATATCTTTTTTATTGTTTTGTGCTAAATAATAATAAAGAAATATATATCGTAATATCTTTTAAATTATTCAAGTGTACTTTGACTTTCTAGATAACGTTAAGCCTAAAATTTAATTTTTTATCGAACAGATGCATTAATACGATATTAGTTGACTTGAGGGTAAAAAGGTCATGTTAGTTGTTATATAGTCCGCACGGTCATAATCCTCTTAAAAATAAGCACCAATATAGACTATTTTAAGTTAGATCGAACATTAATCCGTGACAAAAAATAAACATTAGATTAGATTAAAATAATTTCAGAATAATGCAGTTTCAGTATTATAGACCGAGGAATATAATAGCCTCTACTTCAGCGACAAGAAACAAATGTGGCCTAACAGTGATTTGAGTTGGGAAAAGGAAGCTACAGAAACAG
This sequence comes from Asparagus officinalis, assembly GCF_001876935.1. Taxonomy (NCBI): domain Eukaryota; kingdom Viridiplantae; phylum Streptophyta; class Magnoliopsida; order Asparagales; family Asparagaceae; genus Asparagus; species Asparagus officinalis. The sequence continues at coordinate 64,503,864 of NC_033795.1, forward strand.
TGCGTAAGTATGTGGAAAAGGAGGGGCACCAAAACTTTGACATATATATAATTTTCTCACAAGACAAACGTGAGGTTTTACTTCTTTTTTTTATTTTTTAACCCTATGGTCAATAAATCTCATTAAATTTTTTGTTTGCGCCATTAAAGCTTGTGCTTCTTGTAGTATAAAATACGGATGAGACACTGATTCGTGCTCAAAATCTTCAACATGCGCAAATCATTGTCAAAGAATAATATTCCTCGTAAACAAATTGGATTAGGTCAACCCTTGTGTAGCTAGGTTTTTAATTTTATAAAGCTAAAACACATGCACAGAGTCTAAAGGAAAGTAGGTTTCAGAATATTTAACTTGTATTTGAGTTTTCTCTTGTAACGATTTAAATTTAGAATATAAAGTAATTAGTCTTTCATGAGTATTGGTTGGAAGACACTCCTAATGAATTTCCATCTTGAAGCGGAACCATTCAAGTCCAACTTGAACCGAATATTGCTGGTTAATGGAGACGACGTCTCATCTATGTTGGATCAGGTTACATCAGAGCAATATGTAATTCTTGGATTAAACTCTTCTAATCATTACGTCAAAACTCTGCAGTTATGATGACGCTTCAAAATTATATTTTTATATTTTAACAATGTCCTCGCAAGTTGAGGACTATTTTTATGAGCCGAAACCTGTCATGTAGCGGTGCCATTTAAAAAAAAAATCCGTTTTTAATTCGTGGCCGGTGGGATTTAAACCTAGGTTGTGTAGAATTGGCAACATAGCTGTTTGGGTCAAAAGTTGATTTCATTGCCAATGAACTCATTACAACCGTTTATCGATTACAAGTTCGAAAAAGAGAAAAGTCGATCTTTTTATAAGATCTCCTTATACAATAAAAATAAAAGATTACAACTCTTGTCAAACTACACACAACAACAGTTTATCTCCTGTTGTTTGCGTGAGAACTTCGCCTGTGCCGGGGACGCGTTAGTCCGTGGACCGCCGCGGATCAGATCCGGTTAACAGAAAAAGTTAATCAAAGCTTCTACTTCACGAAGGAAGTAATCACAGAAGCGGTAATCCCGACCAAGCGAGATTACAGTTCTTCTCAAGATCAAGACCAAGCTTGATCCGGAGGAAAGGGGGTAAGGGTCTCAGATCTCTTGAAATCCACTCTTTATGCATAGGAGATCGCCGAGATCTAGTTAACCCTCTCTGAAATTCGTGGCTATGCCCTCACAAAACCAGCAGCACCTCCCTCTCTTGATTATTTTTCCGCCCCCTCTGAAATGAGCCCCCGGGCCTATATTTATTGGCTTTAGTTGGGGGTTTTTGGATAAGAACAATGGATTCAGCCTTATCTTCAGTTAATAACCGTGTAACCACGTTTAGAGATGACATCTAGGTAGTTAGGAACCTCTGGAACAGAAGAAATCCCGTGAAAACCCGTCAAAAACCTAAAAAACACGTTTTTAGCTCAAACCTGGCCGAACCACCATTTGGTGGCTCGGCCCACATTTCATCGTTTTGTTGACTTGTACGCTTCACCGATGTTTCGTGCGTTTCGGGTAACATGGAAGTGTGGCCGAATGAGTGTGCAGCCACTTGATTCGCCGTTTTGGTGACTGCCATGAGGTACGGGCATTTGGGCGGGTGCGATAAGACGCGTGCCATCTTGGAGCTAGCTGAAGCAAGGTGCGCGGGCCACTTGGAGGTGGAACAGTGGACGCACGGTCGTTGATTTATCGGTTAGATGGTCGATGAGGTTACGGCAACTTGGAGTCTGGCCGGTGAGCGCGGATGGGCTCATATACGAGGGTGCCGGTAACGACTGGCCACTTGGTTTTGCCATTTGGTGGCCGATGATGTGTACGAGAACAGTTTGACGTGGCCAGTGAGCACGCGGGCTACTTGGAGCTGGCTGACAAGTGCGCGGGCCATTTAGAGGTGGTTGGTGAGCGCACGAGTCACTTGATTTGTCGTTTTAGTGGCCGATGAGCGTGCGAGCCACTTGGAGCTGGCCGGTGAGTGCACAGGCCACATAGAGGTGGCCGGTAAACGCATGTGCCACTTGGTTTGCCATTCTGGTAGCCGATGAGCGTACTGGCCATTTGGCGTTGGCCGTTCCGGTGGTTCGTCACCACATCATCAATGATTCGCTGATTCACTTCATGCGCTTGTCGGTGTCAGATGATCCTCTTTGACTCGGATAATCCTCTTCGACTTGGATAATAACGTTCATCACCTTCTCTTTGTCTCGAGATGTATGCAGACACCTATAGACATTTTTACACGTCTACAGATACTCCCTCCAAACTATTTCAGAATCATTCTTTTATAGAGGAATCTGGAATGCTTTGGATAAGATAGGCCATGTTTTTAACCTCTTCAGCATTTTGTCGAGGAGATTACGTAGAAGGACCTATGAATTGTTTCAATTCTTGACTTCTTCAGCCTTCAGTCTATTCAGTGTTTTGTTGAATAGATAAAGTTCTTCCGGCGCTGCGTTTATCGTCTGACCGTTGTCGAAATCTTAAACTGAAGTTGATGCGTAAGTTTCTGAATTTAGCTCTTGTCATTGAGTTAACGTTAAACTGACCGTCTTCGTTGGGAATTCATATTTGAATCACAATTGAACTCCTTGGAATCATCATTTAATCCAGAATTTTTCCTTGGCCTTTTTTTTGGCGAAATCATCGATGCGTTGACCGGCCTCGACCTTTACTATAACGCGTTGACCGACGTTAACCTTTGCTGTAATACGTTGACCTGCATTAACATAGTTTATACTCGTATGTTTGCCGGAGTTTACACAATTTAAGCTCTTAAGGCGCTGGAGCGTGGCTGTCCCAAATGTTAGGGTTGCAGGACCAACTGTTAAAGCTGATTCATCTACATGTGTAGATTTTATCCTAAAGTTTTCAGATGCTCAAGTCACGAGACCAACTAATGAAGCTGGTGCGTCAGTGATTATTGCATTTAGGATTTTTGGTAAACCCTCAGCCATCAACGGGTTTGATGAGCCTTTACCGACTATCATTTGAGTCGGGGTGGCATGCAGATTATTTAAGTCCATTTTGCATGTAACGTTATGCTAAAAGAGTTAACCCTTTTAGTGCTACGATATTGAATACATAGACTTCATCTTTCTTACGGGAATAGACTATCCGACAATGTGTGTTAGACGCTGACTTATCCCTTCTTAGGATTCAGGATAAAAGTCCACAGACTTGGATTCTGGTGTCTTTTTCACTCGACGAAAGACTAAACCGGCAACGTGTGTTAGGCATAGGCTTATCTCTATTTAGGAATCAAGATAAAGTTCCCCGTACGTGTAAGGCGCAGATTTTAGCATTATTAATAACGGCCTGTCACAATGTCGAATATGTGGGCTTTTGTCCTTTTTATGGTCAAGGACTAACCGACAACGCGTGTTAGGCGCTGACTTATCCCTACTTAGGCTTCGGGATAAATTTTCATAGATTTGGATTCTGGTGTCTTCTTCACTCGGTTAAAGACTAAATCGGCAATGCGTGTTAGGCGTTGACTTATCCTTACTTAGGTTTTAGAATAAAGTTCCCCATGCGTATAAGGCACAGATTATGGTGTTATTAATAACAACCTGCCATAATGTCGAATATGTGGGCTTTTATCCTTTTACGGTCAAGAACTAACCGACAATACGTGTTAGGCGCTGACTTATCTCTACTTATGCTTCAGGACAAAATTCCCTAGATTTGGATTATGGTGTCTTCTTCACTCGGTGAAAGACTAAACCGGTAACGCGTGTTAGGCACTGACTTATCCCAACTTAGGCTTCAGGATAAAATTCCCCATGCTTATGAAGCATGGATTTTATGAGTTATAATGTTGAAATATTGTATCTTCTATTGGGGCAAAGACGAACCCGATACATGAGAGGAATAATTTTATATTCTATCTCCCAAAGATGAAGAGGAAGAATTTTATTTTCTATCTCCAGTTGTCAAAGGAAACTCAAAGTGGGATCTCCACTTCAAGAATCTGGGAAGGTGAAACTAAGAGTGGGATCTCCACTTCGAGAATCGAAAAGATTCAGATAATTCTAACCGTTGGAAGGTTTGATTATCGAACTAAATGTGTGTTTCTCGTTTATCGAGAGTGAATTGTGGTTTTGGCCCTAACTATAGGAAGGTTTGACCAAGTGGGATTTTGAGGTGACCCTAACTGTAGGAAGGTTTGATCACTCGATTTGAAAGTGGACTTTTCATTCATGGAAGGAATCAAGAGAAGATTTTGGTTGTAGCCCTAACTGTAGGAAGGTTTGACCAAATAGGGATTTGAGACGATCCTAACTGTTTAAAGGTTTGATCATTCAATTTGTAGACCTCTCATTCATGAAAAAAATCAAGAGAGGATTTTGATTATGGTCCTAACTGTAAGAAGGTTTGACCAGGTAGACAGTGGGAGTGGGAGTACAAATCACAGTGGGAGTATTGACTTGTACCGATTACTCAGTGGGGGTTGTTGGTGTCAAGTGATTGTTTTGGGAGAAAGTCAATTTCATTGATGAGTTTATTTACAACTTCAAACATTTACAACAAACTCAAAAAAATAGTCTTTTTATAAGACTTTCAATAAAAATTACAACTTTCCTTTTAACAAACACAACAGACGTTTATCATCAGCTGCTTGCGTGAGATCTTGGCCTGTGACGGGGATGTTGATATCCGTGGACTACCAAACGATCAGATCAGATCCGAAGCTTTGTTGATTCGTGAAGGAATCAAGAAACCGAGCAATTATCTCGGTAACAGTGAGATAATCACTCTTCTCAAGATCACCGCAACGGGGCAATCTCAAGGGAAGGAACCGGGAACTGTAGACCTGACGAGCTCCTCCTTTTTATGCTGATAAACTCGATCTAATCTCATCATCTCTTCTAAAATTCATGCTCCTTCAGTCTTCAATTCAGCAGGGCTTCGCCAACGCTCGAGAATTCCAGATCTATGCAAATGAAGACCCTAGGGCTGTATTTATAGGCTTCGGGACCTCTATTTTCAGATAAGAACCACCGATTCACTTTTATTTTTAGTTGTAACTACTTTATCACGTTCTTGGATGATACCAGATCAGTTGAAACAAATCTGGGTGGTTAACGGTCAAAAAACGGCTCAAAATAGCAAAAAACAGCCTTTTTGGAGCCTGCGGACACCCGCGGTGTCTCGGCAGTGGCCGAGACACTTATGGGTGTCTTATCGAGGCCTGGAACATTATTTCACGTGTTCTGTCCGTTTTCATCGTATCTTTGTCTTCCGAACTCGGAATAACACGATTCAAAATGTGTAGGAAAGTCGATGAGGAGATCTATAAGCTCCCATGGTTGAATCACATGTAGAGTAGACAAGATATGAGGGGCGTTTCGTATTTTGTAAGTAATGCGTAGCTCCCGATCAGTTCGTGTTTTTATTATTCTGAAGTTCTATTGCTTCACACGGTTCGTCGACTCACTTCATGCGCTTGTCGATGTCAAATAAGATTCCGTGACTCGGATAGTGACGTTCATCATCTTCTCTCTGTCTTGAGCTGCGTGCGGGAACCTATAGGTATTTTTAGATGTCTACAAATACCCCCTCCAAAATGTTTCAGTCTCATTTCTTTTATAGAAGAGCCTAAAATACTTTGGATGTGATCGGTCCAACCTTCAGTCAGTGTGGAAGGACCTGTAGTTGGATTTGATTCTTGACTTTTTCGATTTTTAGTCTATTTTGATAAATAGCTGAAGTTCTTCCGGCGCTGCGTTTATCATCTGGCCGTCATCAAAGTTTCGAATCGAACTTGGTAAGTTGGTTTTGGCTCGTGTCATTGAGGCGACTTTAAACTAATTATCTCCGTCACAACGCGTTGACCGATGTTAACTTTCTTGTAATACGTTGACTGGTGTTGACCTAGGACTACGCGTTGATCGGTGTTGACCTTAGGGTTTCGTATCGATCGGTGTTGACTTTTGTCATAACACGTTAGCTGGTGTCTACATAGTTTATACTCTTAAGGTGTTAGAGTATGACGGTCCAAAATGTTAGGGCTGCAGGACCAACTGTTAAGGCTGATTCATCTGCATTACTAGATCTTATCCTGAACTTGTTGGATCCTTGAGTCACAAGACCAATTAATGGAGTTGGTGCATCAATATTTATAAAATTTTTGGTAAATTCTCAGTCATCAACGGGTTTGATTAGCCTTTATTCACTACCGTTTGAGTTGAGCTAGCGTGCAGATTGTTTAAATCCGTTCTACACGTAACGTTATGCTAAAAGAGTTTACTCTTTTAGTGCTACGATATTGAATATGTAGACTTCATCTTTTTTACGAGAATAGACTACCCGGTAACGCGTGTTAGATGCTGACTTATCCCTACTTAGGATTCGTGATAAAAGTCCCCAGACTCGGATTCTGGTGTCTTTTTCAATCGGTGAAAGACTAGACCGACAACGTGTGTTAGGCGCTAACTTATCCCTACTTAGGCTTCGGGATAAAATTCCCCGTACGTGTAAAGCACGGATTATGATGTTATTAATAACAACCTGTCATAATATTGAATATGTGAGCTTTTATCCTTTTTTACGGTCAAAGACTAACCGGCAACGCGTGTTAGGTGTTGACTTATCCCTACTTAGGCTTCGGGATAAAATTTCCCAGACTTAGATTCTGATATCTTCTTCAATCGGTGAAAGACTAAACCGGCAATACGTGTTAGGCGTTGACTTATCCCTTCTTAGGATTCGGGATAAAATTCCTCAGACTTGAATTTTGGTATCTTCTTCAATCGGTGAAAGACTAAACCGGCAGGCGCTGACTTATCCCTACTTAGGATTCAAGATAAAATTCCCCAGACTTGGATTCTGGTATCTTCTTCAATCAGTGAAAGACTAAAAAGACAATGCGTGTTAGGTGCTGACTTATCCCTACTTAGGATTCAGGATAAAATTTCCCGTACGTGTGAATCACGGATTTTAGGAGTTATAATGTGAAAGATTATGTCTTCTATTGGGACAAAGACGAACCTGATGCGGAAGAGGAAGAATTTTATATTCTATCCCCCAAAGCTGAAGAAGAAGAATTTTATATTCTATCTCTAGTTGCCAACGAAAACTCAAATGGGATCTCCACTTCCAAAATCCAGGAAGGTGAAACTAAGAGTGGGATCTCCATTCCGAGAATAAAAAAGATTCGGATAATCCTAACTGTCGGAAGGTTTGATTACCAAACTAAAGGTGGGTTTCTCGTTTGTCGAGAGTGAATTACGGTTTTGACTCTAACTGTAGGAAGGTTTAACCAAATGGGAAGTTTGAGACGACCCTAACTGTAGGAAGGTTTGATCGCTCGATTTGAAAGTAGACCTCTCGTTCATAAAATAAATTAAGAGGAGATTTTGGTTGTGGTCCTAACTGTAGGAAGGTTTGACCAAGTGAACAGTGAGAGTGGGAGTACAAATTATAGTAGGAGTGTTGATTCGTACAAATCACTCAAAGAGAGTCCTGGTGTTAAGTGACAAATACTTAACACGGAGGGATTTAACAATTGTTAATGATTAGAAGATTAAAATTCCGAGTACTATGTCCGGACTCTAACAATGGGATTGTTGAGTGCACAGACGTAGCGGGAGTTTGAGAGCAAAGGTTATGACGCCAGCTTCAACCAAGGTTTGGATGCTATTTTTGAGAGCAAAGCAAGCCTTTGTAGGATGAAGAACTCTCCTGTAGTATGCACAGTACTTTGGATCCGATGTATTGTTAACTTCCTCCTGATCTACGATAGGTGGTAACTTGATCTTGTTGTTCTCAAGGAGGGATTCGAAAATAGCTGGAACGTCTTCGTCCTTGAAGGAGTACTCTTTTTGGAGTCACCGATCTGAAGTCTTTTGCTGTCTCTAGGATTGCTGTTGTGACGTATGATTAGCATCAATAGCAGCTACAGGGGCCTTTCCTTTACCACGGGAGACAAAGCTTGAATTTGTAGGGTTAGCCTTCGATTGGCTTCTCTCGGTTTTCTTCCTTCTGAGGAAGCGCTCGTCCTGCTCTCCGTGTACTTTTAACTCTTTTCAGGTGTTAGATGGTGCTACTCTCATAACTTTCAACATGTCCAAAGAGAGGTTGTTATGATAGGTTTGGAGGATGAAGTCCTCTGTAATCGGATCTCGGCAGTTCACCGTCTTATTCCGGAAGCGATTGACAAAGTCGTCGACCGTCTCGTCGTCTTCCTGTTTCTTATTAAAGAGTGTCCTGATTGACACCTTAGCATCATTATCAAAGAAGTGAGTGAGGAACAGGTTCTCCAGGTCGTCCTAGCTGTTGATGCTTCCAAGCTTGAGACGACGATACCAATCGAAGGCAGGCCCACGAAGGGTGCCAACGAATGACCGGACAATCAGTGCTTCATTACCAGAGATAACCCCCAAGTAGGACTTGAAGTAGATCATATGTTGAGTAGGTGAACCCTTCCCATTAAATGATATGAAGTTGACCAGGTTGAACTTCACCGGATACGGTATCGAATCCCACTCTCTTGGGTAAGGACACGAAATACCGGTCTTCTTCACCTCTCGAGTAGACATCAGAGTGTTGACTTTGCTCTCAAGGTCTTTCATCTTTTCATCCTCACTTGTATTCTTCCTTGGTTGATTTTGAGGAGGAACAATGGGGCCACTCCTAGTGTTTTCATCATTGGTGGGACCACCCCGGCGTTGTTATTCCCAGTGGGGCCACCCCTAACGTTTTGATCAATAGGAGGGTTATCTGTATCAAGGCGTTTGTCCATGTCTGAATCGTTACATATCCGGTAGGCATTATTGTGATGACTAGATTCACCAATTTGATTAGACAAGGCCCGAATCTGTTGGTCATGCTCTTCCCTTATCTGCTACATAGCCATTTTTATTTCGATTTTGAATGCTTCTTTCTACTTGGCTAGAGCATCCTCGACCATTTTGACTACTTTTTCGGTGTTAATCATAAACATTTCGCAGGTAGCTGCCCCAAGACCGCTCCACAGAGGGTCTCAGTATTTGAAAGGATCTCCACCAGAACGTCCAAGTCCAAGCCAAGTCGTTTCTGTCGAAAAAGATTAGCTTCGTAAGACGACGAACTGCCAGAGGTCACTATCAATATGGTCGATAAAAGAAAGTCAACGCGAAGTTTTAGTCCCCGTCATTTTTCGGACGTATCCCAACATATAACTTGGTTACACGAGGGAACTACTAGACGTAGGGACTATCAGAGGATGAATAGCGGATTATCCTCAGATGATGAAGCATCAGATGCCAACTCTGGCATCGCTTCTGACAATACGGTGTCTAGCACAGGACAATCTCGTGAGGCGTTCATGATCAACACCGAGCAAATGACCAAAATCATTGAGGATGCTTTGGCTAAACAAAAAGAGAACTTTAAGTTCGAATTGGAAATGGTCATGATACGGATGAAGGAGGAGCATGACCAACAGATTCAGGCTCTGTCTAATCAACTTGGTGAATCCAGCTCGTAATATTGCTAACCAAGCATGTAGCAATTCAGATGTAGATGAACATCTTAATACTGATAACCCTCCTGTTGACTAGAATGCTGGGGGTAACCTCACTGAAGACAACGACGTTGGAGGTGGTCCCACTAAGGTAACAATGCCGAGGGGGGTGGCCGTGTTGTTCCTCTTAGAAATCATCCAAAGCATGAGACAGAAGAGGATGAAAAGATGAAAGAACTTGAGAGAAAATCAACGCTCTGATGTCTGCTCGAGAGATAAAGAAGACCGGTATTCCGTGTCCTTACCCGAGAGAGTGAGAGTTGATCCCGTACCCGGCGAAGTTTAACCTGATCAACTTCATGCATTTCGACGGGAAAGGCTCGCCTACTCAACATATGATCTACTTCAAGTCCCGCTTGAGCATGATCTTCGGCAATGAAGTCTTGATGGTTCAGTCATTCGTTGGCACCCTTCGTGGGTCTGTCTTCGATTGGTACCGCCGTCTCAAGCCTGGAAGTGTCAATAACTGGGATGATATAGAGAGCTCATTCCTTGATAATTTCTTTGATGATGATGCCTATATATCAATCAGAATGCTCTTTGAGGAGAAACAAGAAGACGAAGAAACGGTCGACGACTTCGTCAAGTGCTTCCGGAATAAGGCAATGAATTTTCGAGATTCAGTCACAGAGGACTTCATCCTCCAAGCCTGTCATAACAACCTGTCCATCGATATTCTGGAAGTTATGGGAGTAGCACTGTCCAAAACCTGAAAAGAGTTGAAGGTGCACGGAGAGCAGGCCGAACGCTTCCTCAGAAGGAAGAAAGTCGAAAGAAGCCAACCGACGGCTAACCCTCCGAACTCAAGCTTCGTCTCCCGTGGTAAGAGGAAGGCACCCACAGCAGTTATTGACGTTAATCCGATGTCGCAACAACAACCCTAAAGACAACAAAAGACTTTAGACCCGAGACTCCAAAAAGAGTACTCCTACAAGGACGAAGAGCTATTTTCGAATACCTTCTTGAGAACAACAAGATCAAGCTGCCACCTATCACAAATCAGGAGGAAGCTGACAATACTACGGATCCAAATACTATGCGTACCACAAGAGGATCCTTCATCCTACTAAGGCTTGTTTCGCTCTCAAGAATAGTACCCAAACCTTGGTTAAAACCGGCGTCATAACGCTGGAATAAGCTAAATGAGAACAACAAGACTTCGACATGTATAAGAGTATAAACTGATCCTTCCGACACTCCGAAGAGTATACGAGTATAAACTGCTTCTCAATACTCCAACATGTATATGAGTCTAAACTATTTCCTTTCTTTCACGGGAAGCTCTTGGAGAGTGCCATACCTGGTATTTTTAAGGATAACCTAGTCATCCAACTAAGTACAATGTTAGACCCGGTTTCGTAAAGGAAGCTGGGGGTGGATGGTTCATGTAACGGGAAGTTCCCAGAAGAATGCTATATGGTGTATGGGATAAACCGGTCACTACAAAGAAATGATAAATGAGAAACTCCCACTCGGACTCTGAATGTTTCCAAGGGTCAATTTCACCTACTCCTTCTGTAATCTTCCAAGCACCCTTTTGCTGAGACGAGATTCGATCACTTCGTTGGATCAATCTTCCCTCACGAAACTCCCACCGTGTAATTGTGGAGTGCTTGACGATTCATAGTTCTCCATCACAAAATCCCTCACTGATCAAATCAATTAATAGTGGGACCACTAAAACTCTTTCTGGTCTAATCCACTCAAACTTCCGATGTGTCTGTGCACTCAACATTCCCATTATTAGAGTCCGGACATAATATTTGGTATTTTAATATCCTGATCATTGACGATTGTCAAACCCCTCCGTGTTAAGTATTTGTCATTTAACACCAGGAACCCCCTTTGAGTGATTTGTACGAATCAACATTCCCATTATAATTTGTACTCCCACTCTCATTGTCCACTCGGTTCAAACCTTCCTATAGTTAGGGTCACAACCAAAATCCCCTCTCAATTCCTCTAATGAACGAGAGGTCCACGAATCGAGCGATCAAACATTCGTACAGTTAGGATTGTCTCAAACCTCCCACTCGGTCAAACCTTTTTACAGTTAGGGCCACAACCAAAATTTCCTCTCGATTCTTCCAATGAATGAGAGGTCCACAAATCGAACGATCAAACCTTTTAACAGTTAGGATCGTCTTAAACCTCCTACTCGGTCAAACCTTCCTACAGTTAGGGCCACAACCAAAATCCCCTCTCGATTCCTCTAATGAACGAGAGGTCCACAATCGAGCGATCAAACCTTCCTACAGTTAGGATCGTCTCAAACCTCCCACTCAGTCAAACCTTCCTACAGTTAGGGCCAAAACCAAAATCCTCTCTCGATTCCTTCCATGAACGAGAGGTCCACTTTTAAATCGAGTGATCAAACCTTCCTACAGTTAGGGTCACCTCAAACTCCCGTTTGGTCAAACATTTCTACAGTTAGGACCAAAACCGTAATTCACTCTCGACAAACGAGAAACCCACCTTTAGTTTGATAATCAAACCTTCCGACAGTTAGGATTATCCGAATCTTTTTGATTCTCGGAACGGAGATCCCACTCTTAGTTTTACCTTCCTGGATTCTGGAAGTGGAGATCCCATTTGAGTTTCCGTTAGCAACTGAAGATAGAATATAAAATTCTTCCTCTTCAGCTTTAGGAGATAGAATATAAAATTCTTCCTCTCCCGTATTGGGTTCATCTTTGCCCCAAAAGAAGACACAATATTTCAATATTATAACTCTAAAATCCGTGCTTCATACGCACGGGGAATTTTATCCTGAATCCTAAGTAGGGATAAGTTAGCGCTTAACACGTGTTGCCGGTTTAGTCTTTCACCGATTAAAAAAGACACCAGAATCTAAGTCTGGAGACTTTTATCCCGAAGCCTAAGTAGAGATAAGTCAGCGCCTAACACGTATTACCAGTTAGTCTTTGATCGTAAAAAGGACAAAAGCCCACATATTCAACATTGTGACAGATTGTTATTAATAACACCATAATCCATGCCTTACACGCGCGGGGAATTTTATTCCGAATCCTAAGAAGGAATAAGTCAACTTCTAACACACGTTGCCGGTTTAGTCTTCACCGATTGAAAAAGACATTAGAATGCAAATCTGGGGACTTTTATCCCGAAACTTAAGTAGTAATAAGTCAGCGCCTAACACGCATTGCCGGTTAGTCTTTGATCGTAAAAAGGATAAAAGCCCACATAATCAACATTGTGACAGGTTGTTATTAATAACACCATAATCTGTGTCTTATACGCACGGGGAATTTTATCCTGAATCCTAAGCAGGGATAAGTCAGCGCCTAATACGCGTTGCCGGTTTAGTCTTTCATCGATTAAAGAAGACACTAGAATCCAAGTCTGGGGACTTTTATCCCGAATCCTAAGTAGAGATAAGTTAACGTCTAACACACGTTGCCGGGTAGTCTATTCCCGTAAGAAAGACAAAGTCTATGTATTCAATATCGTAGCACTAAGAGAGTTAACTCTCTTAGCACAACGTCACGTGTGGAATGGACTTAAACAATCTGCATGCAAGCTCGATTCAAATGGTAATCGGTAAAGGCATGTCAAATCCGTTGAAGGCTGAGGATTTTCCAAAAATCCTAAGTCTACGTCTGATACACATTGCTGTTTAGTCTTTTCACAGGAGAAAGACGAAGTCTACGTATTCAATATCGTAACACTAAAAGAGTTAACTTTTTAGCACAACGTTACGTGCAGAACGTAATTAAACAATTCGCATGCTAGCCCGGCTCAAACGGTAGTTGGTAAAGACTCATCAAACCCGTTGATGACTGAGGGTTTGACAAAAATCTTAATATGCGAAAGTCATTGACGCATCAGCTTTATTAGTTGGTCTCGTGACTTGAGTATCTCACAACCTCAGGATGAGATCCATAACTACAGATGAATCAGCTTTAACAGTTGGTCCTGCAGCCCTAACATTTGGGACCGCCACGCTCTAATGCCTTAAGAGCTTAAATTGTGTAGACTCCAATAAATGTACGAGTATAAACTATGTTAACGCCGGTCAACGCGCTATAGTAAAGGTCAATGCCGGTCAACGCATTAGTAATTTCATCAAAATAAGGCAAATGATGATTTCAGGGAGTTCAATCACATTCAAATATGAATTTCTGATGAAGATGATCAGTTCAAAGTCAACCTAATGACACGAGCTAAATTCAGAAACTTACGCATCAACTTCAGTTCAAGATTTCGACAATGATTGGACGATAAACGTAACGCCGGAAGAACTTTATCTATTCAACAAAACACTGAATAGACTAAAGGCTGAAGAAGTTAAGAATTGAAACAGTTTACAGGTCCCTCTACAAGATTGAGAAAATGACCTATCTTATCCAAAGCATTCCAGACTCCTCTATAAAAGAATGAGTCTAAAATACTTTGGAGGGGTATCTTTAGGTGTCTAAAATGCCTATAGGTGTCCGCACACAGCTCGAGACGGAGAAAAGATGACGAACATCGTTATCCGAGTCTAAGAGGATTATCTGACGCCGATAAGTGCATGAACCGGAATGGCGAACCAACTGTATCTCGTGCGCTCACCGGCTACCTCCAATTGGCCTTCACGCTCATTAGTCAACTTGTGCACGTCAGTCAGCTCCAAGTGACTGAACGTGCTCATTAGTCAGCTCGCGCGCGTCAGTCAGCTCTAAATGACCGAACGCGCTTGTTAGTCAGCTCGCGCGTGTCGGTCAGCTCCAAGTGACTGAACGCGCTCGTTAGTTAGCTCGCGCGTGTCAGTCAGCTCCAAGTGACCGAACATGCTCACCAGTCAGCTCACACGTGTCGGCCAGATCCAAAGTGCCCGCTGCGCTTGTTGGTCAGATCCAAAGTGCCCGACGCGCTCGTCGGTCAGATCCAAAGTGCCCGACGTGTTTGTTGGTCAGATCCAAAGTGTCCGACGTACTTGTCGGTCAGTTCCAAATGTCTTAAAGAAGCTAACGAACGTATGAAGTGAGTTAACGATGCGTGCAAGTTAACAAGATGATCAAATACACAAAACGATAGAAAATATAAGTCCCAAAAAATCAAAAAACACCAAAAAGTTCAGCCAAGGCCAAATTTCTCGTGCAAGCGTGGGTTGGTCACAACGGACCCGCGCTCGCGCGGGTCGAACACAGCCGACTCGCGCCCGTCGTGGGTCACCAGTGCCCATCGCACAGATTTTATCCCCAAACTCGTTTTCGATGGGTTTTAAGCGGTTTTCACAGGATTTATCTATTCTAGGGGTTCCCAATAGACTTGATATCATCCACAAATATGGTTAGACTGTTATTAAGTGAAGATAAAGTCAAATCACTCATTCTTATCCAAATACCCCCTAACCGAAGCCTATAAATACAGGCCTAGGCTCATTTCATAGGGAGGGAAGATCAAGAGGGTGAAACACTACTGAATTGAAGAGTGGAGCTACAAATTTACAGCGAGGGTTAGCAGATCTTAGCGAGTTTCTGTGCATAAAGAGTGGAGTTCGAGAGATCTGAGACTCGTCCCCTATTCCTCTGGATTTAAGCTTAGTCTTAATCTCGAGAAGAGCCGTAATCTCGTTTGGTCAGGATTATCGCTACAACTATTACTTTCTTCATAAAGTAAGAGCTTTGATTAACTTAATCTGTCAACCGGATCTGATTCACGGCGGTCCATGGATATTAACGTCCTCGACACAGGCGAACTTTCCACGCAAGCAGCGGATGATAAACGTCCGTTATGCTGTTTGACAAGAGTTGTACTATTTTACATTTTTATTGTATAAGTCTATCTTATAAAAAGATCTACTTTTCTCGTTTATTTGAGTTTATTGTAACGATTAAAGTTGTAATAGATTCAAAGCAATGAAAATATCAACTTTTGACCCAAACAGTTTTATATACATAGGAACACGATTTGTTTAGGGTTTAATTGGATCATATTGATCACTTTTGTGATAGATTGAAGGAGAGTTTTGAGCACAGAAAAGAGAGTTCTTTTATGAGCAAATTGTTTAAGGGTTTGTGAGAGATTTGAGGGTTTTGTTTGAGAGGTTAGTTTGAGTGATCTTGTAATCTCTATTTTGTACTCTCTTTCTCTACAGTGAAAACCCCTTCCCTTTTTGCCCCGTGGACGTAGGCAATTTACCGAACCATGTTAAACTTTGTGTTTGAGTTTGTACCATTATTGTTTGATTTGAGTTGCCTTCTCTCTTGGTGTTTGGTTTGGTTCCTCGGTACACAACAAGTGGCTTCCGTGCACAACAAGTGATATCAGAGCACAACCAGTGGTATCAGAGCTTGGGCTACACTTAGGCTATTTGGAGGAGTAGATCGCTTTGAAAGCTCGTCTAAGGTTTCAATTAGAGATAAATGTGGGATATTTTTTTAGTAAAAATTCTATCTTTTCTTAGTTTGGATCTATTCTTCAGTTTGTTACACATTATTTGTTGGTGTGTTGAGGAAGATGACTAGTAAAGAAAGTACATCGGGTGTTGAGGGTGGTGCTTCTGGCGTGAAGACCATTTAGAGTTTGAATATCCATGTTTTCGTCGAAAATTGTTTTCTTTATTGTATAACTCATTACAACTTTGATCGTTATAATAAGTTCAAAAAGATCGGTCTTTTTATAAGACCTTTACACAATGAAAATAAAAGATACAATTCTCTTGAAAATAAACGCAAGATCCGTTTATCGTCTCCTTCTTGCGTGGGTGTCTTCGCCTGTACCGGGGTTTATCCATGAACCACCTTTGATCAGATCCGGTGGCTGAAAATTCGACAGAGCTCCTACCTCACCAAGGAGGTAATTACTTAAAGCGCTGAAATCGACCAAGCGAAATCAATAGCTCTTCTCGAGATTAAGACCAAGCCTAATCTCGAGGAACGGATGGGAACGGGCTTCAGATCCTTCAAATTGCTCCTTCTTTATGCCGGGATTCGTCGGGATCTCGCTAGCCCTTACTAAAATACGTGCTCCCTTTCTCTCTAACTCAGCAGCACCTCCTCGTCTTGATAATTAATCTGCCCCTATGAAATGAGCCCATAGGCTTGTATTTATAGACTTCGGTTGGGGGGTTTTCGGATAAAAACAATGGATTTGACCTTATCTTCAGTTGATAACGGACTAACCACGTTTGTAGATGAGATTAAGCCAGTTAGGAACCCCTGAAATAGATAAATCCTGCGAAAAAACTATTTAAAAACCGCCAAAACGTGTTTCGGGCTCCGGACTACGCGGTGCGGGTCAGACAGATCCGACCAGCGCTTGCGCGGGTCGGTCACATCCAACCCACTCTTGCGCGGGTCAAACAGATCTGACCAGCGCTTGTGTGGGTTGGTCACATCCGACCTGCTCTTGCGTGGGTCAGAATCAACTGACCCTAGCTTGTGAGGGTTGCAATCAACCGACCCATGCTTGAGCGGGTCGAACAGATCCGACCCGCGCTTGCACGGGTCGGTCTGTTCCGTCGCGCGCTAGCGCGGGTCCGTCGTTTCTGTCGAACTTGTATGTTTCCTGACTTTTCTGGGACTTGTAGTTTCTCCCGTTTTGCATAATTGATCGTCTTGTTGACTTGTACGCTTCGTTGCGGGACTGACCGTCGAATGCGCATTGGTTGACGTGCGCGTGTTGATCGATGCACACGAACTGATTGATGCGCGCGTGTTGATCGATGCGTGCGAGCTGATTAATGAGCACGTGTTGACCGACACACATGAACTGATTGACGCGCGCGTGTTGACCGACGCACACGAACTGATTGATGCGCACGAGCTGACTATTGAGCGCGCAGGCTACTCGGTTCGCCGTTTCGCTTCATACACTTGTCGGCGTCAGATGATCCTCTTTGACTCGGATAATCCTCTTCGATTTGGATAATGGCGTTTATCGCCTTCTCTTTGTCTCGAGCTGTGTACGGACACCTATAGGCATTTTAGACGCCTACAGATATCTCTTCCAAAGTATTTCAGACTCATTCTTTTATAGAGGAGTCTGGAATGCTTTGGATATGATAGGCCCCTCCTAAGTATTTCAGACTCATTCTTTTATAGAGGAGTCTGGAATGCTTTGGATATGATAGGCCCCTCCTTCAGTTAGTGTCAAAGGACCTGTAGCTGGCAGAGGAGTCTGGAATGCTTTGGATATGATAGGCCCCTCCTTCAGTTAGTGTCAAAGGACCTGTAGCTGGCTTTAATTCTTGATTTCTTCAGCCTTTAGTCTATTCAGTGTTTTATCGAATAGATGAAGTTCTTCCGATGCTGCGTTTATCGTCTGACCATTGTCAAAATCTTGAATTGAAGTTGATGCATAAGTTTCTGAATTTAGCTCATGTCATTGAGTCGACTTTGAACTGATCATCTTCGTCATAAATTCATATCTGAATGCGATTGAACTCCCTGAAATCATTCTTTGCTTTATTTTGGCGAGATTGCTGATGCGTTGACCGGCATCGATCTTTTCTATAACGCATTGTGTGGCGTTAACTTTTGTTGTAGTCTACACAGTTTAAACTTTTAAGGTGTTGGAGCGTAGCAGTCCTAAATGTTAGGGCTGCAGGACCAACTTGTTAAAACTGATTCATTTGCATGTATGGATCTTATCCTAAAGTTGTTGGATGCTTAAGTCACGAGACCAACTAATGGAGCTGATACGTCAATGACTCATATTTATAGAATTTTTGGCAAATTCTCAACCATCAACGTGTTTGGAGCGTAGACTTTAGGATTTTTGGCAAACCCTCAGCCTACAACGGGTTTGACGTGCCTTTACCGATTACCGTTTGAATCGGGCTTGCATGCAGATTGTTTAAGTCCGTTTCGCATGTGACGTTGTGCTAAGAGAGTTAACTCTCTTAGTGCTACGATATTAAATACGTAGATTTCATCTTTCTTACGGGAATAGACTACCCAGCAACGCATGTTAGGCACTGACTTATCCCTACTTAGGCTTCGGGGTAAAAATCCCCAGACTTAGATTCTGATATTTTTTTAATCAGTGAAAGACTAAACCAGCAACATGTGTTAGGCGTTGACTTATTCCTGCTTAGGATTCGGGATAAAATTCCCCACACGTGTAAGACGTGGATTTTGGCGTTATGAATAACAACCTGCCATAATGTTGAATATGTATGCTTTTGTCTTTTTTACGGCAAAAGACTAACCGGCAACGCGTGTTAGGCGCTGACTTATCCCTACATAAGCTTCAGGATCAAATTCCCCAGACTTGGATTCTAGTGTCTTCTTCAATCGGTGAAAGACTAAACCGGCAACGCATGTTAGGCGTTGACTTATCCCTACTTAGGATTCGGGATAAAATTCCCTGCACGTGTAAGGCGCGTATTTTGAAGTTATAATGTTGAAATATTGTGTCTTCTCTTGGGGCAAAGACGAACCCAAAATGGGAGAGAAAGAATTTTATATTCTATCTCCCAAAACCGAAGAGGAAGAATTTTATATTCCATCTCCAGTTTCCAAAGGAAACTCAAAGTGGGATCTCCACTTCTAGAATCCGGGAAGGTGAAACAAAGAGTGGGATCTCTACTCTGAGAATCGAAAAGATTCGAATAATCCTAACTGTCGGAAGGTTTGATTACCGAACTAAAGGTGGATTTCTCATTTATCGAGAGTGAATTGGGGTTTTGGCCTTGACTGTAGGAAGGTTTGACCAAGCGGGAGTTTGAGGTGACCCTAACTGTAGGAATGTTTGATTACTCGATTTGAAAATGGACCTCTCGTTCATTGGAGGAATCTAGAGGGGATTTTAGTTTTAGCCCTAACTGTAGGAAGGTTTGATCGCTTGATTTGTGGGCCTCTCGTTCATTGGAGGAATCGAGAGGGGATTTTGGTTTTGGCCCGAACTGTAGGAAGGTTTGACCGAGTGGGAGGTTTGAGACGATCCTAACTATAGGAATGTTTGATCGCTCAATTTGAAAGTGGACCTCTCATTCATGGAAAGAATCGAGAGGGGACTTTGGTTGTGACCCTAACTATAAGAAGGTTTGACCGGGTAGATAGTGAAAATGGGAGCACAAATCACAATGGGAGTGTTGACTCGTACAAGTCACAGTGGGAGTTTAGTGTTTATCACCTAGTTTGTAATGATCGGGTTATCCCTAAAAAAATTACATGTAAGATTCTTTCGGGAACTTCCCATTACATGAATCAACCAACCCCAACTTTTCTTACGAAACTGGGTTTATCATTGTACTCAGCTGCATGACTGGGTTATCCTTAAGAATATCAGCTTAACATTCTCCAGGAACTTCCCGTCAAAAGTGAGAAACAGTTTAGACTCGTGTGCCTATTAGAGTAATTGAGAAGTAGTTTATACTCGTATACTCTTTGGAGTGTTGTCGTTCTTATCTGGCTTATCCCAGCGTTATGACGCTGGCTTCAACCAAGGTTTGGATGCTATTCTTGAGAGCAAAGCAATCCTTGGTGGGATGAAGGACCCTCCTGTGGTACGCATAGTAC
Source organism: Asparagus officinalis (assembly GCF_001876935.1). Classification (NCBI taxonomy): domain Eukaryota; kingdom Viridiplantae; phylum Streptophyta; class Magnoliopsida; order Asparagales; family Asparagaceae; genus Asparagus; species Asparagus officinalis. Next base: position 64,523,882 of record NC_033795.1, read on the forward strand.
TTTGGATCCGTAGTGTTGTCAGCTTCCACCTGATTTATGATAGGTGGTAGCTTGATCTTGTTGTTTTCAAGGAGGGATTCGAAGATGGCTGGAACGTCTTCGTCCTTGAAGGAATACTCTTTTTGGAGTCTTAAACCCGAAGTCTTCTGCTATCTTTGGGGTTGCTATTGTGACGTTTGATTAGCGTCAACAGCTGCTGCAGGTGTTTTCCCCTTTCCACGGGAGACGAAGCTTGAGTTCGGAGGATTAGCCATCGGTTGGCTTCTCTCGGCATGTTTCCTTCTGAGGAAGCGTTCGGCCTGCTCTCCGTGCATCTTCAACTCTTTCCATGTATTGGACGGTGCGACTCCCATAACTTCCAATATCTCAATAGATAGGTTGTTATGACATGTTTGGAGGATGAAGTCCTCCGTGATCGGATCTCGGTAGTTCATCGCCTTATTTCGAAAACGTTTGATGAAGTTGTCGACTGTCTCTTCGTCTTCTTGTTTCTCATCGAAGAGTGTTCTGATTGACATCTCGACGTCATCATCAAAGAATGAGAGAGGAACAAATTCTCCAGGTCGTCCCAGCTGTTGATGCTTACAGACTTGAGACGGCGGTACCAACCGAAGGCGGGACCGCGAAGAGTGCCAACGAATGACCGAACCATCAATGCTTCATTATCAGAGATCATGCCTAAGTGGGACTTGAAATAGATTAGATGTTGAGTGGGTGAGCCCTTCCCGTCGAACGATGTGAAGTTGATAAGGTTGAACTTCACCGGATACGGGATCGAATCCCACTCTATCGGGTAAGGACACAGAATACTGGCCCTCTTTACCTCTCGAGTAGACATTAGAGCGTTAATTTTGTTCTCGAGGTCTTTTATTTTCTCGTCCTCGTCTATATCATGTTTCGAACGATTTCCAAGAGGAACAATGTGGTCACCCCCGATATTATTATCTTTGGCGGGATCACCCCCAACGTTATTATCTGTAGGGGGCATTTGAACCACCCCCAACGTTTTGGTCAATGGGAGGGTTATCAGCATTGAGGCGTTCATCCACATCTGAATCGCTACCTGCTTGGTTAGCAGTATTGCGACGGCTGGATTCGCCAATTTGATTCGACAAAACTCGGATTTGTTGGTCATGCTCTTCCTTCATCCGCTGCATAGTCATTTCTATTTCAATCTTGAATGCCTCTTTCTGCTTGGTTAGAGCATCCTCAAGAATTTTGGCGATTTGTTCAGTATTGATCATGAACACCTCGCGGGGTTCCCCTGGGCTGGATACCATTTTGTCAGAAGCGACTGCAGAGTTGGCATCTAATGCTTTATCATCCAAGGATAATCCCCTCTGCATTCACTGATAATCTCTTTGTCTAATGGTTCCCGGTCGCAACCGGGTTAGATGATGAGATGTGAGTGGATCAGAACTAGAAGGTCGAGTCAACTTTCCCCTCCCAGCTATATTAACTATGACTGTGGATTGTTCAGGTCTGACCGCTTCCAGCTGGAGTCGAGACATCAGTCGAGCTATTCCCGAATTAACTCTTCTTCATGGAGAAAAATCGGGACTAGAACCACTTGAAACAATTGGGGACTTTCCCTTATTGAGCATATTGATGGTAACTTCTGGGAATTCGTCATCTCGAACAGCCGATCGTTTCTTACAGAAACGCTTTGGTTTGGACTTGGTCGTTTCGTTGGAGATTCTCTTGAATACCGAGACCCTCTGCGGAGCGGTCTTGGGGCAGCTACATGCTGATAAGACTACCCTGATAATCTTGGCGCACTGGCAGTGAGACTCCGCTTCTTGGGTACTTCTCTTTTGAGATTTGTTCGTACCCCCAGCCCGATAGTACAACTCATCGACGTTGCCGTCAGAGCAACCTATCGGTTGTTTACATGAATCCTCAGGTATAACACGTTCGTCTGTCTGACGCGTTTTCTTCTGAGTAAACCACTCCTTGTTGGCATCTGCAAGAGTTACATGTTTGGAATCACACTTTTCTGAGGGTGAAACCTTAACGGGCTCCTGGCCTTCTGTACGCACCCCCAAGTGGGCGGTTACGGGAATCAACTTGTTAGGAGGTCACGTACGACCCCCAGTCTGGATGTTTGCTTGAGGTTCCTTCAATAGTCCCAAGCGTTCCTTAACCGGGGCTTTGCCTCGACCCGCGTGCGAAGGACCAAGATGATCCGTGATCTTCATCTTAAATCGGGGCAAATCCACGCTATCGCGGTGATCCACCGGAGGTGCGGAACTCGAAGGGATCGACGAAACAGGTGCAGGACGTCTTCTATCTTGACCCTGGCGCGGGTCAGGCTTGAGTGAACCACGGGTTGGAGGGTCGGATCTGCGTGACCCGCGACTTGGAGGGTCGGATCCGAGTGACCCACGATTTGAAAGGTCGGACCTCGGATCTGCGTGACCCGCGACTTGGAGGGTCGGATCCGAGTGACCCACGATTTGAAAGGTCGGACCCAAGTGACCCGCGACTTGGAGGATCGGATCTGAGTGACCCACAATTTAGAGGGTCGGATCCAAATGACCCGCGACTTGGGGAGTCGGATCCAGGTGACCCGTAATTTGGAGGGTCGGATCCGAGTGACCCGTGACTTGGAGGGTCAGATCCAGGTGACCCGTAGTTTGGAGGGTCGGATCCGAGTGACCCGTGATTTGGAGGGTCGGATCCGAGTGACCCGTAATTTGGAGGGTCGGATCCAAGTGACCCGCGACTTGAGGGGTCGGATCCAGGTGACCCGAGACTTAGAGGGTCGGATTTGGGTGACTTGCATTTTTTGATCTTTTCAGCCGTCGTCTTGGACTTGGGTCTCCATATTTTGCGCAGTCTTGATGGCTTCTTTTCCATTTGTTCCTTCTACAACTTTTTGGCCTTTTGCATAAGAATTTTTGTATGTGCAAGCAATGCGCGGCGCCTTTGGATCCGTTCCTCAAGAGTTGAAAGGATTCGTTTGATTTGGATCCATTCATTTGTTGATGATTTGGAGGAGAGGGCATTTATCCGCTGTTGGGGGAATTGGTGTTGACTAAATTTCAGATCCGCCTCGTAATAGATCCCGTCAATTGGCTCCAGAGCCCTAGCGAGTTAGCACGCAAGACGTTGGCGTTGTCTTTGGCGAGCTCTCTTCGATAAAGTGAGTGCGCCTTCTGTACTCAACTCCTTGATTGAGGAGGAGTTCAGATCTGCAGATCCGGACTCATTGGAGGCCGGAAGGGCGTTGTAAGGTTTAGCTACCGCAGCAACATGGGTATTGATCTTCCTTCGCTTGCGAGAGGCAGAGGATCTGAAGGAGGAGGATGATAGATACTCCTCGAACTTCAGTTGGTCGAACTCGTATTCGACCACTTCTTCAATCGGGATGCAGATCCGAGGTTGCGACACGACAGCTCCGACAGCAAAGCTGTTGGCTCCCACTGTGGTCGCCAGTTTGTTTTCGTCAAAAATTGTTTTCTTCATTGTATAACTCATTACAACTTTGATCGTTATAATAAGTTCAAAAAGATTGGTCTTTTTATAAGACCTTTACACAATGAAAATAAAAGATACAATTCTTTTGAAAATAAATGCTAGATCCGTTTATCGTCTCATTCTTGCGTGGGTGTCTTTGCCTGTGCCGGGTTTATTCGTGGATCACCTTTGATCAGATCCGGTTGCTGAAAATTCGGTAGAGCTCCTACCTCACCAAGGAGGTATTTGCTTAAAGCACTAAAATCGACAAAGCGAAATCAGTAGCTCTTCTTGAGATTAAGACCAAGCCTAATCTCGAGGAACGGATGGGAACGGGCTTCAAATCCTTCGAATTGCTCCTTCTTTATGTCGGGATTCGCCGGGATCTCGCTAGCCCTTGTTGAAATTTGTGCTCCCTTGCTCTCCAACTTGGCAGTACCTCCTCGTCTTGATAATTAATCCGCCCCTGTGAAATAAGCCCCTAGGCTTGTATTTATAGACTTTGATTGGGGGGTTTTCGGATGAAAATAATGGATTTGGCCTTATCCTCAGTTGATAACGGCCTAACCACGTTTGTAGATGAGATTAAGTCAGTTAGGAATCTCTGGAATAGATAAATCCTGTGAAAAAACCGTTTAAAAACCGCCAAAATGCGTTTCGGGCTCCGGACTATGTGGCACGGGTCAGACAGATCCGACCCACACTTGCGTGGGTCGGTCACATCCGACCCGCGCTTGCGCGGGTCGGAATCAACCGACCCGCGCTTGCGCGGGTCGGAATCAACCGACCCGCGCTTGCGCGGGTCGGATCTAATCCGACCCGCGCTTGTGCGGGTCGGACAGATCCGACCCGCGTTTGCGCGGGTCGGTCTGTTCCGTCCCGCGCTAGCGTGGGCCCGTCGCTTCTGCTGAACTTGTATGTTCCTGACTTTTCCAGGACTTGTAGTTTCTCCCGTTTCGCGTAACTGGTCGTCTTGTTGACTTGTACGTTTCGTTGTGGGACTAACCGTCGAACGCGTGTTGGTTAACGTGCGCGTGTTGATCGATGCACACGAACTACTTGATGCGCGCGTGTTGATCGATGCGCGTGAGCTGATTAACGAGCGCATGTTGACCGACACGCACGAACTGATTGATGCGCGCGTGTTGACCGACACGCATGAACTGATTGACGCGCACGAGCTGACTGTTGAGCGCGTAGGCCACTCGGTTCGCTGTTTTGCTTTATGCGCTTGTCGGCGTCAGATGATCCTCTTTGACTCGGATAATCCTCTTCGATTTGGTTAACGACGTTCATCGCCTTCTCTTTGTCTTGAGCTGTGTACGGACACCTATAGGTATTTTTAGACGCCTACAATCCACTCTACGAAGATAGATGTGGAGAAGTTTAATGGCATGAATAATTTTGGATTATGGAGATGTAAGGTTTTGGATGCGCTGAACGCGCAAAATTTGGAGGATACTTTGGAATTGGATAGCAAGCCAGATGATATAGAAGAGAAGGTTTGGAAGAAAATGAATCGAACAGTGTGTGGTGTTATTAGGTCTTGTTTAATGCATGATCGAAAATATGATGTGATAAATAAGACTTTTGCAAAGAAGATTTGGGAGATCCTTGAGGGAAAGTATCTAACCAAGAGTATAGAGAACCGCTTGCATTTGAAGAGGAGACTTTACCACTTCCAATTGAAGAAATGAATCTCCATTGGTGATCACATGAACCACTACACGAAGCTTCTTATGGATTTGGCGAATGTGGATGTTATGATAGAGGATGAGGACAAAACTTTGTTATTGCTGAGTTCCTTACCAGATAAGGAATATGAGACCTTTGTTCTTACCCTAATTAATGGGAAGACGTCCCTTTTATATAGTGAGGTAACCACTGCTCTTGTGAATTACTAACTAAGGAAGAAAGATAAAGAGTCTATAAGTAACACAACAGCAGATGCATTGATCGCAAGAGGGAAGAATCCAAACCGAAAGAATGAAAAGTCACAGTCTAGAGTAGGATATCCTACAGTTGGTAAAGATCAATGTGCTTGATGTAAAGAGACATATCATTGGAAGAAAAATTGTCCAAATCTCAGTGAATGGATGAAGAACAAGCAGAAGGAAAAGGGAAAGCAACCATTGATAATCATATTTTATTACAATTTTATACCCTCATTATCTATTTTATATGAATAAATATGCCTCTAATAATTGTTTTTATCTTTAAATGCAGGTTAATGAAGAATAAATCTCAAACTCTCATCTCTCAATAAAAATCCCTTGAATAAATGAAGAAATAAAGCAAAGAAGCCCATTAGAAAACCAATTGCCAAATTATCCAAAAGCCTAAAGCTAAAAAGAAGAAGAAATGGCAAAGCCCAAAAGCCCAAGTCCAAGAACAAGAGAAAAGATCGGATTAGCAACAGGAGAGGACTGGGTATCGATGCTAGCATCGATACCCCTACTAACGTACAATTTGTTACGAATCAAAGGCTAAAATTTGTTATTTTTGGATAAGATTTCAATCCAATGGCTCTCATTCACTGATGTTTACTATAAATAGGGGTAGAGAGTGAGGGGTTAGAGGTGTGAAAAATTTTATAATTCTATTTGGAGAGGAAGGTAAATCTTAATTGAGAAGGCCATCCAATTTTGTAACTTTTGTTACAATTAATAAAAATAATTTTTTCTCCACTTCAAATCTTCTTCTCTTTGTTAGATGATGATGATGGAGATGAAGAAAAGTTTAAAGGTTTGCTTTTTTTTATTTTTCTCTTTTATTTTTTTAGTAATTTCTTTATTATTGCTTATTAGTTAGATTTACATTCATGCTTGTAGTGTAGATTTATTTTCTTGTCTTTTTATTTTTTTTTGCACTTTAATTTGTAGAGTAGATTTATTTTCTTGCATTTAATTTTTGCAATTTATTTTATAGTTTAGATTTTAATTCTTTGTAGTTAGATTTATTTCTTGTTCATAGTTTAGATTTTTCTTTTCTTCTTGTAATTAGTTATTTTTCTTCTTACTTTTATTTCTTAAGATGTGAAACTAATTCTTGTAGGAATCTTAGAATTGTATGAAACTAGTCTAATTTCCTTTATACTGTATGAATTCTTCTCTTTCATTTAAAATATTCATGTTTAGGATAATCAACTAGAAAACTAATTAGTAGAAGAAGAATTTAATAATCTATGCTTATCTTAAATAGTTTGATAGGTTATGTTTATGAATTCTAGGATTACTATATTGTTGTTGTTCTTATCATGAATAGTAATTTTGACTTAGATGATAATTTGATATGTTATACTTTCCTTAAATGGTTTGATAGTCTATGCTTAATAAATCTAAGTTGAAATATGTTAAAAAGAGAATAGTTTGTATTTTATAATTGAGGTTAGCTAGTGGATTAAATTCTAGATTTCTCATATCTTAATTGAATCCTCCATCTTGACTTTCTTGAATTTTCTTTTCATTCTTGATTTTATTCATTCTTCTTTCTTGCCTTGTGATTTTATTTATTTTTTGATTCTTTCTTCTCTCCTCTAAAATTCAATTTATTATCTCTTGCATATATTCACAACAATCACACTTATTCTTTAATCCTATTTTTGTCACGCACAAAACATAAGAACCAATTCTAATAATCTCTTAAAATCACCTTCCTCGTAGGATCGATAACTTTTTATACTATAACTTGATCAATTGTGCACTTACAATTTTGGTACATAATTATGCCGCATCAACCATCATCAGAAGCAAATATCGTCATATCGGATGATAATCTTTCTAACTTATCTATTTATTTGCTTTCTATCAGTCCCACAGGTTACTATTCGGAGGAATCCGAGTGGATGTTGGATAGTGGTGCGACCTATCATGTGTACCCTAAAAGGAAATGGTTCGCTAGTTTTGAGAAACTGGATAGTGGTTGTGGTGTACATGGGTGACAACCGTGCATGTCAGATCCTTAGGATAGGAAGAATTCATATCAAGATGTATAACGAGATAGTTAGAGAGTTATATGGTGTGAGATATGTTCCTTCTTTGAGGAAGAACTTGATCTCGATTGGAGCTTTGGTTGGAGAGGGTTTTAGAGTTTGTATCAAGACCATGAGTCTCGAGATTGTAGAAGACTCTCGTATTTTGATGAAGGGTGTCAGGAAGAATAACCTGTACTATTTGATTGGGAATACGACGACAAGTGGAGAGCTGGCGATTTCTATTGATTCGACTAGACTGTGGCATTTGAGGCTTGGTCATTCCAGTATTGATTTAGAAAAGAGTGCATCGACCTGCAATTTGAAGTTCAGTGAACATTTTGATGTGAGCAAGAAGACAGATGTGAAGTTTTACACCTCTATTCACTGCACGAAGGGTCTTTTCAATAGAGTTTACGTGGGCATTTGGGGACCTTCCAAGGAGGCATCATTGGGAGGTAATAGATGTTTGATTTCATTTGTTGGTGGCTGTTCTAGGAATGCTTGGGTTGCAATCAAATCCTGATTGGATAAAGTCCTAGTAGTCTCCAAGAGATTGAAGAAGTGTGAGATTGGCAGAAAGGTGAATGTACTTTATTCTGATTTTGGTGGGAGGTACAAGAGGGACCTATTTCTGCATTTGAGCCGAGCTCATGACATTTTGAGACACTTTGGTGGAAAGGAAATCTTGGGACAACGAGATGAGATGACAGATTTGGTGAGTTGTTCCATGCTGGAGGAGGACTGGCGTTTGATGTCGAGCATTGATTCTGGTGTTGAGGCTTTGATATATTTGGGTCATCTTGGTCATAGGTTGTCTACTGTTATGATTGGAGGTAAAACTCCATTGGATGTTTTGTCTGGTAGTGTCACTTCAGTTAAGGCTTCAATGAGGGAGCTAATTGACTCTCAGCAGGTGGAGAGTTTGGGACAGACCTTAAATGTATCGTAACGGGTGGAGAGTGATGCTACTCCACATTGGGTGGAGATTACTCCACATACTCCAGATCATACTGCATCATTTGAGATTCCAGCTGAGGTGACACAGTTAGGGGATCATTTGGATTTAGGTGTAGATGATGAGTTGGTTGATTCGAATGCCGCTGGTGGATATGATTTGGATACAACCATTGGTTCACCTCAGGTGGAGCTGTTTGATTTGTTTCACTTTGGGGCTATTTGGAGAGCTATCAACCACATGTTTGTTGGTGAAGAGTGTAGGCGTTGAAAATTGCCTATAGGTCTCCACGAACAGCTCGAGGCTAAGAGAAGATGATGAACATCAGACAGCCAATAAGAAATATCACGAAATCGCCCGCACTTTGAGGATGTCCTCAGCGTTGGGCACTATCCAAGTCACAGGAGCTTGATTGATGTCGACAAACACATAAAGTTGGTTGACGAACTATGTGAAGCAACGGAGTTTCAGAATAATAAGGATACGAACTGATCAGGAGCCCCGTGTCACTTACAAAAGATAAAATTCCCTTCGTGTCTCATTTATTCCACAGATGATCTAATCATTGGAGCTTATAGAACTCCTCGTCGGCTTTCCAACGCACTTTGAATCGTTCAAATCCGAGTTCGGATGAAGAAGTTACGGCGAAAACGAACAAACAGACATAACGGAACGTCTCAGGCTGAACTGAGACACTCGAGGTGTCTTGGCACGACTGAGACACCCTAAGGTGTCTCGGCCATGGCCGAGACACCCAAGGGTGTCTTGGCCAAAGCCGAGACACCCAAAGGTGTCTCGGACCTGGCCGAGACACCCAAATGTGTCTCGTAACTTGTAGAGATGTTTTGACCATGATTGGTTTTGAATCTGAAGAAACTCAAAACATGAAAGTTGTAGATATTTTTATTAGCTTTCCAACTCATCTAGAATAAGGTCATTTGGAGGTCATATGAGGAAGTTATGATCAAAATAGCCTCGAGACACCCAAAGGTGTCTCGGACCTGGCCGAGACACCCAAAGGTATCTCGGAACTTATGGAGCTGTTTTGACCATGATTAGTTTTGAATATAAAGAAACTCAAAACATAAAAAATATAGATATTTTTGTCAGCTTTCCAACCCATCTGGAATTAGGTTATTTGGAGGTCATATGAGGAAGTTATGACCAAAATAGCGCTGAGACACCCAAAGGTGTCTCGGACTTGGCCGAGACACCCAAAGGTGTCTCGGACCTTGTGGAGAACTTTTGGCCATAATCCGGTTAGAATCTGAAGAAACTATAAACATGAAAGTTGTAGATCTCTTTGTCATATTTCCAACACATCTTGAATCACTCAAATCCGAGTTCGGATGAAAGAATTAGAGCCAAAATACTGAAAATGGTACAAACTGTCTCGCACAGGTGCGAGACACCCCGAGCTGTCTCGCACTTGGGACGTGTTTTTGACGGTTTTCGATCAGTTTTTACCGCCCGGATCTTCTGGAAGCCTATAAATACAGCCCCTGGAGCCTTATTTTTTGGGATCTGGAATTTTGGAGAATAGGCGAAGTCCTGCCGAACTGAAGAGTGTCGAGTTCTTCAACACAAGAGATCGAAAGTCGTCAGATCTACATCACCCGCATCCAATCCTTAGTATTATCCCGTTGTGGTAATTCTAAGAAGAGCAATTATCTTGCTTTTGTCGAGATAAGCGCTTCTGTTTCTAGATCTCTTCGCGGATCGACGAAGCTCTGGACCTGATCTGATTGCCAGGTAGTCCACGGATATCGACATCACCATCACAGGCTAAAGACCCACGCAAGCAAGAGACGACGAACGGATCTTGTGTTTATTTTCAAGAAAGTTGTAATCTTTTATTCTTTTGTTGTTTGAATTCATTTGTAACGCTTAAAGTTTAATGAAATCAATGACTAAGGTAACTTTCGACGAAAACAAAGAGTTGAGAACTTTTATATTTGATTGAGGGCATTTGGAGGTCATTTGGGGAACTACGTGAAGGCTTGATTCCTTTGGCAAGAGGATACGTAGGCAGTCATTTATGATGCAGCCGATTTGATGGATAGGTACCGACGTTTGAAAAATGTTCGCATTCTCATTTGCATCTCGACTTGTTGTGGATTGAGCCCGTTGTTGTGATTTCGTTTCACTTCGTACTAGACGTAACAAGTGAGACATTTGGTTTGGTTGGTGTCGGCTCAGTTTTGGGAAGACTTCGCCAAGGTAGAGAATTGTAGAATTGGCGACACAGCGATGAAGTTCAGATTTTTTGAAGCAGGGAACATTTTGGATGCTGCACGATCCCCCGCAAGTGGCGCTGTGGTCGACCGCGAATGTGCACAGCACAGGAAAAGTCTCTGGACTTTTCGCGGTCGACCGCAAGTGGCGCGGCGGGCGACCGGCAAAACCCTGTAGTGTTTTTTGGTTTCGGTCGTTGGATCCGATCGGCCGCGATGGGTTCGACGGTCGACCGCGAGTCGGGTCTGGGCCTGCTTCGGTTTCCTGCACTGTTTGGGTTTCCTGTTTTATATAAATAGGAACACGATTTGTTTAGGGTTTAATTGGATCATATTGATCATTTTTGGGGTAGCTTGAAGGAGAGTTTTGAGCACAGAAAAGAAAGTTTTTTTCTGAGCAAATTGTTTGATGGTTTTGTGAGAGATTTGAGGGTTTTGTTTGAGAGGTTAGTTTGAGTGATCTTGTAATTTCTATTTTGTACTCTCTTTCTCTATAGTTTAAACCCCTCCCCTTCTTGTCCCGTGGACGTAGGCAATTTGCTGAACCACGTTAAACTTTGTGTTTGAGTTTGTGTCATTATTGTTTGATTTGAGTTGCCTTCTCTCTCGGTGTTTGGTTTGGTTACTCGGCGGACGACAAGTGGCTTCCGCGCACAACAAGTGGTATCAGAGCACAACAGGCTGCTCCGATACCATCTTAGATTAAGTCTCTCTAACTGTTACATCAAAACTCGAAAGTTATGATAAGAGTTTAGGATTATATTTTTATATTCTAACAGTAATGTCACGTTCCATCCATCTAATGCTAACCATGTTAATAGGAACAACCAAGCATCGAAAGACATAGTGAACAGTGTCATCCAGTACAAACTTGTGTGAAGACACGAGATGTTAATCACGAAGTAGGGGGAAAGTTTTACATGGATGCATGATTAAATATTCTTAAATTAAATATTCTTGAATGCATAAAGAATAAGGGACAAAATCTTTCTTGTGTCAATTTGGGTCTATTAGATTAATACAGTCCATATATAAATGTGCTATAATACCAATCTGTTAGGTTTGAAAGAGTCATCTCACATACTTTTATTGGACCAAACCCACAATAACCGTCATTCTCTTGCCTAACAAAAGAAGGGAAAAAATGACCAAGAAATTGTGAAGAGTTTATGAGATGGATAGAGGAAAACTTGCTATATACTGTCAAAGTTTTGATATAATTATGTGCTGCATTTTCTTGGATGGGCTCATAAATTACCATATCCTGAATTTAGACAAGTTCTGTCCTAGATAGGTGATAAATCAATAGAAATAAAATACAGTGGACAAGTATCAAATCCGTTTATATATCTGTAACATTGTAAGAAACTATAATATTGTATTCAAATTCTCTTTCCTTCTGTTGCTTTTCATGTTCTCCTATCTATCATCATCACTGTAGTGTATTCTTGAACATAGCCTAGTTAGAGTTTATATACTTACGGTTTAGCATTTAAAATAAATTTCAGGATGTAATCATATATATTCAATCCAGAATAAGATTTTTAGTAAATATAAAAAATAAATCTTTAACCATTTTCAAAGACACTAACAATCCCATGCCACTACCCAAAAGATTCTGACCGAAGAAAATTAAAGATGACACTTGAGGTGGATCAAATTAATTAACCAAGAATGTAACCACAGAGGAAATTAAACAATATACAAACAATATCCATCTTCACTTAAATCATTAATAGCTATAAGGCGATGTAGAATCTATCCTTGTCTTCCTCTTCTCTAAAAAACTTTGAAGCGATCTTTTCATAGACAGTCCTTGATTCACCAACCGAGGCCCAATCGCCTCCATTGGCGCTAATTCTCTTTGTTCCGTCGATCTTTCTTCCATCTCTCTTCTTGCCATGCTTATTATCGCCCTTGCCTAGATAAACAATAATAACAACATATCAAAAAAAAAAAATGGGTCGATAACGAAATTTTACCTAATTATAAAAGAACAATTAACGAAAAGTACCTGAAGCTCGGTCACGTCACAAACACACACCCTACCATTGTAGAAAATGGTTATCTGTTGTTGTTGCGGATGTGGGTGTTGATATTCTTGCATGTTACTTAGCCAATTTGTAACCCTGATACATTATATTTGAAATGTATATGTTTAGAGCTAAAAAAAATTGTTCAAATAAAATAAAATTGATAAAGAATTACCTGCTTAATCTCATAGAATCGGAATCATTTGGTGAAACATGAGGCTCCCTGCCGAGCTTGAGCTTGAACTCGAGCTCTGGATCAAACCCCTTGGCCATTAAAAAAAAAGAAATTATTTTTTGTTTTTGATTTAAATTTTTTTTTGAAGCTTGACGTTAGAAAATGAAGAAGGGCTGCTATTTTATACTGACAAAAAAGTGAGGGAAAACTCATCGAGAGAAAAAAGGCACGTTGAGCACGAGCTCAAATTTATGGGAGATTCATCACGTGACGGAATTGATATCGCATCGCCCGCTTGCTTGACGCAGTCGGGTCGGGTCGGGTCGGGTACGCGACGCTTCGCTTCATTTTTTTCTACTACTTTGTTGGTTTAATCGGGTTCTGGGTTTCGGGTCCGGACCCAATTGAAAAAATGGCATAAAAGCGAATTTGGGTTGTTTTCTTTTGCATTTTTTTTAACATTTGGGCGCTTTTTAAGTTTTTAGGAGCAATTTTTGGTGGGTTTCACGTGGGGGGGAATTACTAATGTGGAATTTGCGTGCGGAGATGTTGAAGAAATCTACGTGGCATGCGGGAGATATTTTTGTTGTTGCTTTTTTTACGCTTTCTTGTGTAAGGACTGAGGAGGTGGGCACCACATGTAAGGTCTGAATTAGTTATCGTGGATGTGCAAGTTTTTAAACTTTAATTAAATAATAATAACGATTTTTTTATTTTAAGAAAACGGTTCATATAGCTTATATTATAGCAAGCACTTAGAATAGTTAGATGTAGGGGGTGGAAATGAACTAAATAATTAACAAATAGTTTGATAATTGTTCGAATAACTATTCAGACATATTCAATTCAGTAGTTCATTTATAACTAAACAAATATTTTTTAGTATTCGAGTTTACTAGCGAATAGAATTTAACACAGATGTGTATTCAATTCGTTTGTCTATTAAATATTTATTTAAAATTTAATCACAACTTATTATTTGTATTATTGCACATATGGTGTCATATTTTTAATTCATTTACCATTTCTACTTAACTTTTATATACTAGTTTTAAGACTTAAATAATCTTAAATCTATTTCTAATTAAATTTTTAATTTAAAAATATATACATCACATATTAAAAAGAAATAACTTTTATTTATAAATTTTAATATTATTTGAAAATCAAAATTTTTAGCGGAATAAATATACTTTGATATTCGATAAATATTTGTGATTATTCATGAATATTTATCAAATATCAAATATTCGAGCTAGTTCGAATTCGAAAAACTAGATATATGAATATTAGAGTCTGCATTCGAATTCCATAATTTTAAACAAGTACAAATATGAACACATTAGTATTCGATTCGATTCGATCATTTACCACCCCTAATTACATGTACATAAATAGCTAAAATACCTCATTGGAAATATTTTAGAAGCGCAAAGTGGCATTTAAAGCAGAAAACTAAATATTGACAATCAGATATGCAGTTTGATTAAAAGTTCTCAAGAACATTCTGTAGCGCAAGCTTATGCATCATTTAATCTCTAATGTAGTTAAAGTTAGGCCTATCCAAAAAGCCCGTCGGTCCGGCCCGGTCTCGGCCCGGAAATCTGGGCCTGGCCGGGTTCCGGGCCCGGGTACGGGCTGGCCTCAGCGGGCGTCCCAGGCCCCGCGGCCTGGCTCGGACAGCGTCGGCGGTCGGGCAAAAATCCCGGGCCGGGCAACCCGGAGCCCGACGCGTGGCAACGGTCACCATGGTGACCGTGCCTAGCCCGGCCCGGCCCGGCACAACGCGCAAACAGAGAGTGACCGTTGTGGCCAAACGGTTGAGGCCGGCCCGGCCACGACGGTCCACCGAAATTGACCGTTTTGGCCGGCCCGGGCCGGCCCGACCATAACGGCCATAAACGGTCTTTTGACCGTTTTGTCCCCAAAAACGGTCAAAAAACGGCTATTTTGTGAGGTTATTTTGGTCATTTGCTTAGGGGACTGGTGTAGACATCAAAAAATGCTTACAGACATTCAAACACCACTCAAGACGATATAGAAGAACAATATACACGTCATCAAGCAACATATGGCGGCGCGGCAGGACATGGTGCCGCGGCTAAGGCGCGGCAGACCAAGGTGCCGCGGCTAAGGCGCTTATACTTTCTAATCCAATCCCCAAATGGCTTCCGGATCTGATTATGAAGAGCAAAACATATCTCCCGATCCTGAATTGAGTCCTCCTACTATGAGTCCTCCTACTATCAGTCCTCCTACCGAAGTTAATCCCGAATCCGGTGGCGACGAATCTGCACCAAGAGCTCCTAAACGGCCAAGATCCGATGTGTGGAATTTTTACGAGAAGATCGACGTCACCAAGGATGAACACGGTAGGATCCTCACCCAGAAGGCTAAGTGTGCTTTGTGCGGCAAGATTTTTCAAGCTCATCATAAGAGCGGCACCAACCACCTCAAACGCCATTTAGATAAACACAACAAAGGCCAGCCTCCTCAAGGTGATATCCGACAATCCATGATTTCTCAATCCTCCTCTTCTGGTAGTCTCGGTAGTTGGAACTATGACGCTGCCAGAGTTAGGAAATGCGTAATCAGGTTTATCATTCTTAAAAACCTTCCTTTTAAATTAGTAGAAGATGATGAATTTGAAGATATGTTTAGAGATGGTTTTTATCCTGCATTTAAAAAGTTTTCTCGTCAAACCCGTCAACGTGATATTTAAAAATATTATCAAGAGGAACAAGGAAAAATAATTTTTTATTTTAAAAATTTAAACTGTAAATTTTCTTTAACTTCTGATATTTGGACATCTAGAGCACAAACTGGATATTTATGTATCACAGCACACTGGATTGATGAAAATTATCAAATGTTTAAAAGAGTTGTTTCTTTTATTACAATAGAAGAGTCACATACTGGTGCTAATGTTGCAAATTTAATAATTGAAGAACTTATGAAATTAGAAATTTCACAAAGAATATTTTCTCTTTCACTAGATAATGCAAGTAATAACAATGTAGCTGTTGATTTTATCAGATTAACTCTGTCATTCATTATCATGTCATGGTGATCTTTTTCATATTAGGTGTATCTGTCATATTTTAAATTTAATTGTTCAAAGTGCATTTACTGAAATTAAACCCATGATAGAAAAGGTTAGAATAGTTGCTTATATGCATAATGCTTCTGAACAAAGACTTAAAAGATGGAAACAATTTTGTAAAAGAAAAAATGTAAAGCCTAGACTAATTCCAAAAGATGTTGACCATAGGTGGAATTCCACATATGCAATGTTAAGTGTAGCAATAGAATATAAAGACATTATAACTGATTTTATAAACTATTATGCTTCTAGTTCTAGTTTTGGTAGCACTTATGGAATAACTGAAGATGAATGGACAATTATATGTAATTTAAATGAAATGTTACAAGTTTTTTATGATGCTATAATGTTATTATCTGGCTGTTATTATCCAACCATTACTTTAGCTGCTTTACAAATTTTAAATATTCAAATTTTTTTTGATAAATATCGTTTGGATGCTACTTTTGGACCTATGGTTTTTGAAATGGAGAGCAAATTTAATAAGTATTTTAGGCATATTCCTCATATTTTTGGTTTGGGGGTTCTTATTGATCCATGCTTGAAGGATATTGGCCTTCGAAGTTTGTTACAGTCATTGTATGGTGGACAGGTTATAGACTTAGATGATGGAACCACCCTGAATGCTACTACTCATCATTTACTTATTAGAAATTATTTTCAAACTTTATATGATGAGTATGCAGCTAGACATGGTGTAGCTGCACAACAGTCTGCAGCTTCGGTTTCTTCGAGCTCATCCCGAGCCCGAGGTAAAAGTGTAAGTTTTGATAGGTATGCAATGGTAGCCGAGCTAACTGGTGGATCTGGACTTGGATCGTCATCATCGGAGGTTTCTGAAATAGATGAATATTTTTCTGCTTCTTTAGTTAGATGTCAAGGAAATGCTTTAGATATTTTGCAATGGTGGAAAGTATATGGATCAGTTTCATATCCTATACTTTCCACCATGGTTCGTGACTTACTAACAGTGCAGGTTTCGACGGTAGCTTCGGAATCCGCCTTCAGCACAGCAGGTCGTTTGATCGACGATCACAGGACATGCTTGGATCCATATACTGTACAAGCGGTGATGTGCCTACAAGATTGGTGGAGGTACGAGAAGCGAACGCAAGGCATCGATCGGATGGCTGGAATTGAAGATAAATTTGAAGAATTGGGACTAGCAGATAGATATAAAGAATAGATTGTAGTTTTTATATCTTAGCTTACAATTTGTAAAGAATTATTTTGGAAATAATTGCAAATGATAGTGATATAGGTGAGTAGGTGCCAACCTAGTTGGGATTTACTTATCTATTGTGATGCGATTAATTCCAAAATAAATTTGTACTTGTAATTTGTAACTGATTTATCAATTATTAATAAAGAATATGTTTTTATCATTTCTTATTTGTAATTTATGTCATTTTAAGTAATTAATAAAATTATTGTTTTTGTTATTTTTCTTGTCTTTTTTTTATAATTTATAAGTTAAATAACATTAAAAAATTTTGGAAAAAAATAAAAAAAAATAAAAAAAAAGGAAAATCACCCGGGCCAGCCCGGAATAGTTGCTAATTCTAACAGACATGTGTATAGGAATGGTAATGCACTTCTGTGTACGATAGAAAATGCGTATTAGAAATGGTCAGAGTTTGAGCATTTCTCTCATTATTTTCATGATTAGTCAGATAATACTGTCCTTTCTGTAAGAAGTCAGATAAATCTACAATATGAGATTATCTTTTGTGGATGTCATTTCTATGTACTCAGCAAATGTTGTCTAAAAAATGTATGAATCCAATATAATTCAGGTAGGTTAATTAAGACTCAAGGAAAGTCATCAGAGTGCACTATAAATGGCAATAAGTCTTCACAAAAAAACAAAGACAAACATTGCACATAAGATGAAAAAAAACAAGACAAACTTGTGGATGTCAGATTAATACCGCTCGATAATAAACAAAATACTGGGAATTAGCCTGCGTGATAGTTTAATAACTAGTACCAATAAATAAATCACAGCAATTATGAATCAATTTTCAGAAAGATAAAGGTTCCCGCTTGCTCATAATTTTGTATATTAAACATCCTCTGAGATCGTAGCGTCCTTTATGAGTGTAATCATTAGTTTACAGATATAACACAAATAATCAAACAATATAGATATTCACAATAACTAATAAGAAATTCCACCAAAAAAATTTCACTCTTCTGCATACAACACATGTTAATATCACTAATCAATCAGTAATGTTTCAATGCTTAATGCAGTCAGTTAATTTTCAAATTTTCAGCATGCCCATTTGCATGATATTTCAATCAATGTACTTCAAAAACTGATGCACATCAATTACTAGTCATATAGTTATTAGCAATGTACAGTCTGTGAACATAGAAATGGGCAAACTAAAAATGTTCGAAGCATGGTCAGGTTTGTCATAGGATGGCAATCAATTGTACTCATAAACTTGAATGACACATCCTACAATCCTTAATAGATATTTCAAATCATGGACTCTTTTTTATAATGCTTTTTGATTACGCTATCTGCCACCTTTTTGTAACTTAAAAATGTTAATTTAGATTTATATATGTATTTATGGCGTAAACTGCATATGTTATGCCCTTATCACCTTCTTAATGTTGGATATGCACGAAGAAACATCTCGGTTTAAAACTGTTAAAGTTCATTCCTTCAAACAAAGAAACAAAAAGACTTTTTATACGCATTGACTTACATATTAAGCTCGTTATATTTTCAATGAATTTAATAAGGTAGTCTATTTCATAAATCTCTAATTAGTCATAGTCCATTGTGTTTGAGTCTTATTTGTTGTGTCACTATTTTCTTTTATGTTCCTTTTTGTTGTATTTAAAATATAATGACATTGATATATAGGATCTTATACTCTGCTCACATAGCATAGAAATCAGGCATAAACTCGTAAATTATGAATTTATAAATATATTTTTTTATTTATTATTTGGAATAATGATTGATTTGACATTCTCAATCTTTTAGATTAAGATCCTACCAACAAAGCTAGTAGAAAGGGATGTATTAATTTAATAAGGACCATATATATTAAAAAGAGAAGCGTATAAGTTTAATAACATGGAGAAGATTTGCATCATTGAATTATAGACATAGTAACTATTGGCAAAATAATGATTGAAGACAATTACTAATCATTGTTTAAATCATAAATAGTTCTACACAATCATGTCAAATTAATTACCTGCTCGATGATACAAAATAATGGAATTAGCGCATATAAAGTTAAACGAGTACATGAATTACTCTGGAGTTTTAGATAATTTAACAAAAAACTCTCAGTCAAAATATTCGGTCAAATAATAATCATACAATTGAAAAGAACATATTCTCAGGACAAAATCTTATATGTATTTCCCTTCTCACAATATCTGGTTTTTATCTATCAGCTGCGTTTCAAGGCGCAAGACAATACAAAATTATAGAGTTCCATCTGGTGGATGAAGAAAAGAGTCATTTCAACATGATTTGCAACCAAGCACCGACGGAGTTTAATATATTTCAACTGACAAGTAATAGGCAAATGATATTAATACTAATAAATGTTAGGATGATAGAAGTAAATGATGAAGACAAGCATGCGCACAATATAATAACAACCGATCCACTTCTTTTTAATTCTCGTTTTTTTTTTTCGAAAACGCATCAAATTGTGAATGATTTTTCACAGAAACGTAGAAATGAATTAAGATTCAAGGCTAAATGAGAATCCACAGACCTTACTTATTTATTGTTCTAATAATATAATTGTCCATATGCCATGTGAATATACTGTTCTTTTGTTATAATAATTAATCAACATAATTCACCCTATTACCATAAAAGTTCACAGCATTTGAAAATTGAAATGCTATCAAAATGACAAACATCTTAAATCAGTCACAATTATTTTTCTTTTTTCTTTTTCTTTTGAGAAATGTCATAAACATTCATATCCAATGAACGCACATCATTTAATTCTTTTAATGTGAATCTTTCTAAGTCAAGAAACCAAGGCATTCCACTACATTTAGAGACTCATTTTACCTATACCGAATCAGCTACAAATAAAATCAACCAAAGTCTTCTTAATGGCCAATCTTTTTTATAGAGATCACAGTTTACATTACATTCTTATCAAACAGTGCATATATATAAAAAATAATAATGACATCATAAAAAACATTCATAAACGTAGAACATGTTCTCAGATTTCAAATTACAAAATACCAAATGCGACATTAGAAGAAATGACATAGTTCATCACAGCAGAACATCAAATGGAAAGAAATATGTGTTAAAATCGGAGTACGTTTTAATAGATAATATAGTAATAACGTGAGAGGAGATTCAGAAGTATAAATGATCAAGATTTATTTGCTTTGGAGACAAAAAAAAAACAAAAACAAAAAGATCAAAGATGTGGGAGATGAATGTTTGCTGGATTGTTACAGGTATCAATAACAATTAAATTATTATTAGAATCAAAAAACAACAATGTGCTGGGCTTTAGCATCATATATAATCAACATAATTACCCATATCTTAACAAAGTTGCGAGACAATTGAAGTTCGAAATGCAATCAAAATGAATAATTGTATATGCTAACTGTCTAAACATGTACTTTCAACATATAGAGAAATATAGAACCTTCATTCACATCGTGAAGCTCACCCTTTCCTCAAAAACATCTCTGCCCATTGCTTCAACACAAAAAGATGGAAATATCTCAGGCTTTCTAAATAACTGCAATCAAATAAGGAAAACAAAATTTATTAAGAGTTGAACATGTTATCGAATTCAATACAAAACAACCAAATTGCATAACAATAGAAGAAAATGCAAGGTTCTAACAACAAATCTTTAATCATCAATTCCTTTTTTTAAATCAGTCAACAATAGAAGAAAATGATAGCTTCAATTACTAAAAAACAACAATTGCAGATCTCAGCTTCCTCTATTATGCTGGCTCGAATATGATACTGCCCTGATCAATGAGTGCAATGACGAGTTACGCAAAATCGAGATTCAATCTCAGCTCTTCTCTCTGCATCAACCAAACACACAACACCCCACATAAATAATATAATAAAATCTATTTCCAGAATTCAAGCAAATTACTACACCACTCAAATGACCAGAACCTTTTTGCTCTTCTTCGCTTCGGCTGCGGGCGGCGATGGTACTCTAGTGCTCTCTCTTCAAGAGCAGCGGGTGGCGTGGGTGGGGCGCGGCGCGCGGGGGCTTAGAGTCGATTCCTCACTTGACACAGGTGTGAGTGCGGCGATACGATGCGGCGGAGGGCCTTATGCTGTGCGAGAACCCGCGCATTCCTTGGAGGGGAGCCCTGTGGCGGATCCCCGGGATCGGAGGCGGGCGAGCTGAGACTGCGACTCCTTCAGCATCCTCTCCGAAACTTCCAGCTGCAAATTTCTCGTTTTTGATGGGATCGGAGGCGGGCGAGCGAACTGAGAAGGTTGCTTTGGTGGGAAATGGTTGAGTTTTTGAAGGGAGCGTTGGAAATGATGGGAGATGGTGGCAAATTTCTCGTTTTTGATGGGAAATGGTTGAGTTTTTGAAGGGAGCGTTGGAAATGATGGGAGGCGAGAATGGTTGAGTTTTTGATGGATGCTTTGGAAATGATGGCACAGTTAAAAAAATTGGAACCCAATGCAACTTTGGGGTTTGCAATGTGCTTGGAAATTAAAATATATGTTATGAAAGAGAACGTGGCGTTTTTGCTGAATCAATTTTTTTAAAGAAATTTTTTTTTTAAAAAAAAGGAGAAGTTGCCACGTGTCATTTTTGCCAAGTGGCGTTTTGAAGGGGAAGAGTTTTTAGTAATAGTATATAGATTTTCATCTTGATTTGTGGATTTCAGTTGTACGTTCTTTTGTTGTTTCTGTTATCGTATCGTTTTTTCCGCATTGGATTTCCATTCGTTCTATTTTCTTTGTGGGGTCGGGTCTTGCCGTGCGCCATGCACCTGACGTACACCTGTTTTCTCTGGTGTACGTCAGACTTAGTTCAGCTTGAAGATGCGCCAGAGCCGAGTATTCTCAGCAGGAGTGTCTTGTAGACAAAACAGAAGAAGAGTTGAAGCTCAGTTATTCCTTTCAGTTTATTTTCGTAGCATTTCCTTTTCTGCCTGATCATTGTATTTTATATTCTCCAGTATTTCATTCAGATAGTTGTATAAGGGCATGTTTGGCCCGAATATTATGTCTGGATGATCATTTCAGTTGTGATATGTATCTTTTGGTTCTGAGTTGTTTATTATATTCTCATTACTGTGATCGGGGACCTGTGCCTTCATTTGTATTTCTTGACGCTTAGCGTATTAGATTGAGAAGACGGGGTCTAGCACTTATCTCTTCTCAGTTTAATACGTCGCGGGCTTGTTCACGTTCCGATTCCCGGGTATTTTGGGAAGCGGGGCGTGACAGATATGTTTGCCAAGTCTAAGTCATCTTCCACTCATTATGCACACATATATAGCAAAGTTTATAAATGCTCTATTTGCGGCTGAAAAGGTCATTTATCTAAATTTTTCTATGATGCACACAAACATAAGAATGCTAATGCTCATTGTGCATCTCATGTAGCTTCTTCATCTTGTACACTTACACATTCACATGCTCATTCTCACAAAGTTTAACATAAGCATGCTAGTGTGTTCAAGTGTGTTCTTTATGGTCGTTTTGGTCATTTGGTCGAATATTGTTTTGATTTGAAAAGAAAATCATGTTTGCCAAATGTTTCTAGTAGACCACATATTTTGAAATGTGATATTTGTGGTAGATTTGGCCATTTGGCGAAGTTTTGTTATGATTTGAAAAAATGTTCAAACTTGTCAAATTTCCCAAGTAAACCACCTTTGTTTGATAATGTTTCTCATTTGCAAAATAATTTTAAAAGACAATCTTTGTTTGCAAATGGTTTCTGTGCACGAGCATATGGTTCACAAAAACAAATGAGTCTCTTTTATTGTACATATTACAATCGGAAGGGTCATTTGAGCAATTATTATTATGACCGGGTTAGTGCACCAAATATGCCCAAAAGGGTTCATAACCCAAGGGCTTTAAGCTTTATTGATTGGGGTCATGTCTGTAACCAATCCAGCACCAAGAATGCTTGGGTGCCAAAATCTTTTTAAAACCAAGAATTGTATTATTTTTAATTTTTAATTTTTCTTTGTTTTGAATATTATGTTTAATTTTTTTTTAATATGAAAACAATCTTTCTTTGATCAATTCTTTTGTTTTCATGATTATTAGTGTTGATTTTTATTGAGAGGTTCGTATTTATATAACCCCCGGGTTTATTGGGTGTTTATTTCCCAAATCATGTTTATCGGGTGCTAAAATGATTATATGGGTTGGAACAAGCTCAAGAGCTTGATATTGTTGTCTCTCTTAAAAATTATGTTTTGATTTGTTACTTTGAATTCATTATATTTCACTTATATGATGATATTTATGTGTTTGTGCTTATGGATCATCTATTCATGTCTTATAATGTATTCCATGAGTGGTTTGATCAAGTTATACAAAGAAAATTTTTCCTTTTTGATCAAACATTATTTTTGTACTCAAATCTTGATTTATGACTTCATTTGAGTGATTTGTTTTCACTTGAAAACTTTTTTCATGGTTCTCATGTTTTCATCATTCCTTTGTTTTCATAAATCTATTTTTATACACTATGTTTTTATAATTGTGTAATAAGACACTTCTTTCATAAATGACATATTAATATGTATTCTCATTGTCTTGTTTGTATGTGAGTTATGTTTAGCATATCTTTCATTTATGCTTACTCACATGTTTTTGTCTTAGCTTTCATTTCATATATTCTATATGGCATTTTGATAGGGGGAGCTATTTCCTATACTTGTTTTATACTCACTCGTGCATATTGATAGGGGGAGTTTTTGCTCTCTTCATTCTTGTTGTTTTTCCCTTTTTGATGTTGTCAAAGGGGGAGAAATATTGTGAGTATACATTTCCTTATTTATATGCATGTGAATTATAATTTATATATTCATTTCATTCATGCATATATCTTTTTTGTAAATTGTTTGTCATCATCAAAAATAGGGAGATTATTGGCCTTCATGTTTTGATGATGATTTAATAAACAATTTATATCTAATATTGTTTGTCTAGTGTTTGTGTTTTATTATTTATTATAGACAAACAATAAGTTGGAGGATGGATGGAATCGAGCCTCAACGATCATATCAAATGGAGATTGGCAGAATAGTGGTTGAAGCCTATGCAATTCTTATTCAAGATCCAAGTTCAAGCTTCATCCGCAAGTTTACCAAGTCAAGCCTATTGAAGATTCAGATCAAGCTTGGGTAACATTAGTTTAGATTTATATTATGTGTGTTGGTACTTTAAGCTCAATCATATATACAGACACGTATTTGGTTTCTATGTATATATATAATTATATATATACATGCATGTTTTGGTTTCTATGTATATATAGTTTTATATATACATACAAGTTTTTAGTTTCTATGTGTATATATATAGTTATATATATATACATAAATGTTTTTGGGTTTCCATGTTTATAAATATGAGATTACATATGTCATATTTATTATTGTGTTTTAGAAAATATTGCATAGAATATGCATATTTGTGAAAATATTGTGTTTCTAGTTTATAAACTTCATAAAAACATTTTATATCCTTTATTAAGTCTATAAGAATGTTTGAAAGTGTTTCAAAGTTGTTTGAACTCGTTTTGTAAAAATCAAGTTTTAACAACTTAATGTTCCTGTATGTTTTTACAAAACAGATGAGTTTTTCAAATGAGAAGTGATATTAAAGAAATTATTTCTCTAACATGTTTATCTATATGTTTAGAAACTTCTCTCAAATTTTTACCATTTTTGGAGTTGATTTACTATGCCCAATTGATTTTACAAAATCATGTATGTCAGCAGTTTTTTAGAAACTATTTATCTATATTCAAATATTTATTTCTCTCAACTGGGAAATGATTTTTCAAAACTTCTTTCTCTAACATGTTCTTCTACATGTTTAGAATCTTCCCTCAAAGTTTCATAATTTTTGGAATGTGTTTGATATTTTTAAAGAGGGTTTAAAGTTGATTTTTATTGTTCATATTAGGTTGTGTGCATGTTATAAGTCTGCTCTAAGTCGACTTATCGTAAGTCTACTATAAGTTGACTTGTTATAAGTCTACTATAAGTCGACTTATAATCTGTCTTTCTGTATGTGTTTTTCTTCTGCTGAGTCGACTCATATAAGTCGACTCATAAGTCGACTCATAAGTCAACTTATCAGAGAGCCGTTGCACAGTAACAGCTAGTTTTCTGATTTGTTTATTTATGGGTTTTTGGTCTTTTTCTTAGGGGTTTTGCTGAAGTTTTGAGTGGGTATAAATACCCCATTGACTTCAGCTCTTCTTCTATCCAAGAGAATATTTTAAGAAAGTTTTAACAATGGTTTAAGTTTTGTTTAGTGTTTGTTTAAAAAGCTTTTAAGCAATTGAGGGTTTGAGTTTGTGAATTCAATTCCACAAGAGCTTGAGGAGATCATCTATTGGAGTTTAAGCAATCAACTATT
The DNA here is from genome assembly GCF_001876935.1 of Asparagus officinalis. Taxonomy (NCBI): domain Eukaryota; kingdom Viridiplantae; phylum Streptophyta; class Magnoliopsida; order Asparagales; family Asparagaceae; genus Asparagus; species Asparagus officinalis. Next base: position 64,549,445 of record NC_033795.1, read on the forward strand.
CTCCCTCCATATTTTTGTCATCTATTGAGAAGTTTTCTAAACTCTTTTCTAGCTTTATATTTATTTGTTTGATTATCATTATATTAAAGCTAGTTTTATATTGAGTTTAGATTTGATTAATCTCATTGTTACACACACTCACTTGAGCTTATTGTATTTGCATTCATAATATATTTGGGGTTGTGAGAGATAGTAACATTGAATTGAGCCTAATTGAGTTCTCACTTTGTTTAGAGAACAATCATTTGTTGTGCTTAATTTGTAAAGTTTACTTTGTAATACACTTGTATACCGAGAGGAGTGTGTGGTGAGGTCAGAGTCGACACCAAGAGGAGTGGCATCGGTGGCCTAGTGAGGGGTGATAATTCTGAGCACTTGAGGGAGTCGATACGTGAGGACCAACACTTGAGGTTGTAGCTTGTGTATGTACATTGTGAGGATTTGTGAGAGTTGTCGGTTGACTTGATAACCGAGTGTGTAGAGTTTTCGGTTAGCTAGAAAACCGAGTGTGTAGAGAAGTTCTGGCTTCCAAACCGGGTTGTGTAGTGGATTCTCCTCGAGAGTGGGGAGCGGGAACGTAAGACGGAAGGTCCAAACCTCATGAACATATAGCGTGTTTGGTTTGCATTAGCGCACTTAAAACTGTTCATCTTATAGCCTATTACATCTTGTTTACATTGTCCACTAGTTTGTTTCACCCTAGTGATAGTTTAAATATATCCTTACATATGCCATATAGTATATCTCATTGCTAGGATATATCATCTTAGTTATATTACTTATTCTTACTCATATCACATTGTATATCTATCTTGCAAGAATAATTTGTTAATAAGTTTTAAATTAGCATTAAATCGGATTAGATTAGCATAAACCCTATTCACCCCCCCTCTAGGGTTCTTTCATAGAGACCTTAGGGTCCAACACTTTCTTCTGGTTTAGTCAAGGGCTGAGAAGCATCACTTTTTGACTCGGCTACGCAAGTTGTTGGGCCTAGGTGTTTATAGGGCGAGGTGGCCAACAAGTACAACCTTTAGACTCGGCTATGCAATTTGTCGCCCGCGGACTCAGTTGTAGGAGTAGTTTGAGTCAACATGACCCTAATTCGTCTGATTAGGCAAGAGGTGAGACACATGTCGGTCTCTCTAGGGTGATTAGGACTTGTTGCTTTTCTAGGCTATAACACATGGCCCCCTTCAACTTGAACTCGGTTAGCCGAGAACAGGTGGAAGTTTAAATAGTTGTTAGTTACCGATCCACGAGGTGCATTAATAAGGAATGACTGAAGTCTTTTCAAATGTGATGACGTTGTCCTTAGGGCATAATTCTTATCCGCTGTCGCTTCATTTTTTATGTGCAGTTGTTGGTGAATAAAGGCAAGGGGCGCCTCGATTCTAGAGTGGTCTCTTCGATTTTCAGGATTGATCTCCACAATTGGTTGGGTGAGGAGTCGATCATTGGGATTTTGGTAGTTTTTTATTTCTGCACCTATATATATGGTTACTGCATCTAGAGAGAGTTTTATTGCTTTTTTAAGTTTTTTGAATTTTAATCGAGAAATTTTTTTGATCATTCGTCTTCTCCGGTGATCTTTGAAATAGTTTAAATGACGACTTTAATTGCTAGAGTTCGACAAGGCTAGTTAGAGAAATTTCACTCCAAGGTGACCCTATCACAACTAAGGGCACTACACAAGAAGTTCGATATGTTGCCCTTCTTGTTTTGATGATGATTTACAAACAATTTACTACTAATGTTGTTTGTCTAGTGTTTGTGTATTCCTATGTATTGTAGACAAACAACGTGGTTGGAGGTTGGATGGAATAGAGCTTCAACGATGAAATCCAATGGAGGTTGGCGGAATGTCGGTAAAGCTTATGCAATTCAAAGTTAAAGATCAAGTTCAAGCTTCATCCGCGAGTTTACCAAGTTGAGCTACATTGAAGACCAGATCAAGCTTGGGTAACTTAGTTTAGGTTTTATATTATGTGTGTTAAGTACGTTAAGCTCAATATCTATACACACACATTATATTGGTTTTCATATATATATATATATATATATATACATATGTTTTTGGTTTTATAGTTTTCGAGTTTATATATGAAACAAATGCATAGAATTGGAAAATGCTATTTTGTTTCATGCTTATATGTATATATATGATTTCACCTTTAACAAGCTTATATTAAATGAAATCATATTTAGTGTTTTGAAAATATTGCATAGAATATGCAATTTTGTGAAAATATGGTATTCATTGTTTTTGGACTTAACAATAATCATATACATATTTTATTAAGTCTATATAATCATTGTGTAAAGTTTCAAACATGAAATTCTTTCTCTGACATGTTATTCTATATGTCTAGAACATTCCCACTAAATTTCATAATTTTTGGAGTTCATTTACTATTTTAAATTGATTTTACAATACAACTGCACACTGCTACAGTAACTCCGGTCGACCGGACATGTCTCTGGACGCGGTTACTGTAGCATAACGGCTATATTTTCCAGATTTTGATATATCCGTTTTTTTGTCTTTTTGCTTGGTTTTCTTGGGTTTTTGGGCTTGTTTCATGAGCCTATATATACTCCATGCCCTCATACTTCTAAGGGTACTCAAGAAATGTTTTAAACAAGTTTAAAGAGTTTTAAACAAGGGTTTAAGTGTGTTTTAGTGTTTGTTTGGTTTGAAGATTGTTTTCACAAGTGGAGGAGATCATCTTCTTGTTTGGGCTCCAATCTCCATCTCTCCATCTTGTCATCTATTGGAGAAGTTTTCTAAACTCTATCTAGCTTTACATTTGCTTAGTTATTTGATTATCATTCTTTAAAGCTAGTTTTTATATTGAGTTTAGATTTGATTATATTATCTCATTGTTACACACACCCACTTGAGCTTATTGTATTTGCATACATAGTATATTAGGGTTGTGAGAGATTGTAACATTGAGTTGTGCTTCATTGTGTTCTCATCTATTGTAGAGAACAAATTTATATTTGTTACATTGTGAGTGTTGTAAGGTTTTCGGTGAGCTAGAAAACCGAGTGTGTTGTGAAGTTTTCGGTGAACTAGAAAACCGATTGTGAGGAGTGACGTTGATCGGTGAGCGTTAAAAACCGATACTGTGAGGTGTAAACGTTATTCGGGTGAACGTAGAAAACCCGGTTGTGATAGTGGATTTCTCCCCGGGAGTGGGGAGCGGAGACGTAGGACGGAAGGTCCGAACTCCGTGATCATATTGCTTGTTTGAGTGTGCTTTGGCGTTCATTCATATTTATGTTCATATCTTATATCGCCATTGTCATTAGCTCATTATCTATTTCATCCACTATCTTGTTTAGATTATTTACACTTGTGTTGTTTATATATCCTTGCATATATCTTTATCATATAGGATATATCTCATTGTTCATATTGCTTATCCTAGCTTATATTCTTATTGTATTTCATACTTGCTAGGATAACTTATTAATTAGTTTTAATTGGCATTTAAATCGGATTAGATTAGCATAAGACCCTAATCACCCCCCCTCTAGGGTCTAACAATTGGTATCAGAGCTTGGTGCTCTTTGATTTAAGGTCTAATCGCCTTGAGTTAAAGATCCAAGTTATATTATTTGTATCTTGCTTGTCTTGGATATGAATGATGCATCTTGTTTAGGTTATGCCATCAATATTGCTCCTAGATTAGATAATTTCCCCTATGCCCAATGGTGTGTTAGATTTAAACTTTTTGTTCAATCTAAACACTTTGATTTATTAGAAATTATAGATAATGCTTATATTGTACCCACTATGGAGAAATCCAAGTGGAATAAAAATGATCATCGTATGTTTACAATGAACAATATTTTGTTAGAATATTTGCTTAATGCCTTTGACTCATCCTTTTCTAACAAATTTGTTCATTTTGATAGTGCTTACAATTTATGAAAATTCATAGAAGCACATCAAGGCAACTTGGAGGAAATCCAACGTAGTTTGGAGGATTATTCTTCAAGTGAGTGTGGAGCATCATCATGCACACGGCCACTAGGCGATAGCCCTAGTGTGGTAAGCGATTCAGAATCCGATAGTGATATATCCATCAATGAACTCGCTTGTGCATATGATAGATTAATGCATGCCTATACTAAGTTGCATAATAATTTTATAGATTTGAAAAGCAAGCATGTTAATTTGAAATCCGATCATGAGTTGCTAGGTTCCAAATTTGATATCATTGCAAAAGAAAATATTGTGCTTAAAGAAAACAATGACTTATTAAATTTGGAAAATGAAAAATTGACCTCATCCATTTCTAGCTTATCTCATCCATGCTAGAAGTAGAGTCTATTAGAAATAAATTTACATCATTTAAAAATGATCATATTTTCTCTACTTCTATTGACAATGCTTCTATGCCTAATGATGAGTTGAACAATATTAAATATCGCATTTGATCTTTAGATTCAACTCTTAACACATGCATTGTTAATAACAAGAAACTTATGGACTTATGTGCAAAGTCTCGTGCTAATTCTTCAAAACCAAGCACTCACTATGCACATATGTATAGCAAAATTTACAAATGCTCAATTTGCGGTCGTAAAGGCCACATTGCTAAATTTTGCTATGATGCACCCATCAAGATTAATCATGTTTGTGCATCCCATCAAGCTTCATCATCACACTCACATGTACACACACGTATAGATCATCATAAACATGCCCATATGTACAAATGTGAGTTTTGTGGTCGTTTTGGTCATTTGGCCGAATATTGTTTTGATTTGAAAAGAAAATCACGTTTGCCAAATGTTTCTAGTAGACCACAAGTGTTTGAATGTGATATTTGTGGTAGATTTGGTCATTTGGCTAAGTTTTGTTATGATTTGAAAAAATGTTCAAACTTGCCAAATTTCTCAAGTAAACCACCTTTGTTTAATAAGGTTTCTCATTTGCAAAATAAATTTAAAAGACAATCTTTAGTTGCAAATGATTTTCGTGCACGCTCACTTGGTCAACACAAATCTTTTCACTCTTTTCATTGCACGAATTGCAATCGAAAGGGTCATTTGAATGAATATTGTTTTGACCGTGCTAGTGCACCATATGTGCCCAAGAGGGTTCATAACCCTAGGGCTTTGAGCTTCATTGATAGGGGTCATGTCCCTAAATCTTTTGGTACCAAGAATACTTGGGTACCAAAACAAGTTTGATTTTAAACCAAGAACTTTAGTGTTTTTTTTTTGTCTTGGTTTTGAAAATTATGTTTTAAGATCTTTTGGTTATGAAAACATTTTTTTCTTTTATCAAATCCTTTGTTTTCATGATTATTAGTTTTGATTTTGATGAGAGGTTTGTATTTATATAACCCTCCGGATTTATTGGGTGTTTATTCCCAAATCATGTTTACCGGATGCTAAAATGGTTATATGGATTAGAACAAGCTTAAGATATTGTTGCCTCTCTTGAAATTCTTTTATCAAAGATTTTGTTTTGAATTATTACTTTGAATTCATTATATTTCACTTATATGATGATATTTATGTGTTTGTGCTTATGGATCATCTATTCGTGCCTTATAATGTATTCCATACGTGGTTTGATCAAATCCCACAAAGAAAATTTTCTTGATTGATCAAACATCATTTTTGGATTTAAACTTTGATTTATGATTTCTTTTGGTTGATTTGTTTTCATTTGAAAACTTTTTGCATGATTCTCATGTTCCTCTTCTTTTGATTTCATAAATCTATTCATTTATATGGTTTTTATACTTTTTGTGTTAATGAGACACTTCTTTCATATTAACATATTTATATGTGTTCTCATTATCGGTTTTGTATGTGAGTTATGTCTTAATCTATACTTTCTCACATATGTATGCCTTAGCATTCATTTTATACATTCATGAGGCATTTTGATAGGGAGAGCAATCCCTATATTCCTTGTTTATATGCATGTGTATTATCTTGTATATGTTCATTTCCTTCATGCATATATTCCTTTTTGTAAATTGTTTGTCATCATCAAAAAGGGGGAGATTGTTGGCCTTCTTGTTTTGATGATGATTTATAAATAATTTACTACTAATGTTATTTGTCTAGTGTTTGTGTATTGCTATGTATTGTAGACAAACAACGTGGTTGGATGTTGGATGGAATAGAGCTTCAACGATGAAATCCAATGGAGGTTGGCGGAATGTCGGTGAAGCTTATGCAATTCAAAGTTAAAGATCAAGTTCAAGCTTCATCCGCGAATATATCAAGTCAAGCCTATTGAAGATATTATGCGTGTTAAGTACGTTAAGCTCAATATCTATACACACACATTATATTGGTTTTCATATATATATATATATATATATATATATATACATATGTTTTTGGTTTTATAGTTTTTGAGTTTATATATGAAACAAATGCATAGAATTGGAAAATATTATTTTGTTTCATGCTTATATGTATATATATGATTTCATCTTTAACAAGCTTATATTAAATGAAATCATATTTAGTGTTTTTAAAATATTGCATAGAATATGCAATTTTGTGAAAATATGGTATTCATTGTTTTTGGACTTAACAATAATCATAAACATATTTTATTAAGTCTATATAATCATTGTGCAAAGTTTCAAAACATGGTTTAGCCAAAATATCAAAATTTCACATGTTTACATTTTCGTGTTTTGAACTATTTTGCAAAATGATGATTTTTCACAAATGGGAAATTCAATTTGGAAAATTCTTTTTGTAACATGTTCACTTACATGTTTATATACTTTTCCCAAAGTTTCATAATTTTTGGACTTCATTTGTTATTTTTAACACATTTTTAAAAGTCTCAAAAATAGCTTTAAAAACATGTTTTGAGTGTATCAGATTTCGGTCGACCGCACCGGTCGACCGAACCTGAGTTCATATGCTCACTGGACGACAGAGGTCGACCGGTCCGGTCGACCGATAAAATTTTCGGTCGACCGATGAAATTTTCGGTCGACCGACGATAGCTTTTTCAGCTTCCAACGGCTAGTTTTCTTACCGCTGCTGGGGCTGTTTCTGTCTTTTTGCTTGGGGTTTTTGACTGAGTTGTGAGAGGGTATAAATACCCCATTGCCTTCAACTCTCAAGCTAATCCAAGAATGTTTTAAAGAAGTTTTTAAACAAGGGTTTTAAAAAGAGTTTAAGCTTGTTTAAGCTTGTTTAAGGGTTTAGTTTAAAGCAGTTTTAGCTTTCTCAAGTGGAAGAGATTATCTTCTCGTTTTGGCCTCAAATCTCCATCTCTCCATCTTGATCTAGAGAAGTTTTCCTAAACTCAACTCTAGCTTTCACTTATAATTATTTGTTAATTATCATTTCTATTAAAGCTAGTTTTATATTTGAGTTTAGTTAATTTGATTTTATTTACTCATTGTTACACACACCCACTTTGAGCTTATTGTATTTGCATACATAGTATATTAGGGTTGTGAGAAATTGTAACATTGAGTTGTGCTTAATTGAGTTCTCATCTATTGTAGAGAACAAATTTATATTTGTTACATTGTGAGTGTAGTAAGGTTTTCGGTGGGCTAGAAAACCGAGAGTGTGTTGTGAAGTTTTCGGTGAACTAGAAAACCGATTGTGAGGAGTGACGTTGATCGATGAGCGTTGAAAACCGATACTGTGAGGTGTAAACGTTATTCGGGTGAACGTAGAAAACCCGGTTGTGATAGTGGATTTCTCCCCGGGAGTGGGGAGCGGAGACGTAGGACGAAAGGTCCGAACTCCGTGATCATATTGTTTGTTTGAGTTTGTCTTTGGCGTATTTGTTTTTGCATTTATCTTATATCGCCAATTGTGCATTACTCATTTATCTTATCCACTATCTTGTTTAGATTATTTACCCTTGTGTTGTTTATATATCCTTGCATATATCTTTATCATATAGGATATATCTCATTGTTCATATTGCTTATCCTAGCTTATATTCTTGTTGTATTTCATACTTGCTAGGATAACTTATTAATTAGTTTTAATTGGCATTTAATCGGATTAGATTAGCATAAGACCCTAATCAACCCCCCTCTAGGGTCTAACACGATATTCCTCAAGCTTTTACCTTGATGGCGCCAGTGATGTCACAGGCGGTTTTTTTTACCATAACGCAAGTTAGGCTCTAGTGTATGTAAAACATTTGGAGTATGGTATATGCCTACCCCTGTATCCTTTCCTCCACTGTGTTTTTAAGGCCTTAGGGGTATCACCGATGTAGATGAATTCAAATTTGATTGCTACCCTCATAGGGTTCATCATCATCTATCACTAGTTGGGAGTCGACCCAACCTTGAATTTACTTTGCAACCTTGTTAGTGTCAAGGTGTATCAGAGAGAGGATCATTATCATCTTCAGGTGCTAGGCATATACAAGATAATCATCGACCCTCCTGAGTCGAACAAGGACTGGAAGGAGAGGTTCATATAGGTTTCGGGAGATGACTCGGACTTAGGTTCATATGGGTTTCAGGAGATGACTCAGACTTGGGTTTCGAGATCTCTAGGGAAACTCTGAAGGCAGAGCTATTGTCTAGTGCTGAGAGACGGGCACTGGAGCAGATTTAGGCATACTCGGGTTCTCGTAAGATGGAAGCGTTACTTGATAACTCAGTCTTGCGAGTAGTTGGTATCTCCTCTGTGCCTCCTTTAGTTGAGGATAATGCGAGGGTGACCATGCTAACTTTGGGTTCAGAGGAAGCCACCGACGCGCAGATGCCTCTACCAATTGAAAGTATCGTCATATTATGTTTCTAGAATAGGAAGATCAAACCTAATTTCGCAGGGTGATTGAGTAAGAGTATTACAAAAATATCGTCATATTATGTTTTCGAGATAGGGAGATAAAACCTATTGCCACAGAGCGATTGAGTAAGAATATTACAAAAGTATCGCTAATGTATAAGAGATGTACATTTGTAAGTAATATAAATTATAAATTAGCTTTTATTTTTGAATACCCGTGAGTAGGGTTCTTTCTCTGAGACCGTGACTTACACAACATGATTTTTGGTTAGCTTTTGTTTGGATGAGTTCCTTTTATGTTAGATTCATCTACCCGAGTGTAGATCAGAATGAGATATTTGTTCTACATGTTTGAGGTTTGGAGTGTTTTTCTTTTGGTTTATTGCTTTCATTCATAGGATATTTGTTCTACATGTTTGAGGTTTGGAGTGTTTTTCTTTTGGTTTATTGCTTTCATTCATAGGGTTTGGAGTTAGTATTTAGTGTTTGAGGTTTGGAGTGTTTTTCTTTTGGTTTATTGCTTTCATTCATAGGGTTTGGAGTTAGTATTTAGAGAGTCACAATTTGAGACATGGTATATACATGAGGGTTAACTTGATTGGATTATTTCGCTCGATGTAGTAATTCTCGTGTTGTGATTTCCTAAATATTAACTTCCAGTTAGAATTTTATGAATGATTTCATATGTATTTCCTAAATATTAACTTCCAGTTAGAATTTTATGAATGATTTCATATGTATATGTACTAACTCTATTTTTTATATACTCCTACCCCTTCCCTTAGAATTTTATGAATGATTTCATATGTATATGTACTAACTCTATTTTTTATATACTCCTACCCCTTCCCTTAGGGAGAGGTGAAGATGATCACGCTCTAGCGCTTTGATGCTCGTTGTTTTCCCCCCTTTCAGGCAGCGAGTCCAGGGCATGGAGAGTCGCAGGTTGATGAGATTTCTGTATGGATCTCACCTAGCTATTTATTATGTAGTTGTTAGTCAGAACTCTATAGTTAGTTGATTATGTTCAGACTCTAGACTTGTAATTCATTTCGTAGAGGCTGAGAGCCATAGTGATACTTTATTTGACTCTTTATATTTAAGGTTTATTTCAGACTCAGAGATTTCTACTCTATTTTATTTGGGCTCACTAATGATTATTCTCGTGCTTCCTCTATGTATATTTGGTTTTACTCTATTTCTTTTATTTGCCTGTCTGCACCTTCACCTATTTGTTATTTTTACTAGAGAGATAGTAATTGTAATGGTGAAACATGTCGTAGCACTGTGTTTGGTACTTGGCAAGTTTGACATTCTGGGTTTCGCCTTGGACTGCAGCCTCGCGTGAAACCTGGGGCGTCACACTTGCGTTCTGAGTCCTAACTCTGCGTCTTAGACTTGAGACGCAGAGTTGGGTTTTTGCTGGATGCTGAAAACACAGAGGCTGCTTGCATTTCGTCCGCTGCAGGTTGGAAACGCGGGGTTTCCTGCGTTACAAGAACCAAAACGCAAAGGTGAGCTCTGCGTTCAAAAGGGGATAGTGACTTGTAATCCTCTTCTACAAAGCGTTGCAAAGACCATTGTTCAGTAATCTTCACTTTAGCTGTCATGAAGTGTGAAAGTCGTTAGATTGTAACTCTTACAGTTGATGATAAATGCTACTGAATAGAGTTTTCGTCAGTCGTCAGAAGGGTTATTGAATTGTAACACCTCTCGATCTATGTGGAAAGTCCTCCATTTGCAGCTTTCATTTGTTAACATAAAAGTCATTTGATTGTAACCTTCTTAGTCAAAACTGTTGGCTGAGGTTTGACAGGGATCACCTATCTATTGTGATTTTTAGACAGTCTACAGTTAGTTATACAAAATCCATAATCTTTATACTTAACTTGTGATAAAAAAGAACATTAAATAGAAAAAGACTTAGAAAAGTACACATAGAAAAAGACGTAGAAAGTCACGTCATAAGTTCATAAGTTCATGTTTTATTCCCTAATTACCAACTCGAAGGGAATTAAAAAAATTAAAATTAGACTGGTTAGTTCGTGAATTATACTTTCATTAGGAAATTGTCTAGTTTCTGACATGTTAGTTGATAAGCATTATCTAGGATGAAGTTCTAGCAATTTTCTCTGATAGTATTATTAGTAAACTCTTCAAAAGTTCATAGCCCATTGTTGAACATAGACATAAACTTACACTAGTAGAAAAACGATCAACCTAGACGGAAATTTCCGTCTAGGTTGATTCAAATTCCGTCTAGATTAGCTCAGATAGACGGAATTCCGTCTAGTTTGGGTGGTTTATTTTGCTTCCGTCTAGATTGAAGCAAACTAGACGGAATTCCGTCTAGGTTGATCAACCTAGACGGAAGGCAACCTAGACGGAATAAAGAATTCCGTCTAGTTTGACAGACCAGACGGAATTCCGTCTGGTCTGTCAAACTAGACGCAATTTCTGTCTAGTTTGGTTTTTCACAACCTAGACGGAATTTCGTCTAGGGTGTTTCAACCTAGACGGAATTCCGTCTAGATTGCCTTTTTTCCAGAAAAAAATAATAATTAAACTTTATATTTTCCTGTACAATTACATTAATATTTGAATACATCCAGAAAATACTGTACACGCCACATTTTAATTACAATTTGTATTTCCCTGTACAATTACATTAATATTTGAATACATCCAGAAAATACTGTACACGTGACCACATTCAACCATCCAATTATAATCAAAATTCATAACACTTCCATTCAAAAACCAAATATAACCAAATCCAACACATTGTACAAATCCAACCATCCACTTCAAAATATAAAAACCAAATATAACCAAATCCAACACATTGTACAAATCCAACCATCCACTTCAAAATATACATCAATCGGTTCCGTCTAAAACACATCCAACAACATATATACTAACGATGCACATGACTAAGATAGGATACACGACATGAATAAATATAGTGTTATAACAAATAAAACTGTTTATTGCATTAAAAATAAAAAAACCTCATCCATCGTCGTCGGCGGGGGTATCTCTATCCCGATTACGAGAACGGGTGCTGCTCCCTCCAATATCTCCACTCTAAATGTTTAATTGAATAATCATTATGTGGTGTTTGATAACATATTAGATAAAAATGAATTTATAAATATAAGAAAAAATAAGGTACCTAAGCACTACTCTGTCTAGCGCCAGAATTATCGCTAATCGAGCTAATGATCCGTATGACACCTCCATACGCGCTATAAGGAATAGCACCGCCTAAATATTGTATAACATACCCCATGAGATCATCCATCGAGTTCACCGTCAGCGCAACTCTAGTCATCTCATTAGTCACCTGAATATGCAGCTCCGGGTTAATTTTGTCAATTAAGAAGGCAGAGATACGTGCGACAAATGGCATAGCCTGGAAACTGCTTGTGGCTGCTCTCATCGATGTAGATGGTGTGGAGGATGCTGTGGACGATCTAATGCTTATACCGGGTGAAGCTCCGACACCATGCAGAGGATATCTTCCTCTCCTATTATTAGGGAGAAATAAATATTAAACTTTGCACTCAAATTCAATAATGGTTAACAAATATAAATAGTATGTAGTATTCAAATTGATTCGATTTTTCACCATCGTTACCTATTATGACCCATCAAGTTCTGTGTGAGATTGATGTTCTCCTCTGCAGAAAGCATGTGAGGGTTCGGTTCGGTTTGTTCCTCCTCCTGCGAAATGTACACAGATGCAGCCTCCTTGGATGCAGTCTCAAATCCCTCCTAAAGCACAAATTTATAGTTAATTCAAGATAATGACCATATTATTTGTGTTCTCGTTTCCTCGTAATGTTAACAAAATAGAATTAATAATACTACTCAAGATATGTATAAGTCTCACCACCAACTCGAGATTTGCCTTGATCTTATCCTAATTCTTCTCATCACCCCTATATCTATCACGGAAAGTACCATACGTCGCTTTTGCCCTCAAGTGTATCGGCATTAATGATTTCCCCTGTCATATTATAAATTATGAGATTTCATAATCATACTAAACATTAAGATCTTTTAAATCTTTAAATGACATATACCGTATCTTGACAATAAACATCCTCCAGATTGGCGTAGGAGTGTGAGCCCAAGTGATGGTCATGCAGCTTCTTTCTTCTATTTTCTGACCCCTTCGTGGATTTATTCTTTAAAAAAAAATTCTGTAAATATAAAATGAAATAATATCTTAAAATTATAAACTAAATTTCATGAAACTAACCTTGGCGGCATCGCTGTCCCAATACATGAGGAGAGCCGTGAAATGAATCTCGTCAACTCGGTCATCGAGGTTTAAAAACCTCTGCCAGTCCTCCTCATACCTGTCATAGGTTTCATGTTTGATCTCATGCCTCCATTGTTTGAGGACTACTTCAACCTTGACATTAAACACATAATTCCAAGCCCCCTCAAAGTCCTCAAGGCAGAAGCAGTCCTGTAGATTTACATACACATTTAGTAAGGATAATTTAATATCAATTACTAATTATTAATAAATGAAAATCTAAAACAATATGCACTTACCATAAGCGCAGTCCATATCGCCTCGTATGCGGTCCATGGTAATTCTCGAAAATGAAAATAAGGGTTGATAATGGTCGCTCTACGCACGAGAACCCCAATATATGCATTCAATCGGGCCGACCAAGGACCAACGGGTAAATTAGAATCTGAAGAACAAGAGAGGCAAACAGCCTCAACAACAGATGAACGGCGCCTCTTCCAAGCCGCCAACAATGGAATGGGTCCGTGTTAAACGGAACCGATCAACGCTGGAGGAGCGCATTCGCAAGCGCCGCGCACTATCAGCGCAGGCACGGGCTCAAGCTGAAGAAGCCCGTAGAAAGCTGCAGAAAGAGGTAGCCAAGAAGCCGCCACCAACTCGCAAAGTTTGGAGGCCGAAGTCTGAAGCGGCGGTTCAGACCAAAAAGCAGCAACTGCAGCCCCTGACAGTTCAACCTCCGGCGAATCAATCCAGACCGCCGATGATTCCCACAACTGCTCTGGGAGATCCCGCAGGACCATCCCAGAAAAGGAAGTCAATCTTGGAGCGCCTCGGTCCACTTCCCAAGGAGCGAAGCAAAACTCCAATCCAAGAATGTTTGGGCCCACTAAGAAATCCCCAAACGACGCAACATGCTGGGGGTCGCCGCAACCCTCAACATGACAAAGAAATCGTGGCACCCAAGCGCACTATGCTGCATATGTTGTTATGAAATGCATTATTGTTTTTATTATGATAAGATAAAAATCGATAATGTGGTGTAACATATATAGTTCATACCTACATCCAGCGTCACATTCTGTGCGTAAGAGAATTCTTGCCAAACATCATCAGATGAACCGATTGGTTCACTATAATTATCTTCACTTTCTTCAATATTTTTTTCATTGTTATTAGGAAGAACAACAGATCTTGGCTCCTTGTACAAAACCACCCAATCATACATGACATTCGGATCTTTCACATAGAAGCACTGATCAGCTTGTTCTGCGAAAATGAATTTCTCATCCGTATATACTTCTCGGTGAAGATTGACTAGTGTAAATCCATAATGATCCTTTTGCTTTTTTGCAGGACACCACCGAACCTTGAACATCGTGTAAGTACATTGTTTTGGTTTACCAAACCCGTAAATTACCTCAACAATATCTTCTAATTGGCCATAATATAATATGTCAGCTAGAATTGGATTTCGATCTCTTATACTTGAAAAACATTCTTGAGCAAACAAGCCCATGACCCCACTGTTCTGACTTACCCTCCTATCATCGGTCTCTAACGTTCGAAATTTATATCCATTCACCAAATGCTCATTATAACGTCTCACTTCGTGATAAGGACGTTGTGCATGAATAATAATTTCATCTGGTAATGTAGTATCGTCAAGAAGTGATTTTTCAACCTAAGACAAACAATTTGAGAATATTTAGGTGATGTTATATTATGAATGTTTAATAATTAATTGTAACACACTTACATCAATTCTTAACCAATCAAAAAATTCTTTCTTATGCCTTTTCTGAATATTGTGCGCTGCATTCCTACCGGTTGTTTCATTCTTAAGCTTCTCCAGATGTTGCATATATAAACAATATATAAGTTTGTATTGATAAACTATATGTAAAATGAATATTTCTCATCTATATTACAGATTTTATTTGTTACCTTCGATAGTCTTCGAACATATCAAGGTTTTCCAACACATATGCATGAATTTGATCTAAGAGAGATCTCGGGTATTTTTCACGCTTCCTCTCCTTTTGAGGTGCTTGAGATGTGGTTTTCTTCTTACGCATGTAACGTGATGCAAACACAAAGCATTCGTTAGCCACGTATCCTTCAGCTATCGAGCCCTGAGCTCGATTGCGAACATTGTTTTTCATGGTGCCCAAGTATCTTATAATCATAAAAGTTAATTATTAGCACAGTAATTTTAAAAACGCATATACAATTAATAAATATAAGAAAAATCGTAAATTACCTTTCAATCGGATATATCCAATGATAAGTAACAGGACCGGTGGTTCTAGCCTCTCTTGCAAGATGCTGGGTAAGATGGACCATAATTGTAAAAAATGAAGGAGGGAATATTACTTCCATATTGCATAGAGTAACTCGGACATCGACTTCAAGTTTCTTAAAGTCATCTACATCTATGACTTTAGAGCATAATTTTCTGAAAAATCCACAATACTCAATAATAATCTTCGACGCTTCTTTATCCATATTGTTACGGATTGCAACAGGGAGCAATTGATGGAGAAGAACGTGATAATCATGTGTCTTCAGACCTAAGAGTTTTCTCTCTTGCACCTGGATATTATTTAAAATATTAGCAGAGTAACCATCCGACGACTTTACCGATTTGAGAATTTCACAAACTCGTTGCATCTGCTCATTTGACATTGTAACACGAGACGGAGGCAACTTTAATTTTTTAAGGCCAACGTCTTGAGCTTGCAAATCATTTTGGATATTCAAAGCAGTCAGATCTTGGCGCGCCCGTAGATCATCATTCGACTTGTTTGCATCTTGTAGGAGAGTTGATACTATGTTATCACATATATTTTTCTCAATATGCATAACATCTAAGTTGTGTCGGATTTTTAGATTCTGCCAGTAAGGTAGCTGAAAGAAGATACTAAATTTAGTCCATCCTCTAGGTAATGTTTGAGCTTCGTCCTCAACTTGCATTTTACGGACCTTTCGCTTACGCTTCAATGGCTTTTTTAACTTTAAGTAATCTCTTACTCCGAGCGTGTTAAATTTAGAATAGCGTTTTTTCCCAAACACAACTTTTGGAAACCCCTCAAGTAATTGAACGATCTCAGTACCTGTCAGTTGACGCGGCTTCATTCTTTTCTCAACTGTACCATCAAACTTAGCTGATAATTTTCTGTACTTATGACTCAAGGGCAACCACCTTCGATTAAACCAATAACAACTCTTTCGGCTATGTGGTAATTGAATAGCTTCAAATTCTGGACCACATACAGGACAAGCATTAATGATTTCCCCTGTCATATTATAAATTATGAGATTTCATAATCATACTAAACATTAAGATCTTTTAAATCTTTAAATGACATATACCGTATCTTGACAATAAACATCCTCACAATCTTTAAATGACATATACGTATCTTGACAATAATCATCCTTATGCCACCTCATATTCTTTGCCGTTTCCTTGTTCATGTATAATCTTCGCAATCTAGGAGCCAATGGAAAATGTCGAAGCACTTTGACTGGAATTTTCTTCTGTGTTATCCCTGTCTCCGTTGTAATCCTTGTTGAAGAATTTGTGCGCTGTTTCCACCTAGAAACTCCACATGTCGGACACTCTTGAAGGTCTTTATTGGCTTTGTGGTACAAAATACAATCATTCGGACATGCATCAATCTTATTATAATCTAGACCCAGAGCAGCGACAATCTTCTCAGCTTGATAAGTTGTTTGGGGTATGCTATTCACTCCTCCAGGTATTACAGTTCGAAGCAAATCAAGAAGCATTTCAAAATAATTATCTGACATACCGCTAAGTGTCTTAATATGAAGGAGTTTCAGCATAAATGAAAATCTGGAGTACTCGGTACATCCCTCATATAAGTCATTTTCACTATCTTCTAGTAGCTTCAATATTCGTTCTATTTCTACGGAGGAATGCATATCATCAATATTTTCGACACTCGCGACACCTCCTACCTCTTCAGCTTCAACTTCGTTATCATCTTCACTTTTGTCTCCAATATCATCCTCGACATTATCATCAACATCATATTCTGTAGGTCGAGGAAAAATATCATTCAACAATGTTTCTGTGTCATCTATTCATTGGCCACTGGACATACCAACATGCATATTTGGATCCTCATCTTCAGTGATACCTTCCCCATGCCAGTTCCAGTATTTATATTTCTCATCAAAACCTGATTTTATTAGGTGAATCCGTATATCATTTCTATTCAGCAGCTTCAAATTCCTACACTTACAACAAGGACAGTACATAGCACCGCTTCTTAAATTTCTCGGATTCATTTCCGCATAACTCATGAAGGCTTCACATCCCTCCTTGTATCGTGTGTCGTGAAATCTACGATACCTAGGGATATCTATCCATGATTTGTCAGGAATTATCCTCATCTGTAAATTATATATAATTATTAAATACGATTAGTCTCACAACTACAAATACATCCATTACTCTTATACATTCAACACATATCAAACATACGTTCATATGTCATTTAACAATATGAATATTTATCTACATAAAATATATATAAAACGTACGTAGAAACTAATTACACTAATCTTGCGGCTGTCATAGGAAGGCTTCTATCCATTAAGAATATAGTAGTGCTTACATCCAACTTCATATACTTTGTATATTTTCATTTCTTGAAAATTTCGGCAGCACCTACCCGCTGTTCTCCCTGTACACTGTGCGGATGTTATTATGCGTATCAGTAATAACCTGAAACACAGAACAACATACGCTTATTGTACACGGAGAACAACGAATAGGTGCTGCCAAAACTTTCAAGAATGAAAATATACAAAGTATACAAAGTTGGATGTATGCACAACTATATTCCTAACCCGTCCGAGAAGGACAGATCCAATAATTACGAATTTCAGTATCAATTTTTTATTCCTATAATATAAAATAAACGCTCATTTTTGGGAGAAAACTTCGTCTCCTATCCAAATCTGAGTCGTATATCATATATTATAAGTCCAAATAATTGGATGTAATTATTAGACGGAAGTCTAGGGATAACGTTATTTTTTTATTCACCTAAATTGGATTAAAACACATTATAAAAATTTATAATGTGTTATATATCACTCTATTTTTAAAAAAAAATTTTATTTCACATATTTTCACATCATAAACTTAAATAATCACACATACTTATAGCACGAATGAAACTTAAATGAGTTAGGGTTTATAAGTGTTTAAAACTCAATAATGATTACTAGTGTTGTTCAAATGAATTAACATGTAGTTGAGTTAGGGTTTTCAGAATTGAACTCGTTTATTTTTTATCATAATTAGGGTTTTAAACCAAATTCAACAATAAATAATAATAAAATTGAAATTTCTAAAGCTCAGTAGAAAAATCAGACCTTTTAAGCAGATTCAACAACGGACACGCAGGGGGTGGGGGGCTCGGGAGGGTGGGGGTCAGGAGGGGGGTCGAGAGGGGGGGCTGCTAAGGGGGCTCGGGGGGGGAAAAGGGGCATGCTGAGGGGACGGTCAGAGAGGGGGAAGGGCGGCTGCGGGGGAGGGGATGGGGGGTCCGGCAGCCCCTTGGCGGGATGGAGGGTCGAGCGAAGGGGGAAGGGGGATGCGGTGGTTCGGGGAGGGGGGGTTGGGAGGAGGGGGGTCGCGAGGGCGGGCCTGACGGGGGGGGCGGGGGGGGAGGCCTGGAGAGGGGAGTCGGAGGGGGGAGAATGGAGGGGCTCGAGGGAAAGGGGAGGGGGATGGGGGGCTTGGGAAGGAGGGGCGAAGGAGGGGGTCGGGTGGGTGCCGGGGGGGCGGGGGTTGAGGCCTGGAGCTGAGCGAGGCGTCGGGAAGGGCGGTCGGGAAGGGCGAGGGAGGGGAGAGTAAGAGATTTTGAGAGAAATGGGGCGGGGGGACGTGTGCGGCTGACGAACAGATTTAGATTGCCCTAGGCAACCTAGACGGAAATTCCGTCTAGGTTGAGGCAACCTAGACGGAAATTCCGTCTAGGTTGACTATGCAACCTAGACGGAAAATTTCGTCTAGGTTGAGGCAACCTAGACGGAATTCCGTCTAGGTTGACTATTCCGTCTCGTTTGTCAAACTAGACAGAATTTTTCGTCTAGTTTGATCTAAACTAGACAGAACAATCTAGACGGAAATTTTCCCTCTAGTTTGCTCCAATCTAGACGGAAATTTTTTCCGTCTAGATTGTTCCGTCTAGATTGGTCGTTTTTCTACTAGTGTTAGGATTTTTGGAGAAAGCCAATAAATTGAGATTAAGGATTTGCGAGAGGGCGAGAAGAATTTGTGGGAAAACTATGACATTTTGAATTCGCTTGGTCTTCTAGTTTATAATAATCTACTTAAATTCTTCATGAATTTTCTTTTTAATGTAATTTAAAAGGACATAAAAGTAATTTATATGTGAGAACTTTTAAAACTTTAGAACTTGTTTAAATTTTGGGGGCGGGGGCAAAATTAAGAGAATAAAGCAATTTGAAGGGTAAATTTAGAATTACAATGATTTTGGTGGCAAATTTAGATATGTCGTAAAGTTGTAGAATATACCTCGAAAAGCCCCCATATTTTTAATCTTTTAAAATTTTAAAAGAATTTTCATTTTTATCAACATTCATTTCTATGCTTGATTTTTTTCTCGGGTCGACTGGATCATGCATGCATTGCGTGCACTAGGAACACTAGTATTATGTATAAGACAACTATATTATTTGAAAGAAGACATGCTGTGTATGCTTATATATTTATGTGTTTAATGTTTTTTTTTGTGTGTGACATAGGAGTGTTTATTTTGATTGTAAGTTTTTTTGGGCAATGAAAAAGAATTTTATTCATTTCCCAATATGTAAACTTTGATGAACATCAAAAAACCAGAAAATTTATCTGGCGATCACACTGTAAACTAATTACATTCTCTCAAGTATACTAATTACATTCTCTCAAGGATATCCTTCATATGGATAGGTATGTTATCATTCAAAACCTTAGAGTATATCAAGATTTTTACTATCCTGAATAATAGCTCTGCCTTCCGGATCTTACCTTTAAAATTTCTCATGTTTCTCTCTTGACAAATCAAGTAAACTGTAACTGATGCGGCATAAACATGTACCAAAAAGGTTGCAAGTGCACAACCGTGTCAAGTTATAGTATTTAAGATATCGATCCCACGAGGAAGGTGTTTTGTAGGAGAAAATATGAAATTGGTTCTTATGTTGTGTGCGTGACAAATAGGAATGGTAAGTGAATGTGATTATGAAGAGATTGAAAGAGTGAAAGTGGTGTGTAAGTAGGTGCAAAGTGTAAGTGAGAGTGGATATGAACAATAAGGTGAGAAGGAAAAAATGAATAAAATTAAGAAACAAATAAAAAATTCAAGAATGAAGAACAAAATTCTAGAATAAAAGAAAATGCAAGAAATTAAAGATGGTGGATTCAATTATAGATATGGGTAATCTAAAATTGAACCCACTTCTTAGAAAAAGGTGATTCCCTAGAGGGTTCTAGCCTAAAGGCGAATCAAACAAAATAAAAATAAACAAGAAGAAAAACTAAACCCAAGAGGGTTCTAGCCTCAAGGTGAATAGTGTAAGAAATTAAAATCTAACTACAAAATAAATTGTAAACTACAAAATAAATTTGTAAGAATTAAATGCATGAAAATAAATCTACTCTATAAGCATAAAATAAATCTAAGGCAAGAGGGTTCTAGCCTCTTGGCTATTTAACAAGAAAATAAAATCTAACTACAAGCATAGAAATAAATCTAAACTAATAAGCAATAAAAGAGAAAAAGAAAAGAAATGCAAACCTTCAAATAATTCTCCATCTTCATCTTCATCTTCATCATCCAACAAAGAGAAGAAGAGAAAAATTTAAAGTGGTGAAAAAATTATTATTATTAATTGCAACAAAAAGTTATAATTTTAGAAGGTCTTCTCAATTAAGAGTAGCCCTCCTCTCCAAAAAGGAGTTATAAAAATTTTCACACCTCTAACCCCTCACTCTCAACCCCTATTTATAGTAAACATCAGTGAATGAGAGCCATTGGATCAAACTTGAGCCCCAAGAATGCAATTTCGACCGTTGATAAAATCTGGAGGACTTCGCATCGATACCGGCATCGATGCCTGCATCGATGTGCAATTTCGACCGTTGATAAAATCTGGAGGACTTCGCATCGATACCGGCATCGATGCCTGCATCGATGTTGGCATTGATGCCCTAATAAAAATTCTGACTTCACGGTTGGCTTCGTCTCATCGAGATAGGCGATTTTTATATATTATATGTTAAATTCCGCCTTCCGGATTGGGAGATATCGTCATTTCTTTGTGGCAAACCATTTTGAATATGATTTCTTTTCATGTTGGATTTTTAATTTTCTCCGGCTTCTATAGGCTACTCGGCTTGATTCTGGGCTTTTGGATAATTTGGAAATTGATTTTCCAATGGGTTTCTTTGCTTTATTTCTTCATTTAATCAATGGGTTTCTGTTAAGAAATGAGAGTTTGAGATTTATTCTTCATTAACCTGCATTTAAAGATAAAAACAATTATTAGTGGTATATTTATTCATATAAAATAGATAATGAGGGTATAAAACTGTAATAAAAATGTGATTATCAAATACCCTCACACCTAAATTTTTGCTAGTCCTCTAGCAAAGAAAATAAAAAGAAAATTCTAACTCACTTTCGCAGGAATCGCGGTTGTATTTAGCGCATACAACAAGCCTTTAAACCCCTAGGTTACCCTAGTGGACGAGTTGTAGTCTCGTGAGGGTTTGCAGTGAATATACCCACAAAATTTGGTCAACTTGTCAAATTAAAGAAGTCAGTAAATAACTAAATTCATTTGATAACTTTTAGATAATCTAATTGGAGCCAGTTATCACTCAAGAAAACATTTTTATATATAACTCTAAGGTATATTTTCAAGAAAATTTTCTCATTGTAGCAATATAAAACCAAGCCAAACTTAGAAATTTAATTTAAAAGTTTTGAAAAGAACATGCTAACTCTTTGTTTTTAAATAATTTTCAAGTTGCTTGATTTAAAATATTTTCCAAGACCATATATACAACTATAAAACATTTATTAGTTTTTTAACTCTTTCATCCTTGGTGCTTTTTTTTATTTTCAAGAAAATTTTCTCATTGTAGCAATACAAAACCAAGCCAAACTTAGAAATTTAATTTAAAAGTTTTGAAAAGAACATGCTAACTCTTTGTTTTTAAATAATTTTCAAGTTGCTTGATTTAAAATATTTTCCAAGACCATATATACAACTATAAAACATTTATTAGTTTTTTTTTAACTCTTTCTTCCTTGGTGATTTTTTTCTACTTTAACGGGCTTTCTAAGTGACCATTTAACGAGTTTTGGGCCAATGGATCCCAACCCAAATGGGCTTAGGTCATTAAGTATGGAAATACTCCTTGGGCTTAATTACTCGGTCAGCTTAGGCTTTATAAGATAGAATCACCTTGAATTCAAGAGTTTTTTTTTCGTTTTTGGTGCCCATTTTTCGCACTCTTCTTTTGCAATTTTTTTTTCGGTGCCCATTTTTTGCACTCTTATTTTGCAATTTTTTTTTTGGTATATGTATGTATATTTTGAAAATATGTAAATCAAGACACTTTGAAAAATTATTTTCAACTCTAAGTTAGGCATGCAAAAATTTCATTATTTTAAATAAAAGTCCAAGTTAAGGCTTAAGTAAAGTATACTACTTTGAAAATCATTTCTTAAGAAATTTATTTAGAGTTATCATAAAAGATGAACTTAAGTAAATAACCAACTAGGGATTAGAAAATTTCAAATTTATCAAATAAATCAATTATTACATAACTCTATCAATTTGGCAAGTGACGATATTTTTATAAATTTTTTTTAGGAAAAGAAAAAAAAATAAATGTAACTAAAAATATAAAATAAAGAGAAAAAAATAACTAATTCCCACCCCCACACCTAAATTTTGCATTGTCCTCAATGCAAACTCTATGATGCATAAAGTAAAGCAGATAAGAAGTGAAACACTTTTTTTTTCTTTTTTTTTCTTTTTTTAACAACTGAACAAGAAACTCTCAAATGAGAGAAGAATAAATTCTTTTTATTATTCTGAAATAAACAAAATAAACAATGTAGAATGAAATATTCAACATGAAGAGTTCATGTTCTACATTGAATCCTACCTTATTGCTGAAAATTCTCCCACGGATTTTAAATAAATTCAACATGATATAATCAACAATGTGCTGAAATTCTAAGCATTCCGGGGTGTTCAATGATTTTTGTGGCAATGGAAGGTAGGTATTATTGGTGTCATGCATATTGGACTTAGATTCTTGATTTGTGAATGTTTGTTCTCTAACAACCAATTTTTCTTTAACAATTTTCTCAACCCCAAGATTCATGGTTGATGTGTAAAAATTTGGTTGTTGTTTATTTTCCAAAAATCTTAGTTCATCAAGAAAGAGTTTTTCAAAATTCAGTTCAAAACAGCAATTGTCCAACACAGTTTCTTTATTTTGACAAACCCGATCTGCTTCTCCTAATATTTTTAGCTCCTCACCGAAAATTTCCTCAAAACTTAGATCTGACTCTTCTTCTTCTTCCCTCGGTCTTTCCTGAATTGAATTATCAGGGGAAGAATGAATTGGAACAAGAATTTGGCTTTAAAGGTGTTCTTTCCTGATTATCGACCTGTTTTCCTGACTGTAGTGCATTCATTTGAGTGTCCTTAGGATTGACCACGGGTTGACTCAGAATTTCTCCTTCCTCTACTTCACTTATGGCACTAGCTAGTTGATCAATATGGGTTTCTAATCTAGCTAGGGCTTGAGTGTTAGAGTTAAGTATGAGTTCGGTTGATTGCATAAAGGAGTTCATCGTGTAGGATGTTTGAGTTAACATATCCGTGGCTAGTGTGGAGGCCTTAATAATGATTTCAAAACCTTTTTCCAAAAAATTGAGACGTTCATCATGATCTGTATCAAGAGGAGTGTGAGTTACAACTTGATGATGAGGAGACTGATTTTGATGTGACAGATTGGGTTGTTGAAATTGTGGATGAGAATTGAAAGGAACTGTGTTTTCCCTAGGAAAATGTTGGGTCAAAGAGGGAGTGAAGTTTTGAGTTTCGGAGTGGTTTCCCTGATTCCATGCAATGTTTGTGTAACTTGCCCAACCTGGGTTGTAGGTTGGAAAAAATAGATCATTTACCGAATACTGATATGGACTCTCTACAAACTCCCGAACTTCATTGGAAATTTCAATCATATTGGGATAACATAAATTTTGAAAAACTTGTGGATTAGCCATTTGTTCAAAATGAATTTGTTGATGTGTATTGTCCCTAATCCACGTTTTGCATGCACCAAAAACAATTACTTTTTATATAATTTTTTTTTGTTTTGGAAAAATAAAAGTTAGTTTTTTTTTGAAGAAAAAGGAAAATCCTAACTAAAACAAATCAAAATCAATCACTTTTCAATCACTCTAACTCTAGGGTTAAGCCTAACTCAACTAGACTAGCTCCTAACCAAAAATTCCTTAAGTGAAAAGATAAAAGTTTTACCCGGGTAGTTAGCCAGGTAAGGATAGCAGAGTTTTTTTTTTGAAGAAAAAGGAAAATCCTAACTAAAACAAATCAAAATCAATCACTTTTCAATCACTCTAACTCTAGGGTTAAGCCTAACTCAACTAGACTAGCTCCTAACCAAAAATTCCTTAAGTGAAAAGATAAAAGTTTTACCTGGGTAGTTAGCCAGGTAAGGATAGTACTAGAGGGTGATCAAAGATCAATTAAGTACCTCTTTCCTTGCGGAGCGCTTTACGCAACCCCTAAACCTTGCCTTAGACACCAACTAATCTGAGAAAACTTAAACCGGTTCACTTAAGGATTTCTTGTTCCTTATTGAGCTCGAATCCTTAGGGGCCAACGTCTAATGAGTTTTATTAGGCTTGGGTGGTGTAGTGAGGAATTAGTGATTTTTGGGCTAAGGAAAGGGTGATGAAATCCCTCACCTTATCTTGATTATGGGGTTTTGCTCTTAAAAATATTTTGAAGTGTGTGCCAAATCAAGATGCTCAAATCACTTGGTGAATTCCTACTAACTATATGAAATGCAACCCTATGAATTAAAAGCAACTAAAAAGGATGGAAAAGAAAAATCTTTTTTTTTAATTAGGGTTAACAATCAAACAAATGAGAAGGGGGGATTTGTTTGAATTTATTATCTTGTTAGTAAATGTCAAAGTGAAGGGTGAATTTTATTATGGTCAACGGAAATAAAATCTTTTTTTTTTAAGATCCTAATTGTCACTAATTGTGAGAAACTAACTAAAGGTGTGGAATTGAAAATATAAGGAAAAAGACTTACCACAAGCGAATATCCAATTCCTCAATCTCCAATTCTTGATCTTTAATCTCCAAGTAGTTCTTTCACAATAAACACACAAGTTAAAGAACCAAAATAATTAAAACCTACTTAATCACCGTCCCCGGTAACGGCGCCAAAAACTTGATGCGGCATAAACATGTATCAAAAAGGTTGCAAGTGCACAACCGTGTCAAGTTATAGTATTTAAGATATCGATCCCACGAGGAAGGTGTTTTGTAGGAGAAAATATGAAATTGGTTCTTATGTTGTGTGCGTGACAAATAG
This sequence comes from Asparagus officinalis, assembly GCF_001876935.1. Lineage (NCBI taxonomy): Eukaryota > Viridiplantae > Streptophyta > Magnoliopsida > Asparagales > Asparagaceae > Asparagus > Asparagus officinalis. Next base: position 64,575,193 of record NC_033795.1, read on the forward strand.
GAATGGTAAGTGAATGTGATTGTGAATAGATTGAAAGAGTGAAAGTGGTGTGTAATAGGTGTAAAGTGTAAGTGAGAGTGGATATGAATAATAAGGTGAGAAGGAAAAAATGAATAAAATCAAGAAACAAATAAAAAATTCAAGAATGAAGAACAAAATTTTAGAATAAAAGAAAATGCAAGAAATTAAAGATGGTGGATTCAATTATAGATATGGGTAATCTAAAATTGAACCCACTTCTTAGAAAAGGGTGATTCCCTAGAGGGTTCTAGCCTAAAGGCGAATCAAACAAAATAAAAATAAACAAAAAAGAAAAACTAAACCCAAGAGGGTCTAGCCTCAAGGTGAATAGTATAAGAAATTAAAATCTAACTACAAAATAAAGTGCAAAATCTAAACTACAAAATAAAATTGCAAGAATTAAATGCAAGAAAATAAATCTACTCTATAAGCATGAAATAAATCTAAGGCAAGAGGGTTCTAGCCTCTTGGCTATTTAACAAGAAAATAAAATCTAACTACAAGCATAGAAATAAATCTAAACTAATAAGCAATAAAAGAGAAAAAGAAAAGAAATGCAAACCTTCAAATAATTCTCCATCTTCATCTTCATCTTCATCATCCAATAAAGAGAAGAAGAGAAAAATTTAAAGTGGTGAAAAAATTATTATTATTAATTGCAACAAAAAGTTACAATTTTGGAAGGCCTTCTCAATTAAGAGTAGCCCTCCTCTCCAAAAAGGAGTTACAAAAATTTTCACACATCTAACCCCTCACTCTCAACCCCTATTTATAGTAAACATCAGTGAATGAGAGCCATTGGATCAAACTTGAGCCCCAAGAATGCAATTTCGGCCGTTGATAAAATCTGGAGGACTTCGCATCGATACCGGCATCGATGCCTGCATCGATGCTAGCATTGATGCCCTAATAAAAATTCTGACTTCACGGTTGGCTTCGTCTCGTCGAGATAGGCGATTTTTATATATTATATGTTAAATTCCGCCTTCTGGATTGGGAGATATCGTCATTTCTTTGTGGCCAACCATTTTGAATATGATTTCTTTTCATGTTGGATTTTTAATTTTCTCCGGCTTCTATAGGCTACTCGGCTTAATTCTGGACTTTTGGATAATTTAGAAATTGATTTTCCAATGGGTTTCTTTGCTTTATTTCTTCATTTAATCAATGGGTTTCTGTTGAGAAATGAGAGTTTGAGATTTATTCTTCATTAACCTGCATTTAAAGATAAAAATAATTATTAGTGGTATATTTATTCATATAAAATAGATAATGAGGGTATAAAACTGTAATAAAAATGTGATTATCAGTAACTGAGAGAGCCATTTGCTTCAGTTGTTGCTTAAAACCACTTCCTTTGAGATTGAAGGAGTACCAATTAATTTGTTGGTTCCAGTTGCATGATCTATAAGAGTATCCCATCCAATTCATCACTTTGTTTCATATATCAGCTGGAAATTAGCATTCAAAGAAGAGGTGCTTGCAAGTTTCCAATTGTTGATTTGGACACAAAACACATTTGTTTGAGTCCAAAATTCCCATACGGCAAAATCTGTCCTAGGTTAATAGCCTCGAAATACTAGCTAACCAAAAAACAAATGAGTGTTTTGGATAATATAGTCCCTTCCAAACTGTGATAGACCAAGGAGTTGGAGAAGTTGGTTGAGTAAGAGCATAATAAATAGAGGAAGTTGAATTTTTCCATCTTTGCAGCATGCACCAATGATGTTTTGCAAGTTTGTAATATTTCCAAATCTAGCCAGCACCAATCCCTCATTTTGAGAAGTTGTTTCCACATCCATGAATTATTCACCTTAAGCTGAATTTTCCAGATATCTGAAGATTGTAAATAGTTTTCATGAATCTATTTTATCCAAAACAAGTCGTTTTTAAGATGAATTAACCATAAAAGACTAATTGCAGCCGCGTAGTTCCATTCTTTTGCTGAAAAGATTCCCAGACCTCCCTTCTCCTTGCTCTGACAAATAATACTCCATGAGACAAGATGAATTTTTTCCCCATAGGAAAGCTGAGCATAATCTATCAAATTTCTCTAACACTTTAATTGAAAGAATATAATTACTCGTCCAAAAAGTTTGAATACCCAATATAACCAATTTTATCAACTGAAGTCTCCTTGCGTAGGACAGATACCTCCATTGTTGCCAGGTTTAGAATTGGTCAAATATTTTACTGATTTGAGAAGAACAATCCAGGTAGGTAAGTCTCTTTACAATCAATGGCATACATAGATAGCGCATTGGCAACACCCCCTCAAAGAAGTTAAGATAACTACAACTCTGGTTTTTAAGCTATTATCAATCCCACTCAAAAATATCGAACATTTATTTGGATTTGCTTCCAGGCCTGAGAGCTAGTTGAACTCTTGAAGGCACATATTCAACCTGGAGATTGAATTCATATCAGCTTTGCAAAATATCAACAGGTTGTCAGCAAAGATCAGGTGAGTTATGTTCATCTTGGAGCATTTAGGATGAAATTTATATAATGTATCACCCTTCAGTGAGCTTAGTTTACTCGATAGGTACTCCATGCCAATCAAAAATAAGTAGGGGGATAGGGGGTCACCTTGTCTCAATCCTCTAGCACCATGAAAGTAATCTTGCAAAGATCCATTAAGAGATAGAGAGAATTTAGGGGTGGTAATGCACTCCATAATCCAACATACCATAGCATTTGGAAATCTTAATCCAGTTAACATAGCTCTCATAAAATCCCAGCTAATAGTGTCAAAAGCCTTTCTCAAATTAATGTTAAGAATGGCTCTTGGAGAATTATTTTTCTATCCATAATGCTTGATGAGCTCATTAGCTATTAAAATGTTACTAGAAATGAGTCTCCCCTTAACAAAAGCACTTTGTGCATTATTGATCAAGTGACACATGACCTTCTAGATTCTGCTTGCTAAAATTTTTGTGATGATTATATAGACAACATTACAACATGAAATGGGTCTAAAATCTGATGGTGTACTTGGATTGAGAATTTTAGGCACCGGAGTAATTGATGTGGTGTTGAAAGTACCAAGGAGTTTACCAGAACACAAGAACTCCTTAATTGCTAGGAAAAGATCTTCACTGATGATATTCCAAGCGTTCTTAAAGAAAGAAACATTAAACCCATCAGGCCCTGGAGCTTTGCCATCTTGTTGGATATCTTGACCCCAAGATATGTCTGCTTTGATGATAATAAATATTATATGTTAAGTGTATTTTTTGCTAACATATGTTTTGCAATAGTAGAGCAAAATAAACAATGATATACAAAGAGATACTCAAGACACAAGGCAATACAAGGCAATTGAAGTTGATACAAGGCTAATTGGAGATGAAAGAAATCAAGATGCTTCAATGATATAATTGTATTTTGGGATTTCTTTCATTGGGTAGAATCTTTGTTAAAAGCCTTGATCACACACACTAAACATACGTGCACATAGTATTTAGAACATACTAACATATGCTCAGTGTGTGGTTAACTATAGAAATCCTCTAAGTTAACCATTAGAGTCTATAGATATAGAGTGTGTCTCAAAATATATCAAATATCTTATATCTTAATATTTATAGTCGACTAATCCCTTTAGTAGTCGACTATAAAATCCTCAGTCAAATATCTAGAAACTACATATGTACAGTGTAGTCGACTAATCTCCTTAATAGTCGACTACTAAGGCTATTTCTTGACTTTACAGAGTCTGAATAGACTCAGTGTAGTCGACTACTAAGCTTTGTAGTCGACTACAAAGACAAACTTTTTAACTGTTTTGAATTTGAATTAGTTTATCATTTTTAGACATTTTCCAACGACTATTTATTCAAACTAAGAACATTATTAACTTCTTAACAACCATATTTTTACCTATAAATAGAGGGGTTCTCATCTTACATTTACAATGCATGTATTAGAACTCTTGAGTCTAAAAAGTGCATATTTGTCGAGAACACCAATAGAAAAACTCTCTTGCTATTTGTTCTTCAAATCAAATAATTAGATAGGCAAAATATCTGAGAGTAAAAAAACCTATAGCCATAGTGAGAAGCACATCCACTACACTATCAAGGCTTATAGGCTCAGTTTTGTACTTTGTTTCAAAGGAAGGTTATCTCCGGTTTGAGAGATAAGATCTCTTGATTTAGAGATTGGTTGCAATTGGCATGGTCTTGTCAATTGGTCAAGTTTGATCTTGTGGTTTTAAGGTCAGATTGGTTTATGGACTTACAAATCAAGGAAAGAAAAATCTCAAGCAGGATTGGCTTGGGGACTGGATGTAGATCTGGAGGACCGAGCCAGGATAAATCCTTGTGTTTGCGTTTGTCTATTTTTCTGTGATTTGTGTTGTTATTCATTATCTTTTCAGTTATTAACTTTTTTTTATTAAAGATTTATCAATACTATTAATTTCCATTTTCTAGTGTTTGTGTTGCCATAGGTCAGCGATCTTACAATTGGTATCAAAGCAAGGTGAAAGATGGCAACAACAACATCACAATTTAAGGAAGGACACTCAACACAACAACCTCCGCTCTTTGATGGTTCCAACTATAACTATTGGAAGTGCAGAATGAAGATCTATCTACAGTCCATCAACTACAAGTTATGGAACATCGTTGAGTCACCACATGAGAATCCAACCACACCATATGCTGAATGGACTCGCGCTAAAAAAAAATGCTGCAAATCAGAATTCTAAGGTGATGAACGCTCTATTTTGTGCATTGGACAAGAATGAATTCTACTACGTGTTTACTTCCACTTCAGCCGATCAAATTTGACATACATTAGAGGTAACACACGAAGGTACAAATAAAGTTAAAGAATCTAAAATCTTTGTTCTTGTGCACAGGTTTGAATTATTCAAAATGAAGGAACATAAGACGATCTCTGAAATGATCACAAGATTCACCAACATCACCAGCTCTCTAATTACTCTTGGAAAAGAATATACACAATTAGAGATGGTGAGAAAAGTACTTCGTGTACTCATATCAAAATGGGAGAAGAAGACGACAACAATTGTAGAAGCCAATAATCTCTCAACACTCACTCTAGAAAATATCATTGGGAATCTAATCGAATATGAAGTACAACTTCAAGATAGAAAGGAGAGAGAACAACCAGAGAAGAAACTATTTGCTTTCAATACTTCATCCGACACATACAATTTAGATGATGACGATGAAGACATTGAAGCACTTTCAAGGAAATTCAAAAAGTTCCTTATACGAAGTAAGTATGAAAAGGTTAAAAATACTAACGATTGTCCTCATCTCAAGTCCAAATTCAAGAACAATTCTTAACATTTTAAGAAGAAGAAGAAGGCATTGGCAGTCAATTGGGATGACATCAATGCATCTTCATCCGATGAAGAAGAAGAAATGGACAAGGACGTGGAAAACATATGCCTAATGGCTCTAGAAGATGAGGTATGTGATAATTTTAATAATGATGAATTATTGAATGCTTTCAATGAATTATTTTTTGAATTTAAAAAGGAAAAAGTGAAAAACAAGTTTTTAAAAAACGAAAATGAGAAATTATTGGATGAAAATTATTTTCTTAAATTAGAAATATCTTCTTTAAATTCTCATATTTCAAATTTGGAAAATAATATTTCATCTTTGAAAATCAAGTATGAAGATATTTTAAAAAATGTTTCAAAATTCAATAAAGGAAAAGAGAATTGGAATGACATTATCTCATCAACGGCTTTCTAACAAATATTTTGGACTTGGATTTGTTAAAGTAAATAATAGTTTGAAGACTAATTCATATTCTAAGAATAGTCATTCATTTGCAAAGAATATACATACTAGGAATAAATATATTTGGGTTCCTAAACATTTGAATTCTCATAATAAGGATGTTTATATTGAATCCTATATGAATGATGTTTGTTATTCTAAAGATTATTTGTATACTAACAAATAGAAACCAAATTCCAAATGGGTTTGGATTTCCAAAGGCTAATCCTTTCGGATCCAAATAAAAATGGGTACTACAAGAAAATTGTTTATATTTCAGGTACTCAAAATGAGGAAGGATACAAGACATGCCTATATTTTTTGCTAATGACAAAGGGGGAGATATATAATATATAGAAAAATTATTTTTTTTACTAATACTTTGACGCAAGGGGAGTAAAAGAGTTTAATTAATAATTTGATGCAATGGGGTAAATATTTTTTTATATATTTTCTAATACAATTTATTTATCATCATAAAAAAGGATGAGAATGTTAGATATCTTGACCCTAAGATATTTTTGTTTTGATTATAATAAATATTATATGTTGTATGTATTTTGTGCTAACATATGTTTTGTAGTATCAGAGCAAAATCAACAATGATATTCAAAGAGATACTCAAGACACGAGGCAATTGAAGTTGATACAAGGCTAATTGGAGATGAAAGAAATCAAGATGCTTCAATGATATAATTGTATTTTGGGATTTCTTTCATTGGGTAGAATCTTTGTTAAAAGCCTTGATCACACACACTAAACATACATGCACATAGTATTTAGAACACACTAACACATGCTTAGTGTGTGGTTAACTATAGAAATCCCTAAGTTAACCATTAAAGTCTATAGATATAGAGTGTGTCTCAAAACATATCAAATATCCCATATATTAATATTTGTAGTCGACTGATCCCTTTACTAGTCGACTATAAAATCCTCAGTCAAATATCCAGAAACTACATATATACAATGTAGTCGACTACTCTCCTTAATAGTCGACTACTAAGGCTGTTTCTTAACTTCACGGAGTCTAAATAGACTCAGTGTAGTCGACTATTAAGCTTTATAGTCGACTATTAAGCTTTGTAGTCAACTACAAAGACAGTTTTTCTAACTGTTTTGAATTTGAATTAGTTGATCGTTTTTAAACATTTTCCATTGACTCTTTATTCAAATTAAGAACGTTATTAACTTCTTAAACAGCCATGTATATTTCACCTATAAATATAGGGGTTCTCATCTTACATTTACATGGCATGTATTAGAACTCTTGACTCTAAAAAGTGCATATTTGTCAAGAACACCAATAGAAAAACTCTCTTGCTATTTGTTCTTCAATCAAATGATTAGATAGGCAAAATATCTGAGAGTAAAAAAAACCTATAGCCGTAGTGAGAAGCACATCCACTACACTATTAAGGCTTATAGGATCAGTTTTGTACTTTGCTTCAAATGAAGGTTATCTCTGGTTTGAGAGATAAGATCTCTTGGTTTAAAGATTGGTTATAATTGGTATGGTCTTATCAATTGGTGAGGTTTGATCTTGTGGTTTTCAAGGTCAAGTTGGTTTGTGAACTTACAAATCAAGGAAAGAAAAATCTCAAGCAGGATTGGATTAAGGACTGGATGTAGGTCTGGAGGATCGAACCAGGATAAATCATCGTGTTTACGTTTGTCTATTTTTCTGTGATTTGTGTTGTTATTCATTATCTTTTCAGTTAGTAACTTTTTTGATTAAAGATTTATAGACACTATTAACTTTCGATTTCTAGTGTTTGTGTTGCCACAGGTCAAGGATCCTACACATCTGACATAGAGAAAACTGCTTGCTTAATATCCTCCCTAGTAATAGGGTAGCTCATGTCATTGCACTTACTAAGTGAGAGAATTGGTCCATTTGAGATCACAGCTGGGTCAGGAGGTGAAGTGGAAATTATAGTACCGAGAAGTTTTTTGTAGTATTCAGTAAACTTAGATATGATTCCAGGCATATCAGATATCCTGGAACCATCCTCAGAATTGTAACGCCCCGCCCCGGAATCCCAGAGTCGGTACGCTATTAGATCTGATGGACTGGCCTCACAAACCACCACATGTCTTTTCAGCACGTTTTGTCCTCACTCACGCGCTCCCTGGAAAACTTCCCAGGGGGTCACCCATCTTAAAATTTCTCCAGGCCAAGCACGCTTAACTTTGGAGTTTCTAAGAGTTGGGTCTCCGAAAAGAAGATGCATCTTGGTGGTATGAGTATTCCAATCAAATCTATCAATACTAATCACATCACCCTTTCAAGGGTTGGGGTATTACATATTCCTCCACTTAAATTCACAACGTCCTCGTTGTGCCAAATCATATCATCCAAGACCGTACCATCCGTGTGAGATTCTAAAGGTGACTCCTACGGCCTCAAGAGGTGGCTCACGCCCTTTCGACGTAGCATTTTGTGCCGCATAGCACTTAGCTCTCACAATTCCAGTTGGCTTTGCTCTGATACCATTTGTAACGCCCCACCCCGGAATCCCGGAGTCGGTACGCTATTAGATCTGATGGACTGGCCTCACAAACCACCACATGTCTTTTCAGCACGTTTTGTCCTCACTCACACGCTCCCTGGAAAACTTCCCAGGGGGTCACCCATCTTAGAATTTCTCCAGGTTAAGCACACTTAACTTTGGAGTTTCTAAGAGTTGGGTCTCCGAAAAGAAGATGCATCTTGGTGGTATGAGTATTCCAATCAAATCTATCAATACTAATCACATCACCCTTTCAAGGGTTGGGGTATTACAAGAATAAATGGATAGTAACCTGTTTTGATGTCTCTTAGCCTTCATAATAGAGTGAAAGAATTGAGTACCCTTGTCTCCATGCAACCCCCAGTTTATATTGGCTTTTTTTCCTGTAAAGGGATATTTCACAATCAAGCAGCTTTGTATATTTTTTAACTCATTCTTTCTCCTTTAAAATCAGAACAGAATCAAAGAGGTTATTGCTCAACTGATTTTGAATGTCACACAGCTCTGCTTTAGCTCTTGAAACTTGTTCACTGATATTCATATAATGCTTTTTATTCAATTCTTTAAGAACATGTTTAAGCCTTTTAAGCTTAGAGTGAAACCTGTACATGTTATAACTGATGATTTTTTGATCCTGTACTGATTTAACCACTGATATAAAATCAGGGTGTTTTGTCCACATACTAAAGAACTTGAATGGTCTCTTGCCCTCAAAATTTTCATCCCCAACTGTTAGCAAAGCAGGAGAATGATCAGAACATGATGGCATCAGAAATTCTACTTGACTGAAAGTGTAGTGTTGAATCCAATCCTCATTTACCAGTACCCTATCTAGCCTACACCAAACTCTTGTTGCTGCCTCTTGCTTGTTACTCCAAGTGAAATAACACCCTGTAGACTTTATAAGCATTAACTGACTTGAATTTAAAAAGTACTAAAAGTCCTCAGTATTAGTATCTGTAACTGGTGCACCTCCAATATTTTCCTCATTATTAATGATAGCATTAAAGTCCCCTACTACCGACCAACCAGTGTCCTTTTACATTCCTTTTAAATGCCAGAAGTTCTTCCCAGAGCAATTTTCTACCCTCCAGATGATTAAGAGCATAGACAACTGTGATTAGACATGTCAGTTTACCATCCTTTGATTGCACTGCACAAGTAATGTATTGTTTTGATGATTTTAATCACTGAACAGTGAGAATATCATTATCCTATGGTATCCATATTCTCCCATTGTTTGCTTCATGTACTTTTGAAATCCACTCCCAGGTTTTTGTAATTTTCTTGGTAATGGTCTACATTTTTTCCCCAGTGACCTTTTTTTCAATAAAGCTAAAAATGAAAGTTTGTACTCCTGTATAATTTGCTTAACCACCATGTGTTTAGAGGATTTATTAAATCCTCTAATATTCCAGATGGTCAAGTGCATTATTGAGAGATTCTGCCCCTATCAATACTAGAGGGGTCCAATTCAAATACCCGATGATCCAAAATAGAGAAATATGAAGCTTGAATTGAAGGACCAGGATCATTTGCAATAGGTCTCCTAGCTACCCTGATCCTAGTAGCACTTGTAAAACCAGAAGTATTAACATTTGGGTAAAACCTGAAAGTACCTGAAAAATTCTTTTGTCTGTGCACACTCTGTGCATGTTTACCAGAAACATGCATATTTGATTCAGTTACTCCAGAGTTTTGTGCCTTCGGTTCAGATAGCCCAGAACTAACTTCCATTACATTTCCTCCCTTTTGAACATAATTTTCAATAACTGGTGCATCCATATTCAATAATCCTGCAGGATATCTAATCTCAACAGGTTCATTCTGTCTAGAATTCTTAGGTTTATCTCTCTTTTCAACAGGTCCTTGCTTACTTACAGGATCTTGTTGCACATTAGCAAAACTAACTTAGGCATCTTTCATTGGCTACTTATTATCTGGTACCCATTTCTTTTTAGTAGTTTGCCTCCTACATTTCTTAGTTTCATGCCCTATAATGTTGCACAGAGAGCACCATCTTGGCTTATGTAAGGACCATGAATTTTTGATATTAGTTAAATAATTTTCTGGTATTTTAAAATATTCAATTATTATTTTAAAAGAGTATTTGTATTTTTCTTAATTTTCTATAATTTTTTATAATTTAAACTCCAAGTTTTATATTTATTTAAATGATTTAAATATATATAAATTTATTTAGTAAAGTAAAAATTTCTAGAATTTATCCATTGTGTTACCGATACTATTATGTTCATTTTGAATAATATGTGGTATTATTATTATTATTATTATTATTACGTATATTTTCGTATAATAAGTTGTATTATTATTTCATATTATTTTGTACAATTTCTTGTATTATTTTTACTGTTGTATATTATCAGTTGTAATAGCACCACTGTACGTTTATACTGTGTATATAATTATCACATAATTATTTGATTTTAAATGTAAGTAAATATATTTTTATTATTAATTATTCTCGTTTAATTGTATAATATGTGTATTTTTTAACTATTTCGTATCAATTGTTGTATTAGCACAACATGCACGTTTTTGTTTGCGGATAATTATTCTATAATTATTTTAATTTTTGAATACCCGTACTTATTTTATTTTAATTATTTAACCCTAAACCTAACC
>NC_033795.1:64586443-64586712 GCF_001876935.1 Asparagus officinalis
CCGCTGCTCCGATCCCCTCCGATGAACTTCGAGCTATGCCCTCTCGCCATCGACGCTAGCGACACCCTACAGCATCGCGCCATCCCCTTTGTCTTAGCCCAGATCTGAGCCATCGCACCGCCGCCCAGATCCATCGCAGATATGAGCTCCGATCATGCCGACCCGATGTCCGACGAACCCAACTCATCGCTGCCCCTCCTCGTGCTCGCCCTGACACCGCCGTCCACCCCGTGCCCAGTCGCGAATAGCTGCTGCAGACGTCGTTGATC
>NC_033795.1:64586734-64605091 GCF_001876935.1 Asparagus officinalis
CGTCGCTTAACCCCGTCACCTCTCAGATCTGAACCGCCATCCGCTATATAGCCAAGATCCTCGTCAACGTCGATTCGTTGGACGAACCCGAGGCAAGATCCTGAACCTTGATTATTTTATTTTAATTCCTAGTTTTATCATAAATTATTATGTGACTCGTCATTCAATTTCTAGATCTATTATAAGTTAATTAATTAGATTAGTTTGTGATATATTATTACCTGCGTGGGATTGCTTGACATGAATAGCTGTGTGGAAGTTTGTTGTGTTATCACTTAGTTGTTATCCAATAGGAGAGACTGTACATGAAGATGACTCCTGTTAAAAGTATGATTTATAAGCGTGTTTCAAAGCATGGCTATACTCACTCGACATCGATATCCCGATGTGAGGAGTCTCGAGTTCCCTCGATATCGATATACCGGTATGAGGTTTCCTTGATTATTACTATTATAACATTGACTAGATGATTCACTCTTGATCGGACGTGTTGTGGGTCACGGTTATTTTCATAGTTTTACAGAAGTCGTTCCACGGTAACTCCGTGGCTAGTGCATAATATTTCATGTACAATTGTGTAATTAATATGACAACATGGGGTTATAATGGGGAATTGGATGAAGAATATAGCATGTATATAAATGGGCACAGCGCTTTCCTATTATCGTGATATCGTGAGTGTTATATATAGGCCAGAGGGCCAATACTAGACTTGAAGGCGGCCCCCGGACAGGTTTACGGGGACCCGATTATATACATCAAAATATTCTTCCCCAATTCAAAAAACATGTAAAACAATGATAATATGCTTGCGTGGTTTATGGTGGACTTTGTTAGTTTTGTTGAGATGTAGACTAGTGTTGTTCTTTTCATACATAGATCGGGATTAATATTTAATTATCTATAATTTGAGACATATGGTATATACATGAGGGTTTCCTTGTTTGGATTATTTTGCTCGACGTACTACGTCTCATGCTGTAGTTTTTTAGGTATTAATTCCATCTATTGTTTGCCTCTGTTACTTGGATGGTTAGACTGATCACTAGCTGCATGACCTCGTTACCTGATCGATTTTAGATGCTTTATGTTATCATGATTTAGTAGTGTTTTCATGTTAATTTGTGGATTCAGTTGTACGTTCTTTTGTTGTTTCTGTTATCGTATCGTTTTTCGCATTGGATTTTCGTTCGTTCTATTTTCTTTGTGGGGTCTTGCCGTGTGCCATGCATGCTGATGCACACCTGTTTTCTCTGGTGTACATCAGACTTAGAGGAAGAATAGGTCCAGCTGGGAGATCGCCAGGAGCCAGAGGATTCTCAGCAGGAGTGCCTTGCAGACCGAGCAGAAGAAGCCAAAATTTAGTTATTCCCTCGAGTTGTTCGATTCCTTTCAGTTTACTTTTGTAGCGTTTCTTTTCCGCCTGATCAATGTATTTTATATTCTCTAGTATTTCATTCAGATAGTTTTGTATAAGGGTATGTTTGACCCGTATTATTATATCTTGGATGATATTCATTTATGATATGTATTATTTTATTCTGTGTTGTTCATTATATTCTTTCTATCCGTGATCGGGGACCTGTGACTTCACATTATATTTATTTCCAGACACTTAGCGTATTAGGTTTAGGAGAAATGATTATTTTATTTATTCTCCTTGATCTAATACGTCACGGGCTTGTTCACGTTCCGATTCCCTGGTATTTTAGGAAGCGAGGCGTGACAGCTTAAGTTCATACAATATTGTTTGATTATAACTTCTTCCATGTGGACCCTGAATAGCTATTTGATCATGTAAAGTCTTTTTTAAAGGAAGTTTGACTTCCAACAAAACTCTAGCATAATTCAATCGCTCTCTTGTGGCTGAAAGTTTATTAGTTACAATTGGATAACCAATAAGACTTGTAATTTTACTTATGCCAATAGAACTCTACAGATTTAACCTCAAATTAGGAAATTGAACCCACATAGGATAGCTATAGGCCTGAATTTTCTCCATATCCGTGTTAATAGTCCATGGCTTAAGAATCAATGGTCCAGAACCAAAGAACCAGGGACCAGCCTCAAGCACTTCCCTCATTTATTTCTTAGATTGAAAATCACACAGAAATACTCCTTGCTTGATTAAGGATACTTTCGGAATTGAGATTGCACCCCAAAGTTTGGTAATATAGGATTCTATAGACTTGAATTTAACATTCGGTCCAATTACATGGCCTATCAAAGTATTTTTCTAGTAAACCTTGTTGGCCTTCTTGTTTTGATGATGTTTAACAAACAATTTACCACTAATGTTGTTTGTCTAGTATTTGTGTTTTCTTATTTATTATAGACAAACAACGTGGTTGGAGGATGGATGGAATCGAGCCTTAACGATCATATCAAATGGAGGTTGGCGGAATTGTGGAGTGAAGCAACGTCAATTCAAGTTAAAGATCCAATTTCAAGCTTCTTCCGCAAATTTTACCAAGTCATGCTCATTGAAGACCTTCATCAAGCTTGGGTATATTTAGTATAGGTTTATATTATGTGTGTTTAATACTCTAAGCTCAATATCATATACACACACAATATTGGATTTTCTCACAAAATGAGCTATTTTAAGAAAACTTTGTGATATTATTTTATTGACCATGTTTACTTTATATTCATGTGTTATAATGTTTATGAAGACATTTCATAAAGTTTCAATATGCGTTTAAACTCTTTTTGTCAAAAACATGTTCTTAACAAATTCATATTCATGCATGTTTTTACAAAATAATGAGTTTTCACAATTGAGAAATGAAAATTGAAAATTTATTTTTGTAACATGTTTGTTTTCATGTTTATAAACATTTTGCAAAGTTTCATCAAGTTTGGAATTGATTTGTTATGTTTAATGGAATTTACAAAATCATATTTTTGTTCGTGCACATGTTCGTACATGTTTTACAAAACAGATGATTTTTCATAAATGAGAAGTGATATTCAAGAAATTCTTTCTTTGACATGTTTATCTACATGTTTAGAAACTTTCCTCAAAATTTTACTATTTTTGGAGTTTATTTACTATGCCCAATTGATTTTAAAAAATCGTGTATGTCTGCAGTTTTTCAGAAACTATAAATCTGTGTTCAAACATTTATTTCTCTCAACTGGGAAATTCTTTTTCAGAAATTCTTTCTCTAATATGTTATTATATATGTCTATAACCTTCCCACAAAATTTTATAAATTTTGGAGCTGTTTTACTATTTTTAAATGATTTTACAAAACTAATATGCACTGCTACAGTACCAGCGGTCGACCGCGCTACAGTGCGGTCGACCGACGAACTGTCTGGAAAATTCTTTCGTTTCTTACCTTGCTCGCGGTCGACCACACCGGTCGACCGCCGCACTGTCAACTCTGTTCCAACGGCTATTTTTAGAGCCGTTGCAGAGTGATTTTTTGGTCTTTTTCTTGGCTTTCTCTTGGCTTTGGGGTTTCTATAAATACCCCCCTTACCTCAGTTCTAACTAAGTTATCTAAGAAAATGGTTTAAAAGATTTTAACAAGGATGTAAAACTTATTTAGTGTTTGTTTAAGTTTGTTTTAAGAAGCTGTTAAGCATTTGAGTGTTTCGGTTTTGTGAATCAATTCCACAAGAGCTTGAGGAGATTATCTATTGAAGTTTGAGCTTCCAACTATCCTCCCTCCATCTCTTGTTATCAATTGAGAAGTTTTCTAAACTCAAACTCTAGCTTTATATTTATATACTTGTTTGATTATTATTGCTCTTAAGCTAGATTTTATATTTGAGTTTAGTTGATTTGATTTATACTCATTGTTACACACACCCACTTGAGCTTATTGTATTTACATACATAGTATAATTTGGGGTTGTGGGTTTGTGACTAAGAGTTGTGCTTAATTATTAGCTCATTATTTATATGATCCACTATCTAGTTCATATTGTTTACCCCTTGTGTTAGTTTTATATCCTTGCATATACATATATCATATTGATAGGATATATCATCTTGTGTTATTTTATATATCCTTGCATATATATATTCATCATATAGGATATATCTCATTATTCATATTGCTTATCCTAGCTTATATAGTTGTTATATTTCATACTTGCTAGGATAACTTGTTAATTAGTTTTTATTGGCATATAATCGGATTAGATTAGTATAAGACCCTAATCACCCCCCTCTAGGGTCTAACAAACCTATCCATCTTTCCACTCCTCCGCAAAGAATGTAACTGTGTTGGCTTGGGAAGATTGCACAAATTTTAAAGGCATTCCATTACCAGATCTTCTATTATCAGCAAAGAGACTAGCATTTTTAGGTTCTTGCACACTATTTCCCAAATTCATATCATTTCCATGTGTAGTATTATCTGATTTTTGATTGACGGTTTCTACTATAGGAGGCTCTAATGGCAGAGTACTAGAATTTGGATTAACAAAATTCAAAATATCATGAGACAAAAGATCATCAGATTTGGTTGCATCATCCGTTTTTCCAACAAAATCCAATGGAACAGCAACATCATCCAGAATCAATGCAATCGATGAAACAGAATCAAAATTACTTTTAGGATTAGCTGAGAGATGTTGAATCAAAAAAGAATTAGTTGATACATTCTCCAATTCAAGCTCATCAACCAGGAAACCCTTGCAGAGTTGCTAACTTCATTACCAGAGCTTGGGGACTTACTGAGATGGCGCGATTGAACTCCAATCAACTTTGGCGTACCCTGAGAGTGAAGAGGATCCACAAGGAAATCATTAGATCTAAGAATATCCTTCATCAATTACTTCTTCTTCTCTCCTCTAGGACTCATTGACCCAATTACACCGAGATCCAAATCTTCATCATCTTTAGCAAAATTTACATCAGATTCATCCTTAGAAGATTGTAAACTAGAATTTGAAACTCTTAATCCTATATTAAAGATTTTTTTCACTTTTTTCTTCTTTTTTTTCATCTAAATCTTAGCGGGGGTGCATGTTAGCAGGAGGAAAATCGCCCACTAAAATGCACCATTAGACCCGCCCCTTTATTTTTTTTATTGTAAGTTGTTTTGCAGAGTTTGGACATCCATGTTGTGGAAAATAGTTGTTTCATTTGTTTTAGATTTTTGGAATGTTAAAGTATATTGGTTGGATTTGGCATTGAAATGGAATGTGTATTGGTTGATGTATATTAATATTGGATGATGTATTGGATTTGTTTTTTTTTTGTCAATGAAAAATGCTTTTATTCATTTACCAAAATATGGAAATTATATACATCACTCTCTCAACATTTAGAAAACCAAGCTTCTTAAAGAAAACTATCAAAATAATAAAGATATTATACACTCCCTATATTCATCTAAGATAGAACTATTTAGGCATATAGTTAAGATATCAATTTTGATATCCTTAACCAAAAGAACTGCACTTTTAACTTTTTACTGAAAAAATCTGACATTTCTTTCTACCCACAACCTGTACACAGCAGCCGCAAGAGTCATCCTCCTCAAATTTTTTTTGAAACCATTCCCTCTCTGTCTGATGTTAAACCAATTCATAAGTAAGTCCCAGTCACAAGTTTGCCAGTTCATTTTGAGCCAGTCCATGATGGCCAACCACACATCCCTTGAGTATGAAAAATCAAAAAATAAGTGGTTTCTGCTTTCTGAAGTTGCACCTGCACACAAAAGGCAATCATTTGTATTAATGACTCCTCTTCTCAGCAATCTGTCTTGTGTAAGTAATCTGTTCTGCACCGCAATCCACAACACAAAGGTGTGCTTCGGAAAATTTAGCTTCCCCCAAACTGTGTTGTGTTAGGGAACCATATGTGAAGCAGGGGGAAAAAACAGTGTACACTGCTGATAACTGGATTTTAGAGTTCTTATAGCAAGTACTGAGAATTTGTTTCAAGTTGTCAATCCCTCCAGCAACATTCAAAGCTTTATGTATTGGATTTGTTATTTGAATGGAATGTGTGTAAATGTGTATATGTTGATGTTTTGGATTTGGCTTTGGAACGGAATTCGAATTACATGTTGAATTTATATGGGATTTAAATATATAGATGTGAATTCTAACATATGATATTAATTATATTTAAGGAAACTAAAAGTTCTAGAATTTTCTTCTAAATGATAAGGCCTTATAGATGAAATTTCAATCTAGGATTAATCCTCTAGATGAGGATTAGTCCTAGACGGAGTTTCCATCTAGGATGTTCATCCAAGACGGTGTTTCCATTTAGGATATTTTTCACATCAGGATGTTCATCCGAGATGGTGTTTCTAATTAGGATGTTTTTTTACATCTGAGAAAAAATTTCCATCTAGGATATGTTAAAAAGTACCCTAGACAAAAAAATACTATCTAGGATACAACCTCGACGGATTTTCATCTAAGATGTATCCTGGATAGTAGAATTATTCTATCTAGGATGATTTTCCAACGAGGGTGATCTTTCTAGACGGAATTTCGTCTATGATGGGCAACATAGAAAAAATTTGGCCCATCCTAGACAGAATATTCCATCTAGGATGCATTGTGAACTATTTAGAAGTAAAATTTTAAAGTATTTTCACATATTTTACCATGTATCATATATCGTCAAAATTAACATTTAGGAATTTTCATCATGTTGCTTAATTTTATTTGTTGATTGCTATATATGATTCGAAATATATCAAAATTCATTAAAATTGCATTTCTAGATAGTTCATGTGTAGTAGATTGTATCCAACTATTTGGATTTTCAATTTTGGAATGAAAACTTTAATTTTGGGTTGATAATGTCTGCATAATAGATACTATAAATAATAATTTAGCTAAACTTCATCAAAATATTTTATTAACAATAACTATAATTCTTGACTTCACCAAAGGAGCTAAAACAATTTCTTGGTCATGCGTATTCATAATGGCTTGTGATCTCAGCATCTCACTGATCCCGTACTAGTCATGATTATAACATGAGATCAAAGAGTGCATCATCTCCTCAAGTTTCATAAAAAAAAACTTTTCACAGAAGATGATCAACTAGCTAGAAACAACAAAGATGGGTTTACATAAAGATAACTAGAACAAAAAAAGAATGGCTTGTGAAGGACTTGCGTGCTCTTTTTTGGTCCAAAGTATCTTCCAACAACATATTCTTCACACGAACTACTCTCAAATCCGTTGAATTTGAACCTGCATTGCAGTCCTTTAACACAGCAAGGTTGAGGGGGTCCCCAAATCAGTTCTCATCATATCAATCAACCAAGCAAAGTATCTAGTCACTACTTGCAACATCAACATTATCTATCTACAAATATTGCCGCTAGAGTTATAAACGTGCATTGCTCACATCACTCATGCACGTTCATCTCTAGATTTTGGATTATACACTCAGAAATTCTTTTCTACCATTTGTTTTGCAAATTCTCAAAATGCGATCAAGTTTGACTCTCCAAATCTCATTTTGAAAAGCATCTTGTTTGAGAAAAACTATGCCAGTATTAATCCAATTTTCCAAATCTAAAATACCTCCCTAGAACGGGTTTTGTTTTAATTTATTCCTCTCAGAGTAGAACTAATTCATCTTAAAACTAGACCAACATCAATCCTAATACAGTTTAGAGGAGTTTGCCAAATTTGACTCTTAATTAGCGACTATCATGTTGATAAATTAAGAAACGGATTGGGTTTTATGGTTTCATGGCTCATGAAAATAATTTCCATTGAGCACCCCCCAAATTAAATCTCATCATGTCAATCAACAAGTAGCACGGTTGGTCATTCTTACGGAAAACCACTGAATAGTTTTCACACTTCCAATACCCACATCTAGCTATCACGTTCCCCTCTTATTCCCCATGCAATCTTAACACTCAACCCCTTGAACCCTTAATTATCTTTTTGCTTCCCTCCCCGATCTTTATCCTTTTGATCTCCATGACCACTCCAAGAACTCGAAGAAGAAGAGACTGAACCCGCAGCATGCGGTAATGAAAAATCCAAAAACTCCTCCGACGAATTAGAACCCTCCACCTTCGTTCCTGATGAAGATGAAAATTGCAAAGACTTTCCAGTACAATAAAGCCCAGAAGCAACATTGCTTAGATCCTCATCTCTACCACTCTGCAGCAACTGTGCATACTGCAGTAAATTAGGGTATGAAACTTGAGATAAGTTTGTGGCTGGTACTTCTGTGGGAATTCCTCGGGTCAGTAGGAAACTGAGGTCCGTTCGGCCCTGGACTCGCTCAGGGAAGTTGAGCTTGGCTTTGGTGCCCTTGAATCGGAGCGCAGCCTGATCGTAGGCAACAGCAGCGGCCTCAGCGGTGTCGAAGGTGCCGAGCCAGACACGGGCTGCTTTCTTGGGGTCGCGTATCTCCGCTGCCCATTTGCCCCATGGCCTTTGACGCACTCCTCTGTAGTGTCTTCTCATTGTGGTTGCTGTGGTTGATGAAAAGAGAGAGATTAGTATCCACTAAGGAGTTGTTTGACGTTAGTTGTAGTTACAAAAATATAGCTGCATATATACAATTGGAACATTAAAAAACAATTACAGTGGCTTGGGAAGGGATCCCACTAATTTGTGAAGGAGTTCATGTTCTGACCCGATCACACACGACGACAACTCTTACCGTATTACACAAATTTAGACTAAGTCATAGTTACAATCTTATTGATTAATTGTGAAATAGACGTAAGTTGGAGCTCCCATTCCGGTCATTAATTTCCAAAAGAAAATCCGACAATCGGATGAATTGGATCCTAACTGTTGATTATTTAAAGGGTGATTGTGATACAATTTAAATGTAATACTTACTGCATCTTCATGCATTGCACTCGTTCTCAATTTGCACTCAAAGAAAAAACTATAATCACCCACTAGATAATTAATAATTATGATTATGTATGTAATGATCCCTCCAATACTCTTTTAGCAATAGAGAGGATCTAAATCCTAAGTTGATACCTTATAACAAACACATATAACTATATATAATTGTACATGTAGCACTTTAAAATTGAACCAAAACTAAAAAAAATTGCAACTACAATTACATACAACAAAATTATGATAATTAAAACCGTATGCAACTAGCATTTGCATTACAACTAGAGTCACAACGCCACTCCTAAACTAAATTGGAATGAATAAGGGGCTATAATGCTAGGATACAGATCCTCTCCAATTAGATGGTAACTGTAGAGGGTCTAATTACTCCAATCCTCATAGTCTATTCTAATTTCAAAGGATAAGATGATTCTAGATGGATTTTCACAATCAAAAAATGGTTTTCAAAATAGTGGTTTTCAAGACAATTGTGGTTTTCAGATAAGTGGTAATCCTTCATGGCATTATATTATCCGTTAAAATTAGAATAGACAGTAAAGATTGAGGTCATTGGACACTCTCAAATTACCACCTACTAGAGAGAATCCTGATCCACCTATCATATTTTTTATTATATATATCATTTTTGCTGAGGGATGCATGACACCCAAATCTAGGATTTAGGTCCTCCTCAACCTTACACTTTTCTAGTCATAACAAATATATTAATTAACATTTGAAACTGATTTATATTTTTATTATATATGAAAGTTATTTGCAAATGGACCCCCTATAGGATTGTTGTTCTGAACTTGTTACGCCTGTAGTTTCATTGTTGCATATTGATCCCTTTGAGATTATTTTTTTACCCTCATATACACTCATCAATTTCATCTGGGATAATATCTGCCAAAATTTTATCTAGGATAAAAAGATTAAAAAAAATTAATCGGTAGCGATGAAACTGCAGGGACAGTAAGTTCAAAACAATGATACTGTAGGAGTCTATGTGCAATTAACCCTATATTTTCTTATTAAAAGATCCCATTCTTTATTGCGTCTATATGGACCATAGAGACAAAAATAGAGTTCACTTAATAATAATTATTAAACAATTATGATCTGTCTTAAAGTGAAACTTATAAGAATGAATGTATTTTATAGAGATAGATATAAACTATAGCCATCCTAGCTTTAAACATTATGGCTCAATTATCTATTAAAAATTGGAGGATCAAATATAACTGTTTATAACATTTAGGATTTTCCTTAAGAGAGGTGAAACATTGGTTGTCTTTATCCATATATATCTCATAAATTGCACTTTTATTAAAATAAAATTATAAAATGACACAGAAGATTATAACCAAGTTACTCATCTTCCGAGGTGGCCAGTATTTAGTTTTTGGGACTCTTCGGAGACAAAAAAGAGAGCACTACTGAATTTTTTATTTTTATTTTTTTTGGATACATCAACGCCATGCAATACTAGTGAGGATTTATGCATATAGCATATAGTGCAACTTATTAGTTCTTAACCCTCTCTTGTAGTTTTGATTTATTTTATAAATAGAGGAAATCATCTTTTATCTCAGTTTAAGTGGATACGTATAGCATACGGTTCATGAAACCCCTGTGATTCTTTAAATTCAAATGGCATGGTAACTGACTGTACAAGGAGCAGAAGCAAATGACAATTTGGTTTCTTTCTCTATGTAGCTTCTGGGAGAAGACAACTGAGATAGTATTTAAAAAAGAAAAATACATTTAATTTTATTATTATTATTATTATTTCTAATATGACAATATCAATGTCTTGTTTAATTAGTCAATTAGTTAGGTATCAACACCGACCAATATGATAAATGTTGATCACAATACATATGGAGAAGTCCCAAATACAAAGAAATTTGAAACCTCGCGTATAAATGGACTCGTTCAGCTCACAAAAGCTAGAGCTCATATACTAGCATGTGTCGATAATTGGAAGTTTTAAGATTAATTAGTAATAATAATAATGAACAAATCTTACTTAACGATGGTTGATAAACAATGTATTAATTTTCAGGATTTCCATTTATTTTAGAGAACAACTACTTAAATTGGGTACGTGCTAGCTGTACCTCTTTGCCCTCTACAGTGAATGTTTAGATTCTTGAATGCAACAATATTTAGAAGTTGTAAGCTTAATGAATAAATAAATCATTCCACATTACTTTATCAATAAAGATTTTTATTGCATACATATATAAAGATTTTTATTGAATACATATACACGGTTGATCAACAAATAATTACATGGATATATATCTACATTTAATTTTTTTTTTAATTACAAAAAATAGAATAAAATAGGAAATTGGGAAATTGGTATATAATTAGTATATTTTCGCGTCAAAATTTTTTTAGGATTAGCATCTCCATGCCCCTCCACGTGAAACTCTCTCTTAGGTAAAGGAAGATATGCACGGCTAAACCATGAAAACACTTTGCGAAAACACTTTGCAAAAATACTTTGCATATTTGCTCTTCGAGAGACTGATTTAAGCATCATAAAAATTTCGAACACACGTCGTGAAGATAACCTCTTTTGTCTATGTTTTTGTAAAATTGCGTGGAAGTGATCAGTTGTCCTGGCTTCCTACCCTATTTCAGATTTAGAAGCAAAATATTTTGGTTATTTCCCTTTAATTTTAATTTTAATAAAATTAGAGAATAAAAAATAAAAGGGGAAAGTGGTGTTTTTTAAACTGAAAAATGTTAGGGTTAGTGAGTACCTCCTTGCTCCTCTAAATCAGGCTTGACTGCAGCTTCCTTGTGTGCCTCCGGTAAGCTCGCCGCGGTGTTCTCAGCCTCAACTTCTCCACTGCTGGCGCTGATCACGTGAGCGAAGGCCGAGACCATAGCCGAGGCATCCTGCTCCGCACGTGACGAGCTGTATCTAGAGAAGGATGACATGTTTTCTTCTCTCTCTTCCTGTTCGTCACAAGGAAGAGGCCTCTTCGATCCCATGCCTATGATGATCCACCTTATAAATGATCTCAGCCGTCCGTTTTAATATTGAAGAGATATGATGATCAAAGGGAGGAGAGAAGAGAGAAGCTTGAAGAAGGAAAAGGAATGGGGGGCAAAACGAGGAGTGTGACTTATAAGTCACAGTTTGCGTATAGTTGTTTATTTTTCAGGTTTTATTATAATATGTATATAATATGCTGAATTGTTTAATTGAGAAGCGTACAATATTCTGGAGTCTAGACTTTGTAAAACTTGAGCATTGTATGGATATGGACGAGGGAACTTTGGACTTTTGGAACCCCCATGGCATTTACTACTTTGGTTTGCTTTCCTTAAAAAGAGAGAAAAGTTCTACTTTGGTTTGCAAAATTTTGTTTAAGAAAAATTATAAATTTTTTATTTATATCGTGTACAGTAGGTGTTAACCATTTGATCTGTTTTCATTAAAATATAGGGCTTCATCAAACATGAAATAAACATGAGATAAACAGGGTTGATTATGTAGCATTATAATATTTAAATTTTTTTAATTTATCGTCTGTCTGTACTTGTTCATTTTGTGTTTTATGATATATAATAATCATTAAGGATCTTAGCAGAAACGTCCATAGGAATATAGAGTTGGTTTGCGCTATAGATGAAAGAGTTAAAATTTATAAATTAACTCTTCAGCTATTCATGAATGGTATAGACACTACCACAGACTTAGGCTAAGGCAACGGTTAAAAACTGTTACATTAGCATAAAAACCGTTACCTTACAAGTGCAGCGGGTTGCCCAATCCGTCTTCTCTTGGCGGCCGGCCCCTAGCTATATGGCCAACGGTTTTCCCCTATAGACGCGAACAGTTTAATAACCGTTCCATTAGGTACCCTAATGCAACGGTTAGTCTAATGTGGCGGTTTATTGCCACCTAAGACTATGGTTACCATAGCTAAAGCAACGGTTCATTTTAATGAACCGCACACAAGCGCGACGATTTTCCTGACCTAAGCGCAGCGGTTCTATTTTTTTCCTAATACAGCTCTTTATTATCCTAAGCAACGCGTTTTAAAAGACCTACGCAACGGTTTGGATTGAGCTATCGAACAGTTTGTCGTCGAGCTAATTGCAACGGTTTTGATTGAGCTATTGCCCAACAAGCTCTTATTTGGTTGTTCTTGGTTCTCTTCATCAAAATCATATAGTATCCAATTACCTGGACAATCTTTTTAAGAACATGGCCAAATCAAATTTTAATACACAATATCAAAGTGAAAATGTTAAGCAATAACCATAACGATAAGTGCCAACATTCAGTAGATAGAGTATAAAACTACAAAATATTAAATCCACACTCCAACATTTCAACTCAGAATCTAGCTATCATACTATTAATGAAACTAAACGGTCGCTGCTCCTTTGAGACAACAAATGCATGGTCGTAGGCTTCCATGCTACAGGCAACTGCGCATTATGCTTTCTTTTCCTCTAAGGGCAACTGGCAAAAATTCTTCAATGTCAGCCTTCAATGTTTGATCACGACATCGGGCACCCAATGACCTGATTTATAGCTTAAAAAGACTGAAAATGGCTCAAACGTGATAGAATTAAGAAATTTTAACCAATCATATGTGAAGCATTCAAATGAGACTAAAGAAAATGTTAGCAGAATTAATCAAAGGTATGTAGGAAAAGAAAGCATATGCCCGCAGTACTAACTAGCTAGCATACAGGATAATTGACAATATAAATATACTAACAATAGCCAGACATTGAGAATATCAATTACTTAATTACTGATCCAGAGGGCTTAAGAAAGATTGAAGCTGGGTCTCTATTTATGATGCAACTTATATATAATCCAGAAAACTTTTCTGAACAGGCATAAGAAATGGAAGTTCATTCGAGAACGCCTAACATATAAGCGTATAGAAAAGAAAAACAAAAAAACCAATTTTAAGGAGTATCGCCCAGAAACTAACATGTAGGATTAATTAGCAATCTGTTGGTAGGTGTATCATCACAGGTCGGTCACTCCAAATCTCATCTTAGAGTAAATAACATAGGTCAAATACATACTGGTTTGGTTAGACGTATGCTGGTGCATGTGTCACTTCTCCTTTCTGTTCACATTAAATTTGCATATGCTTTCTTTTCCTTCTTCTTTTCTAAGAACATAAGCTAGCTAGCTGCTAGCTGATGTAATGTAAAAGTTAATAAGACTTATTATTGCATGTGGGGTAACTAAAAGACAATAAAAACAGAAAGGTCTCTGCTTCTTTTTTCCTTTTTACTTGACTCATCATGAATCTGATGCCCTTGATCATTGATCCGATCCACATGTATTCTAACTTGATTTTGTGAGAGGAACTCCCAAACCAAAATGACCTCTCTGATTCAAGTGTCCAGCTTCAAGCCTTGCCGATGACAAATATAATGCTATACTCCTGCGAAGATCAAAAGATCGGGCAATGACCATTACTCCATTGAAAAAACTAATTGAAACAAGGAAAGACCTAATAAATCCCATTACTAAAAAGTATCATGAATCAGTATAGTCCCCAACCTTGTGTTGGAATGAATCTAAGCTTCCTCCTGCCCTCTAATGATTTTGCAGATAAGACATGACTTGGCATTCTGAGATAACTATGATAAAATAAAGGAAAAAAGAAAAGATTGTCTTTTAGTTGAGATGCTTGAATCTAAAGTTCACTGGTCCACAACATAAATAAAATATTAAACTCGCAATTAGAGGTAAAAGAGCATATGCCTTCCTTTTATCTTATATATCAGTCTCAGCAACATAGAAGAATATCGCTATAATTTTAGAAAGCTATTTGTCAAGTATGAATTGCAAGAGTTACTAGCAAAATAATCATCTTTATCTGTCTTCTGGTGTACTAGCTTGGTCATCATCACACACAATTAATATGTGTCTCCATATGATTACAAAATAATTAATGGGATGAGGGGATTCCTAGCGTATCTTTTAGAAAGTCAATCTGGGAAAATAACTAAAAATTTAAAATAAGCTATTAAGGGAGCCAAGATGATGGAAATTTCTCCGCGGATTGTTACGAAAAACATCCGACAAAGTTTCAGGATTGGTAACTTATATAAATGCTCTATGATTGGTTTTCCAAAAGAGTCCAGCAATTATGACGGCAAGGCAGAGGAATCTCAAGCCACAACTCACTGAAATCATTTCAGAGCGTTAACTCGTGTCATTTATTTGAGCAAAGAGAAGAGGTGACACTTCAAAGCTCTTTTCTTTTTTCCAAAGCATATTGTTTAGTCATCTAAAAGTATTTCACATTGCATTATTGAAGTGAACACTTAGATGACAGTCTCCAAACAATTTCTCATATATTTTTTGGCTCGTTTCCTACTTACCCATAAAAATATTATATATATATATATAGATATATATGTCTTTCTTAGCCTCTAAACACCCAATCGCAAGTAACACCACACCTTCCAGGCTAGCAGTGTTTCTGAAAATCCTAAGTCCGCAGGACAATAGGAAATCGAAGAAAACAAACCAGAAAACAAAACAGAAAACAAAACAGTATAAAACTCCTCTTGCTCACAAGTGATTTCTGAATGCAAAACACCCTCTTCCAAAGCAAAACACAGGCACGTAACTAAGCTCCAACACCAGCGGAAAACGCAATACCAGGCCATAAAAACACAGAGAACAAAAACCGAAAGCCATATGCCAAAAAATCAGATTGTAACTACATGTAAATGGACTTACCTCAATCAGAACTCTATGTGTGTTTGCAAAGAGCATACGCATATCATAGATCGCTAAGAACACTGGCAGGCCTCTTCGAGGAAGTGCTAGTACGCGCTTTAAACCTCTCAACAAGCTTGACTAACTGAACGTTCCAGTTACTTCACGAACATCTCTGCAAATGTTTGAATCATACTTGCAGCTGAGCTTCTTGATGTTTCTTCATCTCCTCTTGTTTGAGTGCAACCACCTTCTCTTGTTATTTGCTTGAACAATTGAACTAGGGACTAGATCACACGGATCAATGGTCTTCTCCTTATTGCTTTTTAGCATGGTTGAGTGATCGCCCTCCCCGAAGACGACGACGTCCAGATGCTCTTTTTCTATTGACTAGATGCCATGCATCTACATCTTTCTCGCTTCGTTTGTTCCTGAGTTAGCGTTCCATATGTACAATCATTTCAAGTGTTTTTGTCTGGTTGTGCTTTTTTTCTTATCTTTTTACGAAGTCTCTAGAAACACTTACCTGCATCCTGTTTGGCAGGCCGGTTCATTCCTTTTCCTACAACAAAACAACATACAGTCACTTAGGCCAGTCACTCTTAGAGGCAATTCATGGCACTGTGCTAAATCATATATAAACCTTATCATACCATATCTCTGCGAATGCTGCGAAACTTGTGAACCCGCTGTGTGCGTAAGAGCGTTTGATTGCTTAACGACTTTCCTGTATTCTTTTTCAACTTGCTTTCTACATGCATTATAGAACATCTAATAAGTAAATTGCAACAATCGGGAGCAGTAGAAGCAGGCAAATTCTTTATGCTCACAAAGATATAGCCTTTCCAAAGCATTGCAGCTATGACCTAATCAATGTAATTCAGCAGCAAAGTTCAGTAGTGTTTCTAAATATGGCAAAATAGAGTGGTTGAGAGCGTATCAGGCGTAGAAAAAGTTTCATGCATGCAAAAGATACTAAATGCTTCTAAATTGCGCGCGCACATACTAAAATTTATCTACTTGCACCAACAAAGTTCAGTTATGGCTCTAAATATAACAACGCTCAGGCTGTTCTTCTGTTCTATCGTTTAAAATCAAATGCAGCAACCAAAGTTCAGAGGTAAAGCAAGTATTAAACTTTAGGCAATAGAAACTGATTCATGTTATGTTCCCAAGCTTTTCAGCGTTACAGATATAAAAACAAATCCAATGATATTGTTAATTTGTACAAGAAAGATTAATTCATTAATTACCCATATAAATATCTATCCTCTGCAGAAAAAAGCGAGATCCAAGTAATTTTTAAGTTCTTTACATAGAATATCGTAATTACCTGTAAATAAGGTGAACAGTAAATATGCATTGGATGATATTGTACCTCAAAGAACTTTAAAAATTCCAAATGGATATTCATAGAGTAGCTGTACTTCAAAGACCCTAAGCATGTTAGTTTAGAAGAGCAACCACAACTGTTAAAGCCACCAATGCATCAGAGACAACATTATGTTTAATAAGTCAGCATGACTTGATACACACGCTGAGAATCGTATAAGTAAGTTGCATTAAAGTATTCGAATTGTCAATATAAAGAATCTTAATACCTACCAAGAACTCAACGATGTATTTGTATTCAATGTCAACTTCAAGCTCGGACTGCCGCAAATTATGGATCAACAGCGGCTTTGGGTTTTTATGCAATAAGGACGATCTGTGTCTTGCGTGAATATATGCTGATTCCATATGCTTTTTATGGTAAACGCCTAATATGACCACCTTAACTTTGGATGATTAATGGCTAAACGTAATATACCCACTAATCATTTTGGCTACACATTGTGTTGAAAGCATTGAAAACAATAAATTAAATATTTCTAAGCCGCTTGCAATTTGAGAACACAAAACAATGATATTACAATAGAAATTAAATCTTACCCTTGGCATTTTGAGAGATGCCAAATCTTTAAGTAAAAGCTCTAAATTGACCGCTTGCGAACAGTATGGGCGCGCTTTTTCATCTTTCTCCATCATTTTTCAAACTAGTAAAGCATTGACAGTTTCACAAGGCATTTCCCCGCCTCCATGCACTATAATGTTTGCAAGGTCGCATTTTCGTATCCTGAATCGGCAATGAATACTTCTCCTAACCAATGACATAAACAACATAGCAAGTTAAAATCTTATCTTGTCATTAAACACAAAAAATGATTTTGTTTGTGCTATATTCATACCTTCAACATATTCCCACATAACTATCTTTGTCTTCTTCCGCACAATGTCCATGCCAATTCTTATCTAGTGGTGTTCGTCCTTGATTTCTCCAAGGGACCCAGAAAACTACTAAAGTTCATTAGAGTATGTCTGTCGGTCCAATAGGTACCCCAAATTTGCTCTAAAATTACAAACGTGGACGTGCCTCTATGCTCGTCCATGTACTTTTAACACTTAGTTGGCCCTCTATGATATTTTGGGCGGTTGTACTCTCTTTGTTCATCTTCCCTTATCCTTCAATCTTCGTCTTCTGTCGACCGTCTCTCTGTTCATCTTCTCTTATCTCCTGCATTTACATTAGAGCCTTCTCTCTTCAACTTCGCGCTTATCACCTCGATGGTCAGATCTCTAAAATGCTTCCTGATAATCTCCATTTCTAATTAATATTCTCTAACTCTTTCTCTTCTCCATCAATTTGTTTCTTATCAAGTTTTGAGGATTCTTTCCGTTTAGCCTTGTCGCTGATCGAGTCTGCACTTGCATATTATTCTTTCCAAGATGTTTTGTCCTTGCATTTGGCGCATGCTACACCGAAC
>NC_033795.1:64606091-64664782 GCF_001876935.1 Asparagus officinalis
AACTAGAGCTCTGATACCAACTGTGATGCCCCTGAGTTCACACAAGGTTGCAGTCCGAGGTGAAACCAGGAATATCAAACCTGCCATGCACCACACCGTGTAATAACATGTTTCACCATCATAATTACTATCTCTCTTGTGGAATCAACAACAGGTGTAGTTACAAAGCAAGTAAAAGGTTTTACAATAAATACTTGATGAAATGATAGAACTCAAATTAATACATCTCATCAACCAAATAAACTGGAATACATAGTCAATGTCTGAAATGAATAATAACCATTTGGAGATCTCAACATGTCTCAAAGTGCATAATGTCTGATACAGGAAATAAGGCACACCACCTTTACAACTCTAGAATATAAATCTCTCAAGTCTAAAAATGTCTCAAGTGGAGTACAAAATGAAATACATCTAATAAGAGGAAAAATAGGCACTAATAAGGATCGCCCTCAACCTGCGACTCTCCGGGCTCCGTGCTCGTTACCTGAAAGGGGGAGGGATAATGAGCGTCAAAGCGCTAGCGAGCAGCATCACAACCAACCCCAAGGGATAGGGCTCGTTGTATATGAAAATACAGTTAATACATAATAATATAAATCATTTATATTAGCAATAGTGGGTTTAAATACTTAGGAAATTACAACACGAGCACAGGTACGTCGAGCGAAATAATCCAAACAAGAAAACCCTCATGTATATACCTTGTATCTCAAATTGTAAATCCCTAAATACTAAACCCGAGGTTTACCACAAGAAAACAATAAAGAAAAGAATACAAACCCATCTCTACCGATAAAATGTAAACATGTCAAAGTTACAATAAGTGTCATGTCCAGCCTAGGTAGCTATCATGTCCCAGCCTCATATAATATGTCGTGTACCAAACTCGGTTAAGTATCATTCTCAAGGTTTAGCAAAAGTCTAAAACATGACTGTAATGGATTATAGTCCAACACGAGGACTCTAATGGATTATAGTCCAACACGAGGACTTTAATGGATTATAGTCCAACATGAGGACTTTAATGGATTATAGTCCACCACGAGGACTGTAAACATGAACCATGGAATACAACTGATAATGGTGTACATAACCTATTCTTGTACATGCCTTGCTGTACAGATCTAACCTTGTGTCAGAAGTGTCATCTTACGTGTGTAGATGAAATCATAAACACTGCAATTTAATAGCCGATAAACAAGGCAACTCCTCACAATCAAAAATGATAAATAGTACCCTCGAACATATGAATATGTTCTATATGTATATACACAGTAGGTGATTAAATATAAACACAAATAAAAACAGGAAAAACTTCGATGAGTCGACTCGTGATCAGTCATGAGTCGACTCATGACTCATGGGTCGACTCATGATCAGTTATGAGTCGACTCAGCAGAAACTTATGATAACAGGAAATGACTTCATGAGTCGACTCATGACAGTCATGGGTCGACTCAACCTGATGAGTCGACTCATGATGAGTCATGAGTCGACTCACGAGCTGAAAATTAGGTATTTCGAAACTGCAACTCTTCATCTCGATCCATGCTCTCATTGCACTGATTTACACCTCCATAAACTAACCATTCTAAACTATGAGATAGTGAAAAGTTCATATCTAGCATGAGAAACGAATACTTGCATGTTAAATCTAACATTTAACCCCTAAATATGAAAGAGAGCATTTAATCAAAATAAAACTCATATTTTCATTTCTTTAAATAAATTCCCAGATATGGGTTTTCATCAAAAACTTATTGGTGAGGATTTAAAAATCTGAAACACATGATCTTTAGCATTTACACTAATAAGAACATCATTTTATACTTGAAAATATGTCTTAGGCTCAAATAAACTCATGAAAAACATTTATAAACTCATAAAAACATGGTAGAGAGATTGGGCGAGATGTTACTCGCCTCAGATGTGTTGAAGAATGATTCCCCTTGCTGCAAACCACAACGAGCTGCTGAAATCCCCAGAAAATCTCCCAAAAATGCCCAAAAACGAACTAGGGTTTAGAGGGGGAGAGGAGGCTAGGGTTTCTCTGGGGAGGACTGATGAAAAGAGGTGTTTTCGGGTGGAGGATAATATATATGAACAGTTAAAATCCGACCCGCAAACCCAACCAGACCCGAACCGAAAAAGCTAGAAATCCACGATGAGTCGACTCATGATCAATTATGGGTCGACTCATGAGTCATGGGTCGACTCATAATTCGTGAGTTGACTCAGCAAAAACAGATGTCAACAGAACTCGATATCGTGAGTCGACTCATGACAGTCATGAGTCGACTCAACCTGATGAGTCGACTCATGATGAGTTATGGGTCGACTCATGAGCTAAAAACTGTATTCTTCGACTCTGCTGCACATGATTTGCAAATTTGCAAACTCAACCTCATAATTGATGCATATATACATTCTCATAAGCTCAAAACACTAGTTTTCATGCACAACCATGTCATACAAATATTTATCATAAATAAATATTAATTTTTTACTAATAATCACATATATAAATTATCAAAATCTACGGGGTCTTACACGACGAGCTTTGGGATGGGGAGTGGCGGCGGGGGTCTATGGCGTCGGAGCTTGGCGAGCTCGGCTTGGCGGAGCTCAAGTGGAAGGAGCTCGCGGTGGTGGTTAGGCTAGTGGAGGGGAAGAAGGAAATGGCGGTGGTGAAGGCAGAGGGCGTTGGTAGTGAGCTCGTTGGAGGGAGCTGTAGTTCAGAGGTTGGAGTGATGGTGATGGTGTGGTCGACGAGCTCGACGGTGAGGGAGGTGTTGGAAATAATAGCTGTTTAGACAAAGATTAACACGAATTAAGTTTTAAATAGTTGATTATTAAATCAAATAATATCAAATAAATATTATAACTCAGAAATGAAACTAAATCAAATGAAAATAAATAAAAGTTAGAAATATGGTCTGATGGTCGAGGCCTGCAAGGCACTGTCTCAAGAATCTAAATGCCCCCTCTTGTACAAGGCTACGCGGTAAAAGTTCTCAGAGATACAACGACCCTCAGTTAGGTGACCTCCTTCTCGTCGGCACGAGCTTCAAGAATATTTTGTGAATTCTTCGTGACTTTCAAGGAACTAGTAAATAACATTAGCAAAATTCGAAAGGAATAGAACAGAAAATAGAAGAGAACTGTTGTTTGTTTTTTCACATTGTCTTAACCCTCACAGATACACGGCTTTATAGAGGTTGTAAACTGCGACCATTAGCCCACAAATCCCGCTATCCATTTCAAAATATTAAACATGTTAATGCTAGCCGTTACAAAATATTAATCGCCCACAAATCCCGCTATCCATTTCAAAATATTAAACATGTTAATGCTAGCCGTTACAAAATATTAATCTGCAGTTTAATTCTAACTGTTACAAAATATTAATCCGCAGTTTAATGCATAAAATTAATTTTGTTTTAATTATTCTAATTAGCAAAAAACAAAATATAGCAGGTTAAGAGCCCCTCAATCCGGAGCTGCATTCGTATCCGCAGGTCGTGTGCGTGCGCCACCCGACCCGAACCCGAGCTCGGCCTGGCCGGCGCGCGCGTTTGTGGTGTGGAGAATAACCTTTATTTTCTTCTACGCATAGGAGAGAAAATGAATGCTTATAAACAACCTATCTTCCAATCTCCTTTCTAATGTGGGACTAAACTTTTCCTTATATTATGTAATAGGTGGAGGTACCTTTCGGTTTGAACCTTCACTTAGTGATAGTTGCATAGATCCGTGAGAGCTTGGTAGACTACGTCTTAAACCAGTCCCATTTATCGGATTTCTACAAAAAGCACACATAATACAGTTTTGAAGAATTCTAAACGGGTTGCACTATTATCAGCCTTGCGCAGGTATCTTTCATGTGTGTTACTAGGGAGCAGCCCTGATCCCATAGTCGCAGCCTCACAACTACACACATATAGGTGAATCCTAATAAGAATGCGAGCAAGTAAGAATCCTGCCTCATGGGTCTTGGATTCATTAAGAGTTTAACTCAACCTTTCACTTGCTTTTTATGAGCACTAATCATCCTAAGGATGGGAGCAAATAAATTCAGTGCTCCTCACAATTAATCACTCGTTTAGTTTGTTTCTACCCATTGAACCTCTGCGAGGTTGAGTTGCCACTGTAGTGATTTTTCTTATAGGCTTAATGTCATCCCCCTCGATGATTCTAGGACCACTACCCTAGATAAGACTTTAGTTAAGTGATCTGCAAGATTTTTCTCTGATCTTACAAAATCTAAGGCTATTACATGGTTTTTCATCTTATATCTCAAGGATTTATGTTGCATTTTCAGGTGTCGATTCATCTTCACATTTGCATTCTCTTGATGACATTTGTCAATCGCTGACCTATAATCACAATGAATAGAAACAGCTGGGGTTTTTGTATTAATGGAATTTCAAATAGTAAATCTTTTAACCATTCAGCTTATATACTAGTAGTATCAATAGCTATCATTTCTGATTCCATTGTACTTCTAGCAATTACAGTTTGTTTAGTAGATTTCCAGGATACAACTCCTCCTCCCAAAAGGAACACAAATCCAGTGGTAGATTTTACATCTACTGAGTCACTAATCCAATTTGTATCTGAGTATCCTTCTAATATAGATGGATAACCTTTATAATGTAAACCATAGTTTATAGTTCCTTTTAGATACCTGTATCCTTCTAATATAGATGGATAACCTTTATAATGTAAACCATAGTTTATAGTTCCTTTTAGATACCTAAAAATTCTTTCTAGAGCTTCCCAATGACTATTATCAGAATTTGATGTATATCTACTAAGTCTATTTATTGCATAAGCAATGTCAATTCTTGTGTAGTATGTCAGGAATCCTAATGATCCAATTATTTGTGCATATTCTCTTTGTAATTAAGGATGACCTGTATTTTTCTTTAGATGTACATTAGGATCATATGGAGTAGAAACAGGTTGACAGTTTGGATCATAAAAATTCTTGAGGATTTTCTCTATGTAGTATAATTGTGAAAGCACATATCCATTCTAATTTTTCATGATTTTAGTATAAAGAAGTAGGTCAGCTTGACCTAAATCTTTCATGTCGAATTTTTGTGATAAGAAGCGTTTGATTACATTTATGGTTTGTATGTCAGAACCAAAAATAAGAATATCATCAACATATAAGCAAAAAATCATAATTTTGTTGTTATTATCTATTTTATGATATACACACTCATTTGTTTGATTAATTTCAAATCCATAATATAGTATAATCTCATCAAATTTCATGTGTCATTGTTTTGAAGCTTGTTTGAGATCATATAGTGATCTAATATAAGTTTACATACTTTCTTCTCTTGTCTAGAAGTTATAAATCTCTCAGGTTGATCCATATAGATTTCTTCATCTAAATCTCCATTTAAGAATACAGTTTTAACATCCATTTGATGTATTATTAATTTGTGAAGAGATGCTAGAGCTATAAGGACTCTAATGGTAGTAATCATAGCTACTGGAGAATAGACATCAAAATAATCAATACCATATTTTTAGGTATATCCTTTAGCTACTAATCTGGCTTTATATTTATCTATTGTTCCATCAGGTCTGAGTTTCTTCTTAAATACTCATTTACATCCTATAGTTTTACAGCCTGAAGGAAGATCAGTTAGTTCCCAAGTATGATTTTGAACTATAGATTGAATCTTATTATTTATAGCTTTCTTTCAAAATGGAGCATCTACTGATTTCATTGCATCTTCAAATGTAATTGGAGAATCTTCTACAAGTAATGCATAGAAATCTTCATGGACCTTTTCTATTCTAGTTCTTTTACTTCTCCTAGGCTCCCCTGGACTTTTTAGTGGTCTAATTTATTTAGAACTAGTTTCACCTTGGTTAGAACTAGGATCTGAATTGCTAGAGCTAGGACCTGTGTTGTTTACTCTGGTCTTGTAAGGGAAAATATTTTTAAAGTAATATGCATCCCTAGCTTTAATTATGGTGTTGTTGGCTATCTCATTAATATTAGAGATGGTTATTAATAATCTATTTGCATTACTATCAGAAGCATAGCCAATAAATATTCAATCTACAGTTTTAGGGTCAATTTTCTTTCTCTTATTCTCAGGTATTTTAACTTTTGCCAAGCACCCCCACACTTTCAGGTAATCTAAATTAGGGTTTCTGTTCTTCCAAATTGGGTAAGGTGTTTTATTAGAATTCTTGAATGGAATTCTATTTAGTATATGACATGCAGTCATGAGAGCTTCTCCCCATAAATTTTCTGGCACACCAGAATTAATTAACATTGAGTTTACCATGTCCATTAATGTTCTATTCTTTCTTTCAGCTACTCCATTAGATTGAGGTGTATATGGAGCAGTTATTTCATGAATAATTCCATTATCTTCACAGAATTGTTTTAATTCATTAGAAGTGTACTCACCACCTCTATCTGATCTTAGTATTTTAATTTTCTTATCCAATTGATTTTCAACTTCTGCTTTATATATTTTAAATTTGTTTATGACTTCATCTTTGGTCTTAATTAAGTAGAGGTAACAATATTTAGAGCAATCGTCTATAAAAGTTACAAAATATTTGTTACCCCCTCTAGTTGTTCTTCCTGAATCACAAACATCACTATGGATGAGTTCTAATATCTCAGAATCTCTATCAATAGTTTTAAATGGTTTCTTAGGAAGTTTGGCTTCTACACATATTTCACATTTTTCATCATCTTTTATATTAAGCTTTGGAATTATATTGAGATGCATCAATCTTTTAATTGAATTATAATTCACATGTCCTAATCTTTGATGCCAAGTGATGGAAGGTTCAATATTCAAAGCTATTGGAGATGCAAGAGTAGAATTCTTAACATTCAATTTAAAAAGACCATCACATAAGAAACCTTTTCTAATGAAGTTCAATCCTTTAGTTATTACAACTTTATTTGATTCAAAAACAAGTTTGTAGCCTTGTTGCACTAATAAAGATCCTCTAATCAACTTTCTCCTAATGTCTGGTACATGGTAGACATCCTGCAGGATCAAAGTCTTATCAGAAGTCAGCTTTAGGTTGATCCGACCTATTTCAGATACAGGAGCAACATTATTATTTCCCATTTTCATAGTTCCTATACTTGAGACCTAATAAGTGGAAAACAGAGATTGATTAGAGCAAACGTGAATATTAGCTCCAGTGTCAATCCACCAATCATTTGCTTGAAAGGTCATGTTTACTTCAGGGGTGAAGAGAACAGACCTGAAAGCAGTCTCAGCTGAACTGGAAGTCACCATGTTTACTTATGACTTATTAGGTGGAGGTCCTCCCTTCCTAGGCTTGGGTGGTTTAGTTTTCTTTAAAAAAATAGTCCTTAGCAAGGTGGTTAATTCTTCCACAAACGAAGCAGGCTCGACGTTCAGCTCCCTCCTTCTATTGAAAGTGGACATGGTTCTTATTTTGATGAAAGGATTTCTTCTTAAATGTTTTATTTTGATTTTGGTGGATGGGACGTTTCTTGTGTTTGGGAAAAGATTTAGATTCAACATTGTTTATTTTGGGTTCTTTGGGTTCGGATTTTGTTTCATTTTTCTCCCTGAGTCTATGTTGCTCTTCGATTCTAATGGTATTCAATACTTATTCAAGGGTAAGATCTCCTTGGGTATGGTTAAGGTTTTTGGCAAAATCTGACCAAGACTCGAGAAGTTTGTCTATAAGGTAAGCTATTTGAAATGTTTCATCTAAGATAGATCCATTCATTTTTAGTTGGTGAACTATATGTTCAAATTCATGAATTTGCTCATTCATTGGTTTAGAATCTACCATTTTAAATTTTTAATTCCCATATCATCTAAACCATACTTTTTCTCTAGAGTTTCCCACAGAATTTTAGCATTAGTGATAGTATAATATATATCATATAACCTATCAGATAAGGCTCCTAAGATTCTGTGTAGACAATGATACTCTATTTTTTGAGGTGTTCTCGGGATAGAAATGGAATCTGAAGAGGAAGCTAAGGAAGATTGCCTAGTATTTGGTCTAGATGAAGATGAGTTATCGGGTTCTATAGCTGTTATTAGATTTAGAGTAGTTAGCCAAAATCTCTTTTTGTTTTGCTAACGACGAAAATTATTCTCATCAAACTTCTCTGGTTTAGCCGACATAATTTCACTTGTAGCCATAATCTGATGATGATCTGGTTTAGCCGACATAATTTCACTTGTAGCCATAATCTGATGATGAATGAATACTTTTGTTATTATAGTGCAACAGATATGATTAAAACATTCAAGCAACAAAATCAAGTGTAGCATGTCGGTTGTAGACTGCATTAACATAACAAACATAATACGAAACAGAATAGTAAATGTGCTAAGCATGATATTATTCTAAACAGCACAATTAGATTCTTGGATTGTTGGGAATAATAGCTGTTTAGACAAAGATTAACACGAATTAATTTTTAAATAGTTGATTATTAAATCAGATAATACCAGATAAATATTATAACTTAGAAATGAAACTGAACCAAACAAAAATAAATAAAAGTTAGAAATACAGCCTGATGGTCGAGGCGTGTAAGGTACTATCCCAAGAATCTAATTGCTCCCTCTCGTACAGGGCTATACAGTAAAAGTTCTCGGAGATACAACGACCCTCAGTCAGGCAACCTCCTTCTCGTCGGCATGAGCTTCAAGAAGATTTTGCGAATTCTTCATGACTTTCAGGGAACCAGCAAAGAACAGTAGCAAAATTCAAAAGGAATAGAACAGAAAATAGAAGAGAACTGTTGTTTATTTTTTCACACTGTCTTAACCCTCGCAGATACACGTCTTTATATAGGTTTTAAACTGCGACCATTAGCCCACAAATCCCGCTAGTCATTTCAAAATATTAATCATGTTAATGCTAGCCGTTACAAAATATTAATCCGCAGTTTAATGCTAGCCGTTATAAAATATTAATCCGCAGTTTAATGCTAGCCGTTACAAAATATTAACATGCAGTTTAATGCTAGACGTTACAAAACATTAATCACGTTTTTAATATGCATCAAATTAATTTTGTTTTAATTATTCCAATTAGCAAAAACAAAATATAGCAGGTTAAGAGCCCCTCAATCCGGAGCTGCATTCGTGTCAGCAGGTCGTGTACGCGTGCCACCCGACCCAAACCCGAGCCCGGCCTGGCCGGCGCGCACGTGTGTAGTGTGGAGCATAACCTTTATTTTCTTCTAAGCATAGGAGAGAAAAGGAAGGCTTATAAACAACCTACCTTCCAATCTCCTTTTCAATGTGGGACTAAACATTTCCTCTACAAACTCCAGTTTTAAGTTACAACTCCAACATGAGGCTGGTCAGGGTAGAGCTTGGGTGGCGTGGCGCTGGGTTGGGGAGAGGAACAGCAGCGTTGGAGTTCAGGCAAGGGGGCGCAGCTATGAGCTGGGCGGATGAGGGCGGTGGAGCGGCGAAGCTCGGAGGCGGAGCTTGGGGTGGCGAACTTGGGGGCTGGCGTCGGAGCTCGGGATAAATAGTGTTCCTAATCTACTTTGCTTTATAACTAAAGGAAAACCTAAAGGTGAACAGTAAATTATTTGAATATCCACGTATTTTCCTATCATTTCCCCACAACCGTCCATTTTCGTATCATTCCACTCTCTACTCCACGATGTCTCCCTCCACTCTCAAATAAAAACCCACGATGTCTCGCTGGGGCCCACGTCGAATTCTCTTCTTCTTTTGAACCGCAAAAAGAAAAAAGGGGAAAACGAAGGTGAAAATTTCAAGATCTATGCCCTCTCTCTTGACAAAGATCACACCTTTTTCTCCCATCTCCGCTCGCCGCCGCCTCCATCTACGACCGTCACCACAGTGACTCTGGAATCAGCGCTGATTTGAAGTCTCTGGTAAGTTTTTTGTTGCTTGATTTCATGAATTCCCTGTAATGATTTTGGATCTGCAGAATTATCTAGGTTTTTTATTGTTGCATTAGCTGATTAACAGTTCTATAGCTTTTTCCCTTTTTATTTTAATGAATTTGTTCTGCAATTATGAATTAGAGATCCTGACTTGGTTTGATGATCGCGTACAAAATCGAAATTGGAAGCCAAATATATCTCACTCTCTTTCATCAATTAGGAAATTACCCCAATTAAAGACTCTATCTTTGATCGAAGTTGCAGAGATTATGAGCACCAATTCATCTTCAAAGCGATGCACAAGGATGAGCTCCAGGGTTTCTCCTGCAGATGTTGTCCCCAGAACTACGACTCAGAGTTGGCACCCTCCGCGACCATCGGCGCTGCCGCCTGCGGTGATTCCGGCGAGCGGCGACGGCAGCAGCGGCGCGCTGATCGATCTTGAAGCCAGCGATGATCGATCATCATAAGGTTGCAGTTAGCGATCGATCTTGAAGCCTGCGGTGATTCGGTTTAAGTTTTTATTTATATTATCTGTATTTTCTAAAAGAAATTTATTTCTATGTTTTTGCTCTTTTCTAATTGCTTTTATGATGATCTATAACGATTGAGCAATATTTTTAATTGGACGGAATGTTTTTTTTGTTTCAGATGGAACTCTGATGAAAGAGGGAAGTTCAAATCCTCATTCTTCCAATGGTAAAGAATAGAAATCCAAAATAATTTTTTCACAAACCTTTCTTGGATTATTTTTTAAATTGATGGTATATTTTCCTTGTTATTTTGCTGGGATTTGTTTTGAAATTAA
The DNA here is from genome assembly GCF_001876935.1 of Asparagus officinalis. Taxonomy (NCBI): domain Eukaryota; kingdom Viridiplantae; phylum Streptophyta; class Magnoliopsida; order Asparagales; family Asparagaceae; genus Asparagus; species Asparagus officinalis. The sequence continues at coordinate 64,616,825 of NC_033795.1, forward strand.
AGGGAGTAAAAATTTGTGGAGTTGGTAGGAGGATATTTTTGCTAGGATATTTTTGGTAGTAGTGATCTTACTCCCCAAATGTTTGATACTATTTTATAACTCATGTGTTTGATGCTCTTGAGCAAGTCACTTATGCATTTATTCCTTTATCTTTATATTCATGTTTTTTTTGATAATTTTTATTTTAGCAAGGTTTGGGTGCTTATGAGTAATTATGAATAATTGTAACACTATGAGTTTTTGGTGCTTATGGTTTTTGATCATATGGTCTTTTGGGGTTATTGACCACAAAGACAATATATATTCTCTCAGATGTCGTTCGTCCATTATTTTCTAGAAAGATGAAAAAAAATCCATTATAGCTTAAAGGTATGTGTTATAGAGCATACAGACAGATTCGTGATAATTTTAGAACAAAACAGTTTAAAGTTCATAATGTTTCTTAAATTACCATTTGCTACATGTTTTTTGAGTTACTCATGGCCACAAGGTCTTAGGTAAAATATTCACATTGATCATCTCAACTTTCAATTAAAGCTATGAATATATTTTTACATATGGCTAAATTTCATCTTCTCCCAAAGCCTCAAACCTTTTATGGACTGAACTTTTGATGATGTTAAAAGGATATCTCATCTGAGTTCACTAATCTCTTTAAGAAGTAATCTCATGAGATATGTATACTTAGAAGAAAGAAACTATATCCAACTTAAATAACTTTTCCTCTCCTTTACATAGCTTTCCACGAGAATGAATATAACTCATTGATTTAGATCCTCATATTATGGTATATAGACCCTACTTCATGGGGGCTAGACACTATTCAACATATCTTGACATTTGGTCTCTTTGCTATGTACTTTGTCTCTTTACTATGTATTTGGTTTCAGCTATAAACAAGGGTGTATAGAAAGCTCTTTTTGTTTTTCATTCAAGTTTTATTTTGCTTTGATACTCTTTAAACTTAGCAGATAGATCTATCATAATTCCATCATGAGTTTATATAATTGTAAAAAGTGTTATAACAGTGGAGCAGTGATGCATTAAAATATGTACCCATAAAAAGGACCAAAAGATTAATACTAGTCGTGCTTTGCACGGGATAAATACTTTAGAGAAAATGGGATAATCTCATTTGATATAAACTAATTGCCTTACTATGTATCTATTTTGCAGTGCAACATCGTGTTTTCAAAGTACTGATCAAGATCTCAGAGTCCGAGAGGAGGTCATCATTGTAAGTCTATTAGCAAATTCATATTCTCTAAAACCTATCGTGTTGAATTAAGTTGTTATAATGTCCATAAATGCTGATTATGACTCTCTTTTCTTTGTCCATCTGAGTTAAGTTGAATTAAGTTGTTATAATGTCCACAAATACCTATCTGTGTTAAGTTATTATTGTTGGCCTCTTTGTTTTGATCATGTTTAACAAATAATTGATCACTAATATGGTTTGTCTAGTGTTTGTGTATTTCTATTTATTATAGACAAACAACGTGTTGGAGGATGGATGGAATTGCGCATTTACGATCATATCCAATGGAGGTTGGCAGAATTGTGGAGTGAAGCCTATGCAATTCAAATTGAAGATTCTAGTTCTAGCTTCATCCGTAAGTATACCAAATTGAGCTACATCGAAGATCAATCAAGCTTGGATATATTTAGTTTAGGTTTTATATTATGTGTGTTAGTACTTTAAGCTCAATCATATATACACACACATATTTGGTTTTTATAGCTTGTTTAAGGGTTTGGTTTAAAGCTGTTTTGGTTTTCACATTTCATAGGTGTAGGGTCGGATTTTGCTTATGTATACCAAGTGTAGGATCGTGACCCTTAAGAATAGAGTACGCTCTTATAAAAATCTGCAGAAGCTTTACACTTAAACACTAGAGGGTGAGTTTGCAAAGTAGATTATAAATTGTAAAGAAAGAATGGAAATATCAGAAAATGAACATCACAAACACAAGCATGTATACTGGTTCCACCTCCCCGGTGTACATCCAGTCCCCAAGCAAATCCCGTTTGAGATTTCCACTATGATTTTGAAACCTTACAAAATCAAAAGCAAACCTGACCAAATTGCAAGACCATGACAAGACCATGCCAATTGCCACCCAATCTCTAAACCAAGAGATCAACCCTCTCAAACCCGAGAGAAATCCTTTTTGAAGCAAGAACACAATTGATCCTATAAGCCTTGAATGTGTAGTGAAGTGCTGCAGTGGCTTAGGATTCTTTTAACTCTCTGAATATTGCCTATACAATCTCTAAGAATGATTGAAACCAAGGCAATATCAGAAACTCTCTTTTTCTAAACACTTAGCATGAAAATCTGGAAAATTAGAGAGTGAATATGCACAAAATGTTTGATCTTGCAAGTGCAAAACTTGGTGCTTGTTTTCTGATGTTTAAACCTATTTATAGCCTCTGAAATGACATAATTTTAAACCCAATTAACGTCCACAAAATGGCTATAAACAGTCACTTATTCAAAACCTGAAATTTGAAAAAACTGCATCTGTAGTCGACTAAAAGTCATAGTAGTCGACTACACTGAGTCTAAATAGACTCTGTGAAGTCAGAAAATTGCTTAGTAGTCTACTACAAGGCATAGTAGTCGACTACACTGTAAACTCACAGATTCTGGAATTTTTCTTTGAGTATTTTGACCGTAATTTTGTCATCTGATATCGGAATGAGGTGATTTAAGATTTGTTGGAAATCTCTTGAAGAGACCTACAACTTTGATCTTTTGAGTTTTTCCAGATTCTAATTAATAAGGAGTATAAATGAAATGTTTTAAGACTCACCCAATATTTATAAACTCTAATGGCTAACATAGGGGATTTCTATTGTTAACCAACACACTAAGCATGTGTTAGTGTGTTCTAACACTATGTGTGTGTATGTGTGTGAGTGGTCAAGGCTTGTACAAATTTCTATGCAAAGAAAATATAAAATTACATTTTGACAATAAAGTATTTCTTTTTTTTGCTTCATTTTGCCTTGAACTCATCTATGTCTTGAGTATCTCTTTGAATATAATTGTTGATATAGCTCTGATACTACAAAACAAATGTTAGCACATAATACACACAACATATAATATTTGTTATCATCAAAATAAACTAATCTTGAGGTCAAGATTCCTAACATTCTCCCCCTTTTTGATGATGACAAATATATGTTATTAAGATATAAAAATTTTAATCCCCCTGCATAAAATCATTAAATAAAATCTTTTACTCCCCCTGCATCAGATATAAAAATTTTAATCCCCCTGTATAAAATCATTAAATAAAATCTTTTACTCCCCCTGCATCAAAGCATTAGTAAAAAAATTTAAATTTTCTATATAACTCCCCCTTTGTCATTAGCAAAAAGAAATAAACATAATTCTAGTTAAAATTTTCTCTTCCTGGGTACCTTAATAAAAATATCAAGCACTTTGGTACCCTTTTATATTATCTCATTAGGATTAGCCCTTAGGAATCCAAATCCACTTGGAATTTGGTTTCCATTTGTTAACATAAGTGTAATTCTTTGAATTGCAAACTTCATACATATAAGATGAAATATAATCATTCTTATCATTAATATTCAAATTCCTAGGAATCCATATATACTTATTTTGTTTAGCATGAATATTCTTATTATTCTTTAAAACATAATCATTCTTTGTAAAATACTTAGGAACAAATCCAATACCAAAATAATTGTTCGAAGATTTTTGAAATGAGAGCAAATTATTCAAATTCTCTTTACTTTTATTGAATTTACTAACACTCAAACATATATCATCATATTTTAATTTAATAGAAGAAATATCTTTATCTAAAACATTAATGCGGATTTTTAAATCATTGCATTCTGATTTTAGATAAACATTCTCATTAGTCAAAATATGATTTTCTTTAAGCAAGGATTTATTTTCCTCTTTCAATTCAATTACTTGAGAATTAGAAATAGTAGAAGAATTAAAATCAGAAATTTCTTCAAGTAATCTTTTATTTTCACCTTTAAGAAAATTATGTGAAGCCTTTAATCTCAAAAATGTTTCATATAATTCATTGAAAGCATCTAATAATTCTTCATTATTGCATACCTCATCTTCTTGTGCCATGAAGCACATGTGAGTGGATTCCTCTTTTTGTTCTTTCATTTTGAATAACTCAAACCTGTGCACAAGAACAGATATTTTAGATTCTTTAACTTTATTTGTACCTTCATGAGTTACCTCAAGTGTATGCCAAATATCGTATGCAGATGTGGCCGTTGACACCCTATTGAACTCATTCTTGTCAAGTGCACAAAATAATGCATTCATTGCTTTTGAATCCAAATTTGCATTATTTCTTTGAGAAGTAGTCCATTCTGCAAAAGGAGTTGTTGGCTTCTCATATTTTGTTTCCACAACGTTCCAAAGTTCGTAGCCAATTGATTGAAGGTAAATCTTCATTCGGCACTTCCAATAGTTGTAGTTCAATCCATCGAACATTGGTAGACGATTTGTTGAGTGACCTTCTTTGAATTGTGAAGTATTTGTCGATACCATCTTTCACCTTGCTCTGATACCAAATGTAGGGTCGGATTTTGCTTATGTATACCAAGTGTAGGATCGTGACCCTTAAGAATAGAGTACGCTCTTATAAAAATCTGCAGAAGCTTTACACTTAAACACTAGAGGGTGAGTTTGCAAAGTAAATTATAAATTGCAAAGAAAGAATGGCAATCTCAGAAAATGAACATCATAAACACAAGTATGTATACTGGTTCCACCTCCCCGGTGTACATCCAGTCCCCAAGCAAATCTCACTTAAGAGTTTCCACTATGTTTTGAAACCTTACAAAATCAAAAGCAAACCTGACCAATTTGCAAGACCATGCAAATTGCAACACCAATTGACAAGACCATGCCAATTGCCACCCAATCTCTAAACCAAGAGATCAACCCTCTCAAACCCGAGAGAAATCCTTTTTGAAGCAAGAACACAATTGATCCTATAAGCCTTGAATGTGTAGTGAAGTGCTGCAGTGGCTTAGGATTCTTTTAACTCTCTGAGTATTGCCTATACAATCTCTAAGAATGATTGAAACCAAGGCAATATCAGAAACTCTCTTTTTCTAAACACTTAGCATGAAAATCTGGAAAATTAGAGAGTGAATATGCACAAAATGTTTGATCTTGCAAGTGCAAAACTTGGTTGTTGTTTTCTGATGTTTAAACCTATTTATAGCCTCTGAAATGACATAATTTTAAACCCAATTAACGTCCACAAAACGGCTATAAACAGTTACTTATTCAAAACCTAAAATTTGAAAAAACTGCATCTGTAGTCGACTACAAGTCATAGTAGTCGACTACACTAAGTCTAAACAGACTCTGTGAAGTCAGAAAATTGCTTAGTAGTCGACTACAAGGCATAGTAGTCGAGTACACTACTACACTAAGTCTAAGCAGACTCTGTGAAGTCAGAAAATTGCTTAGTAGTCGACTACAAGGCATAGTAGTCGAGTACACTGTAAACTCACAGATTCTGGAATTTTTCTTTGAGTATTTTGACCGTAATTTTGTCATCTGATATCGGAATGAGGTGATTTAAGATTTGTTGGAAAGCTCTTGAAGAGACCTACAACTTTGGTCTTTTGAGTTTTTCCAGATTATAATTAATAAGGAGTGTAAATGAAATGTTTTAAGACTCACCCAATATTTATAAACTCTAATGGCTAACATAGGGGATTTCTATTGTTAACCAACACACTAAGCATGTGTTAGTGTGTTCTAACACTATGTGTGTGTATGTGTGTGAGTGATCAAGGCTTGTACAAATTTCTAAGCAAAGAAAATATAAAATTACATTTTGACAATAAAGTATTTCTTCTTTTTTGCTTCATTTTGCCTTGAACTCATCTATGTCTTGAGTATCTCTTTGAATATAATTGTTGATATAGCTCTGATACTACAAAACAAATGTTAGTACATAATACACACAACATATAATATTTGTTATCATCAAAATAAACTAATCTTGAGGTCAAGATTCCTAACAATAGGGTTTCAAAATATTGTTTATGTCAAAACATCAAATTTCATATATATCACATTTTTTCATGTTTTGGACACACTTGCAAAATACATGAGTTTTCACAAATGGGAAACTCAATTTGAGAAATTCTTTTTCTAAAATGTTCAATTTTATATTTATAAATATTTTCCAAAGTTTTATTAATTTTGGAATTAATTTGTTATGTTTATTAAAATTTACAAAATCAAGTTTTTAATAAGCTCATGTTCGTGCACATGTTCGTGTATGTTTTTGTAAAACATATGTGTTTTTATAATTGGGAAATGCAATTTGAAAATTTTTTTCTTTTACATGTTTAACATCATATATACAAACATTTTCCTAAGTTTTACTAATTTTGGAGTTATTTTGTTATTTTCAATTGAATTTACAAAACCGTATTTTTAGTAGTTTTTTTAGAAACTATATATCTGTATTCAAACATTTTTTTTCTCTCATCTGGGAAGTGATATTTCATAAATTCTTTTTCTAACATGTTTATCTACATGTATTGAACCTTTCTTCAAAATTTTATGATTTTTAGAGTTGATTTATTATTTTTAATTGATTTTATAAAACTAGATATGTAAAATTCCAGAACTGCCGTTACTGTTCCAACGGCTATATATAAGCCAACTTAATCTCTCCCCAAGTCGACTTAACAGTATTTTTCAGCTTATAACGGCTAGTTTTCCAGATTTGATGTTTTTTTGTCTTTTTTGCTTGATTTTTTTGGTTTTTGGGGTTGTTTCATGAGTCTATAAATACCCCATGCCCTCATACTTCTAAAACAACCAAGAGAATATTTTAAAGAAGTTTAAGAAAGTTTTAAACAAGGGTTTAAGTTTTGTTTAAGCATTTTTGAGTTTGAGTTTGTGATTTTAATTCCACAAGAGCTTAAGGAGATCATCTATTAGAGTTTGAGCAATCAACTATTCTCCCTTCATTTCTTGTCATATATTGAAAAGTTTTCTAAACTCTTTTCTTGCTTTATATTTATTTGTTTGATTATCATCTTATTAAAGCTAGTTTTATATTGAGTTTAGATTTGATTAATTTCATTGTTACACACACCCACTTGAGCTTGTTGTATTTGCATTCATAATATATTTGGGGTTGTGAGAGATAGTAACATTGAGTTGAGCCTAATTGAGTTCTCACATTGTTTAGAGAACAATCATTTGTTGTGCTTAAATTGTGAAGTTCACTTTGTAATATACTTGTACACTGAGAGGAGTGTGTGGTGAGGACGGAGTCGATACCGAGAGGAGTGGCGTCGGTGGCCTAGTGAGAGGTGATAATTCCGAGCACTTGAGGGAGTCGATACGTGAGGACCAACACTTGAGGTTATATCTTGTGTATGTACTTTGTGAGGTTTTGTGAGAGTTGTCGGTTAACTTGATAACCGAGTGTGTAGAGTTTTCGGTTAACTAGAAAATCGAGTGTGTATAGAAGTTCTGGCTTCCAAATCGGGTTGTGATAGTGGAGATCTCCTCGGGGTGAGGAGCGGGGACGTAGGTCGTGGGGACCGAACCTCGTGAACATATCGTTTGTTTGTGATTGCATTGACACACTTTCTTTTATGTTTATCATTATATCGCCTTTGTCAATTGCTCATTGTTTATATTGTCCACTATCTTATTTGTCTTGTTTATAGATTGTTTATCCTTGTGTTATTTATATATCCTTGCATATATTTTACCATATATCTCATTGCTAGGATATATCTCTTTATTCATATTGCATGTTCTTGCTCATATCATATTGTATATCTATCTTGCAAGAATAATTCTTGAATAAGTTTTAATTGACATTTAAATCGGATTAGATTAGCATAAACCCTATTCACCCTCCCCTCTAGGGTTCTTTCCTAGTGGCATTAGGGTCTAACAATTATAATGGTCATAAGTATGTTTAAGATAAATTTATCATGACAAAATAAAAAAATGAGATGAGGAAAAATTATGCACAAAAATAATCTGTAAAGATGTTGTGCTTAGCACAGGATGAATACTAGTATCTCCTAATAAGAAGATATTAGCATTTGATTTATCAATAAAGATCAAGATCTCCTCATGAGCAAAAGTAGGGGGCCCCTACTTTTTCTCATGAAGAGATCTTGGTCTTTGATTGATAAATCAAAGGCCAATATTCCATTAGGAGATATTAGGAACATCCTTATTAGGAGGGGATCCCAATCCGAAACGCGAGGTGGGGTGTGCGGGAAACATGGGGGAGGAAATTAGGGTATGGGGTAGGGGAGAGAGAGAGGGGTTAGGAGAGAGAGAGAGAGAGAGAAAGAGAGAGAGAGAGAGAGAGAGTGATTTACAGATGAGAGAGAAAACACAGGAAAAATACCCCTTTAAAAAATAATTTAATATTTAAAATATCATAAAATTTGTTCAAATCAATATTGAAACTTTATGGTCAAAATAATAACAATAACAATAATGAATCATTAAATATTAATTAGTTTAAAAAGTTTTACCAAAACAATTAAACTTATAATTAGCAAAACCTTTAAAATAAATATAAAACCGAGTTTTTAAATCATAGAAAATTCTAAAAATTTTGGGGAAAATAAAATACTCTTTTTTTAAATTAAATATTAAATACCAGAAAATTATTAAAAACGGTATTAGAAATTTATGGTCATTACATGAACTTCCACGAAATTATTTACAAATAGGTCAAAATGACTTGAAATGATTAGAAGTTGTCGGTTATAGCTCATGAAATCGTGAAATTTTTATTTCATGAAATTTTTTACCAATGAGTCAAAATAATTGAAAAAGCCAAATATCGTATGTTATAGCTCTTACAAAATCGTGATTTTTAGCCTCTGCAAAACTATTTGATAATAGATCGAAATAACTAAAAATAGCCAAAAATTATAAGTAATATATTATGATATTAGAAATTTTGGTCTCCGCAAAATTTATTTACGAATGGGTCGAAATGACTAAAAAAATGGTAAAAAAATCATGGGTTATAACTATTGTAATCGTGAAATTTGGCCTCTAAGAGATTATTTATCAATGGGTTAAAATAATTAGAAATGTCCAAAAATCGTAGGTTATAGCTCATAAAATCGTGAAGTTTGGACCCTCAGAAACCATGTGCCAATGGGTCGAAATGATAAAAATGGCCAAAATCATGAGTTATAACTCATGAAATTGTAATATTTAGGCTCCACAAAGTTATTTGCTAGTGGATCGAAATGACTAAAAATAGCTAAAAAGTGTGGGTTATACTCATAAAATCATGAACTTTAAACTTCGCAAAATTATTTGCCAATGGCTCTAAATGTGTAGAAAAAGCAAAAAAAACATGGATTAGCTCATAAACCGTGAAGTTTGGACTCCGTGTTTATTTGCTAATGGATAAAAATGACTAAAATTAGCTAAAAATCATGGGCTACAACTCACGAAATCATGAATTTTAAGCTCCATGAAATTATTTTCCAATAGGCTTAAACGATTAGAAATTATCAAAAATCAAGGGTTATAGCTTATGAAATCGTACAGTTTGGTCTCTACAAAGTTATTTACCAATGGATCGAAACAACAATAATTGATCAAAAATAATGGGTTTAGCTAATGAAATCATGATGTTTAGACTCCTTGGAAATTATTTAACAATAGGTCAAAATAAATACAAATGAAAAGAAATCATTAGTTACAAATAATAAGATTGCGGATTTTGTACATAGAGAAATTTTTTTAAATGTGTCAAATTGACTAAAAACTTTTAAAAATTATGGATTATAGCTCATAAAATCATGTTTTTTTGCTTTAATGAAATATTTTCCCTTAGCTCAAAATGTACGAACATGGACACAACTCGAGGCTTATAACTCAAGAAAATGTGGATTTTGGACTCCATGTAATTATTTTTCAATGGATTAAAATTGTAAAAAAGGCCAAAAAATTATGGTCATTGCTTTAGAATTCGTAAATTTTGAACTCCGTGAAGTTAATTACAATAGGAAAAAAACGACTAAAAATGCCAAAAAAATCATGGGTTAAAGGCCATGAAATCTTATTTTTAGACTCCATGAAATTTTTTTGCGAAAGGATCCAAATCGCTAAAAATAGCCAAAAGTAAGTTATAGCTCATGAAATCTTGGGGGACGGAATAGTTGTTAGGGTTTTGGGGGTCAGAAACAATTTTCCCTAATAATAATAAATGCTTTTACCTGGGTTCGCTGGCAAGATGTATAGAGAGGAGATGAATTGAGAAAGAGTGGTGAAGTTGATCAGGCTTGACCGTTAGTGAAGGCAAGATGTATAGAGAGGAGATGAATTGAGAAAGAGTGGTGAAGTTGATCAGGCTTGACCGTTAGTGAAAATTGAGTTGATGAGATGGTGACATTTAAAAGAGTGGTGAAGTTGATCAGGCTTGACCGTTAGTGAAAATTGAGTTGATGAGATGGTGACATTTAGCGTAATTAATGGTAATTAAGAGAGGTTAGGTTTCAATGATTCATGAGATTTCAAAGATTTTAATTTGATGTGACCCTATGACCATCTTCAATTTTACAAACAACAATTTTTATAGTAATTTGTGCATAATGTATAAGATTTCCGCTACTGACGCCGTTGTCTCCGAAAATTTCCGCGAGAACCTAATTTGAGTAAATATATTAATCTAGACCGAATAAAAAGGCCCTTTCCCCTTTCGTGGCCAAACCAAAACCAAACCCTAGAGGTTATTAGATTTGAGATGTCACCAGATCTATCAATCTCTTCGTCTCCCATTCCCATGGCTAATTCCTTCTCCTCCGCCACCACCGATATCACCACGGTCGAAGATCTGCCGGTGGAGATCCTCCAGTTGATCCGGCAGCGCCTTCCTCTCGCCGACTACCTCCGCTTTCCCGCCGTTTGCAAGCCGCCCATCGCCGCCATCATCCTCCTCCTTTCTCCGACACCGATTTCCCCTGGCTCCTCTCCCTCAGACGCGGACGTGAGTTCGCCTCCGCCGTCTCCCTCTCTCCCGACGGCTCTCTCCCCCCCAAGGTCTACTCAATCCCCGTCCCCAAACGTTTCCATGACTACTCCGTCGTCTCCTCAGACGGCCACGTCCTCATGATCGAGGACCACGACTACGAAGGTCGTCCCCACCACAGAGGCATCCATATCGTCAACCCTTTCGATTCCTGGGCCCAACTCGGCCTCCTCCCTTCTTCAACTACCTTGTCCGCCGACGCCGCAATTTGGCACAACCTTTACGATATGATCATCAGGATCGCTATGAACAACAGCGTGGCCGTCGCCATTTGGAGCTACGATGGATATCATCTAGCCTACACTAGGCTGGGAATCGATCACGCCTGGATCCATTTGAAGGGCACTCTAACCAGCGGCCAATTTCGAGATGTCGTCGCGTATAAAGACGGCATGTTCTGTGCCTTGGACCAAGACGCTCGCAAAGTCGTCGCTCTGGATTTCTCCTCTCCCCATACCGTCAGATCGACGGACCTGACGCTGAATCTTCCAGCTTACAGGGACAGTAACGACGGATGGACTTGTTTCCAGGATGCGCAGCTCGTCAACTCATCATCCAAGCTCTTACATTCAAAAGCTGATGGATAAGCTGATGGACGACGACGCAGACAAGAAGTGGGTTCCCATCAGATCCCTTGGCAACTCCTCTTTCTTCCTCGGGCTCAATCAGTCAATCTCATTATCCACGGCCACCTTCCCCAAATTAAGGACCAACTGCATCTACATCCCTGAGGACGCCGTTTACAGGGTGTCCCCCGAGAATGACATGTACCCTGCTACCTGGGAGGACGACGACGACCTCCGCACCCATTTGATTTGTGATCTGGGAGATGAAGGCTTGAACGAGTATTACCCGTCTGAGCCGTTCTATGGTCTATGGATGACGCCTCGTTTGCCATCAAAAAGTACTTGTTAATTTTATTTTCCTATTTCTTTTGGAAACAAGCACCAAGGCCTCCAGCAGTGTTTATGATTGATTGTTGTAGTAGTGTTTGATGGTAATGAACATTTTCAGGGATATGTAACTTTATTTCTCATTTCATTTGTCACTCCCAAGTGGTTATTTGCGAGTTTACTTTTTAATATTTTCTATTTCCCCAAAATTCTTCAGTTCCAGGGGTTCCTCGTTTGCATTTCTGATTCCTGCACGACCAATGAGTTCACTGGGTATAGATGTTTCACCAACGCTCATGGTCTCTACATAAATACCCGTAGGGCACACTGGTGGGCGCAGCCGTATCTGAAACTTCCCACATATTTCAGATCACAAAGCAGTAGACAATCTGAAACTTTTGATATACTTTAGTTACTCAAAGCGTAGATAATTGATCTCGTTTACAGCTTTAGACGATTGAGGAGCCGGGCCCTGCTTATCTCCAACATATGCCGTAGCCTTCATTTCTCCGCTACCATTGTCATCATCACATCTACACAAATATCAATTCAAGAATGCATGCACATAGGTAGGGATATAAACAGAGAAAGAATGGTACTTACCATTGTCATCATCACATCTACACAAATATCAATTCAAGAATGCATGCACATAGGTAGGGATATAAACAGAGAAAGAAGGGTACTCACCAATCTCCCCAATTCGGCAGTGACTGTACCAACCGTGGGAGGGGGAATGAGCAATTTAAGGAGATAATTTCTTCTATTATGATGAGTACAATTACTAAAACATGGCAAACAGACGAGTACTCTACCACAGATAAAAGGTCCGCTATGCATCATTGCCGATTCGCACGCTAAAGGAAGAACATCTCATATTAGCTGAATGTGCGAGGGTACTGTCACAGTACATAGTTGACCTTTTATCTGTAGAGTATTTGTCTCTTTGTCATGTTTTAGTAATTGTATTCATTTCCCAAACTAAATCAAATGCCAAGACATAGCAAACTAAATTAATTGATTAATTATTAATTAAAGTTAGTTATCTTTCTCATCTTCTCAAGAACGTGAGAAATTCTTAGGCTAAAATCTCTCTTTCCATTTCTTCATAACGAGTCTTTTTTTTTTATAAAAAGAGACCCTATGAGGAGAAAAAACACAGAAAAAAGAAAATTGTTCCTTTCTCTTCTTCTTCTTCTTCTTCCTCCTCCCTCAAATATTTGCTATAGTTTTCCTGCTGCTTACTCAAGGGTCTTCATCCCCAACATGGTCCTGCACACTAGGATTCTAGTAAAAAAGGGCTTATAAACTAAAGCTAAATTGTCATATTCATCCCTAAGCATAAAAACATACATGTAATGCCCACCAAGATTCACCAACAGCGAGGAAATTATTCCGACCAGCACTGCTATTGTTTGCAATGGCTGCTTCTAATCTTTTATGAATGCCAAGTTGCGTAGATAATTGATCTTGTTTACAACTGGAGCTGATTGCGTAGACGGAGGTGCAGGACTTCATCTCCAACATATGCCTTGGCCTTCATTTCTCCGCTACTCTTGTCATCATAACATCTACATAAATATCAACACAAGAACCTATGTATATAGATACGGACATAAACAGAGAAAGAAGGGTACTCACCATTTGTCCATTTTGGCAGTGACCACCAACCGTGGGAGGGGGGAATGAGCAATTTAAGGATATAAATTCATCTATTATGGTCAGACCATGAATACTATTACTAAAACATCACAAAGAGACAAGTACTCTACTACAGATAAAAGGTGTATCGTGTACCATTGCCGATTCGCATGCTACAGGAAGAACAGTCACACACCAAAAACATCTCATATTAGCTGAATGTGTGAGGGTACTACTATAGTCTATATATGGTCACTCAAAATAATTCTTCAAATAGTGCTCTCCCAAAAGATTACTTATCCTAAAACTTTTCTTGTTAACTAAATGCGTGAAATGCATGTTCATAATTTCTTCTGGCGTCCCCAAAGAATCAATTATAAGTTAATCATAATAAATCAAGTCTATAAAGCTCTGTGTAGTTGAGACATATCTCAGGGATTACCTGATCTGAGTTTTGTGCTTTTCGTTTCACATTGGTTAATGAAAATTCCTCATTTAAACCACACCCCCCCCCCAAAAAAAAGGTTCTTAAAAAAGCATAGTGCAAAGTACAAATACATTGCTTCTAATTCTCAGGGAGATATGTATGAATTGGTGGTAGATACCAATATCTACCTACAAGCAAATCTCGTTTAGCAGAACAAATTAGGAAACAAAACATTTCATATCTTAATTGTAAAACAACAAAAAACTTTAGTTTAAGCTCCATATCCAAGATGCTTACACATTTAGATGCCCAATATGAATACAAAAGTAACCACATAAACTTAAGTAATCTGACATGAAGGAAAAAATGGTCCAGAATCATAGATAAAGACATGTGGTACAAAGTTTAAAAAATAAAGAAGGGCAACAAAAATTACGTACAATACTGAGGCAAGCGAACAACTTTAACCGTGTCACCATGTAAATAATTTCCAGTACCGCACCTCTGAAGGATATTGTTTCATCCATCAGATGCAAAGAGAAAGAAGTAAAATCCCCCAGTTAAAATTATCATATTCAGGTTGGCTATCACATCTGATAGTAGACGTTCTCATTTTCCTATTTGGAACCAGGAAAAACATTTAGACTCATGCTGGTATCCATTTATCAGATTTAATTCAAAAGGAGATGAAATGCACATAGATTATCACAATTTCGCTGCTTTTGTGGTTTGGTAAGAAGCCCGTATAAGAAATTACTTTCTATTAGCGAGCTTGAGATGAGTTGCAAATTTATCAACGAAACGTACGCCAAGACATAATATTAAAAGGAGATTATTAACCAATTGGCGATCAAGCTTTTCCAAGATTCACCAGACTCACTACCACAGATCTACAAATCATTCAAAATTACTGATACTAATTCTCAAGTCGTGTTCGATTACTAAACATACTACTATACAGGGCAACAAAAAAGTATCCAAATGGGTGGTCTTAGTATCTCCGTATTTTGTGCATGTATAAATATGTAGATGTACTTAGTACTAGATATCAGTTCACAATGACCAGTAACATTCTAAATAGCATGCCAAATTGGAATATGATCAGGAGCTCAAACAAATTATAATTTAGCATGCTTCATTCCAAGTTAGATTAATGTGGATAAATGGATGGAAAGAAGTTACGGGTCCTTGGTTGAAAGCCTTCCATTTTAATTCAGCTTTATAATCGCTGTATTTGCGACCAATTTTGTGGGAGCACCATATTATTAACGTCATGGGTTTCCGGAATGTCAAACTTGCTCTGAAAACATAAGATTCAAATGAAAAAGGAGCCGATAAGTAACAAGTTGTAATGAGTGGTGAATAATAAATGGGCACATATATTGCATCTTAAAAATGTAGCACATATTTGCATCTTCAAAAAATATATCAAAATTTTAACCGAGAATTAAGACAACAAGGTCAGACTTGAATTGGGCAATGACTTTTGTCATTCCATGAGTGATCGCCCATTAGACAATAGCTTTTCTTTCTAGCCAAATCACCTCAAAACCTATTGCCTACGTCTCCTGGTTGCTTTTGTGCTTTAAGAGGTAATACAATCTTATCATTATCCTTTAAGCCCCATACATCTGTTCTAGATATCCTTCTTTTCTTTGTGGAGAGGGGAGGCTTGGCGCAACGGTAAGGTTGATGCCTTGTGACCTCAAGGTCATGGGTTCGAATCTCGGAGACAGCCTCTCCGCACGAGCGAGTAAACTTCATTCACCACTTACTACGTTCTTTCAGAACCTTAGAATCCCTGAAAGCAAATTATGGAATAGCGCTAGCTAACTACTAAGAGTGCAACTACTATAAAGACTCTAATGGAACCCCTTTCCTTCCTGACTGGTTTTGCTTTACTCCGAGAAATTGAATCTTCGTTATCCCACTCGTGTTGTAGGGCCTTTTCTTCGAAGGATACTATAGCTCCTAGTCACATTTATGCCGGAGACGTCGCCAGTGCTATGGGCTTTGTCTTATGTAGATCAAAAATGATGAATGGGATTGTGGCAGTCCATTCGCCGCCAATGCGGAAGTATGCCACCGAAAAGAATGGAACGTTGCTTCGCTCTGCTGGATGCGTCGGATCCCATCATGTAAGAAGCTTGCTCTTTACCCGATCATCTTCACACAGCGACGGTGCTGATGGGGAGGAGAGTGATAGTGACAATAACCTCGTTGATTGGGCTATTCCACCACCGCTCTCTTCTGACAAGGAGTCGGCCTACGTCCCTCCTTCCCCTATTGGTAAATATTACCACTCTAGTCTTTTTGATATTTTCCTTTTTGGGCACTAACTGCTTTTCTGTGTAGGCTCTCCAACTCATGAGGCCGCTGACATGACCTTGCCACCCGATCAACAGGCAACATCTACTTCTCTCCCAGAACTCACACAGACAACGACATCCCTCTATTGATGATTTCCCTCAAACCTGTAGAGACGGAGAGTATGTTAAGCTCAACCCAAGCGGGGGCACTCATGGTTCTCCCTTCTAGTCTTTCACAATCAGAGATTGCCATGGCTTCTCCAGCTTCTTCACGATCATCACCAACCGTTCTTACACCAAGATCTACAACTTCAGAAGCCTCAGTGATGCCCTCTGTTGCTTCTCTAAGCCAGGTGGTCATTCCTTTCATACTTAAAATTCTTATAAGGCAGTTGGAGGACATGATGAAGATGACGATCGAGGAAGTTAGTGCTGGACGAGCTTCATTTGATTCTTTTAGGCCAATATTTGTGAACTCTTTGAGCAACATTCAATATGTGGACAACGCTCAATGGTTTCAGCACTGCTCAGACAATATCTCTCGACTGAAAAAGGACTTGAAAGCTTTAGAGGAGTTACGCTATGCTGATATTGCAACTCAGATTACATCGACCTTTGACGATCTCAAGGTTGAGGCTGCTCATAAGTATGAAGCTCTTCAGAAAGATATAGTTGAAAGGGAGCTCGAGATCGCCTTCTTGCAGGAGCAATGTGTTTAGAAGAACCAGGCTGTGGTTGCTTCTAACACTGCTATACAGACGTCTCGGGCGGAGACTGATCGATTAGAGGTGGAATTGGCCCGACACAAGGTTGAGCTTGGTCGAGAGGAAGAAATCCTGAAAAGGCTCACATTTGAGAGCGTGAACACCTACGCCACATATCACTCATCGATCCAGTCTCTTGAATTTGCCCAAAAAGAAGCTGCGTCGGCGATGCCAGATGAGCACGAACTCGAGAAAAAAGCTGAACTAATGGTTCAAGCCGCTCATGAAGAGAAACTTTCTGTTATCAAGTCCCGGCTCGCATCTTTTAATTTTATGGGCCTAGAGGCTTAATTATGTATTGCTCTTTTTATTTGATAAGAACAAGGCTTTGCATCACTTCTTAATATTTCTGAATAAAATAAAAAGAAAATGATTTTGGCTTTTCCTTTACTTCTTGCATTTGTCATGTTCTAACTTGAAGCAATAAAATTGTCTGAGAAATCCCAGAAAACTTTCATCTGCTGGGGATAAGAACTTGTCATTCTCTTAGGGTAAGACTGTTCAATAGAATTATTCCTGTATTATGTTTCTACTTTAAACACTAAAAGAAATCCATAATTGCAAGAGGTGTAGTATTAACTTAGTATGAATTTTCTCATAGAGTAAAATTCAAAAAATTTCCTTGTTACCACTAAGGATAATTCTGGAAAGAGTTTAATCCACCAGAGATTTTATGAGAACACTTGTTATTCTTATGTAAAGGAATAAAAAGGTTCAAAGAGGGGGGTTTGAACTGTTAGAGGTAAGATGTTAACGTAACAGCTATTCGTAGAACTATCATCCTATTGAAAAAGATTGATAAGCGGATTGGATTGTCAGAGGTAAAGTATTAACTTAATAGGCAAATATTGCGATTAGGGAAATTTTGAGGACTTATCGCTCTATTGGGAAGAGTCGATAAGTGGATTTTGTCAGAGGTGTGATTTTAACGTGACAAAAAAGATATTATGATCGGGGCAATTTTGAGGACTTATCGCTCTATTAGAGAGAATCGATAAGTGGATTTTGTCAGAGGTGTGATTTTAACATGACAAGGAAGATATTATGATCGGCGTAATTTTGAGAACTTATCGCTCTATTGGGAAGAGTCGATAAGTGGATTTTGTCAGAGGTGTGATTTTAATGTGACAAGAAAGATATTGCGATCGGGACAATTTTGAGGACTTATCGCTCTATTGGGGAGAGTCAATAAGTGGATTTTATCAGAGGTATGATTTTAACGTGACAAGGAAGATATTACGATCGGGGTAATTTTGAGGACTTATCATTCTATTGGGGAGAGTCGTTAAGTGGATTTTGTCAGATGTGTGATTTTAACATGACAAGGAAGATATAACGATCGAGAAAATTTTGATGACTTATCGCTCTATTAGGGAGAGTCGATAAGTGGATTTGTCAGAGGTGAGATATTAACGTGACAATAAAAAAAAAGTTGCACAAGATTTTGGGGGTCTTAGCGTCTCACTGGGGAGAATTGCCAAGTGGTTTATCATCCGAACGATGACTTGTGATACTTGTGATTTGAAAAAGATTTTGATAATTTTATCACTCTGTTGAAGGGAGTTGATGAATTAGTTATTTACTACTCTGTTGGGGAGAGTTAGTAAATTGATCATAATTTGAGTGATTAAGGGGACTTATCGTTCTATTGATGAGAATCGATGAGTTGACTTTGACAGAGGAATCATCGTCACATTGGGAGGGATGCAAGCTAAATTCAAGCTCTGTGGGGATGATGGTTGTCATAATTGTGATGTTAAATTTTAACAACAATAGAGGATTTTATCAGCTGAATTAGTTTGACTTCGGCTGAGAAAATACAGAGGTTTGGCAATACTCTGTTAAGAGAATCCTTTTGATTAGAATAGTTTGAGTGCGAAGGTGAGCTCTGCATTAAGGTTCATAACGCGTGATTAAGGTTCAAGTGAAGAACTCTTATAACGTAGGCATGCACCTAGCGTTTAGGAATTTGAACGCAGAAGTGAACTCTGCATTATGGTTGAAGTCTGAAAGACTTTGATCTATTAACGCTGAAGATAGCGTTTCTAAAAAATGATGGTTGGAATTCTCTCCTAGAATCCCGTACCGATTTAACAACTTGACGGCTGTTATAAATAGGTCTGTATGGTCACGTCAAGAGTCATTCAACTCTTTCTATTTTTGGCTTGGTTCCAAGAACGAGAACTCTCGTTTGATTTCGACCAGATTTCTGACGAACTTCATCTTCTCCGACCATCTACATCTTTTTCGACCGATTGCATCAATGGCGCCACGAAGAATGAGTTTTGACTCTATGAAGATTACCAGGGCGACTTCAGAAATATCGCCGGCTGAGGATGCCGGTGGTGTTGCTGCTCTTGCGAGCGCCCCGCCCCGCCGTTGCCACCGCCATCGTGTGGGCCTCGTTGTTATAGTAAGTGGTGGCCATAATAACTTGTTTTGACAAGTTTTTTGAAAAAAACCCTCAATGGGTTCTTGTCATTGAGGAAGATGACTCGTTTTATTATAATTGCAACGCATAGTTGGAACTTTGCGTTTATCATGAGATGCAGTGTTGATTCTTGCGTTTTGAAATTGAAAACGTTGGTCTTGACTTCTGCGTTTGATATTGAAAACGCAGGTCTTGACTTCTGCGTTTGAGATTAAAAACACAAGTCTTTAACTCTGTATTTGAGATTAAAAACACAAATCTTGAACTCTGCGTTTGAGATTAAAAACGCAAGTCTTGAACTCTGCATTTGAGATTAAAAATGCAAGTCTTGAACTCTGCTTTTGAGATTAAAAACGCAAGTCTTGAACTTTGCGTTTGAGATTAAAAACGCAAGTCTTGACCTTATGTTATAATCTAGTTTCTCTCATTGGCAACTCCTTTTACTAATCCATGTTTCTTGTTTCACGGTGCTTTTCTCCAATGTACCACTTTTGCCAGAGCAGTATTTCAGTTGTACTGATGATCCAAACGTGGGGAAAGTTTTTGGTCTTCATAGAGTAATTCCAATGTGCACTTTCCCTGGCTTAGAGCGGGCACAGTTAATCATGTTTGCCGGATGTTCCACTCTTAGGGCTCTGATCACTGATTTGGACCTAGAAACACCCATGGGTCATGATCAATTTGTCAAACCGGTGTTTTTGTTTGGGGACCATATCACAGTGGATGAAAAAGTTGGACATGTAGAAGATTCTCATTTTCTACAAAGAATCAACGATCATCTCTTATTCCTCCCAAGCATGAAGAGAATGTATCCGCTTTCTTATTTCCTAAGCGTCGATTGCCGTAGGGGCTTAGCCTTCGATCTTGTTAAAGAGAGGGAGAATATATTACTTGGATCTGGTCGACAATCTCATGTACAAATTGACGGGCAACTCAAAGGTCTGAGGCCTGGCAGATTTGAGAAAAAAGATCTTGCTCAGGAAGTGTCTCTTCCAGCGAACATCTTCATATGCCAGTTTATTGCTGCTCGGGGCGAATTTTCTGCGCAAGCCTTTCGTTCTCCTGGCTGGTTGTTCTCTGGAGAAGATGGCTGGTGGACCCGGATGGTGGATTTTGTTCTTGAGGAACTCAAGGAGCCGCTTGCTTAGTCTGGCCTTACAACACCGGTGCTGGCCACAAGGCGTGGGATCACGCAGAACTATCCCACCTTCTTCTCTATGCTAGAGCGTTATAATACCGATAGTTGCACTTTCTTTACACCTGTTGGGGAGTTGAGATTTGCTCTCCATGAAATGCATGCAGTATCAGGGCTATCCCTTGGGCAGATGCCCTATGAGGAATTCATTCCAACAACTAAGGAGCTTTCTATTTTGAGGGCGGCTCATCCAGGGATATACACCACTTTTTCGGAGTTGATGTGCCATTTTCACATATGTGCTTAGGTTGTTGGGATGCGTGGAGGTGGCATCATGCACACTGCATGGGCAGATTATCTCTTCTAGAATTTAGGTCAGAAGGACTTGATGGTGACCCGTCTTGCTGTAAGCTCTTCTAAGAGCATTAAAGTCTGCATCAAGGCTCCTAATGCTACTTATAAGAATAAGCAACTAGAAGATGGATTTGAAGCTGGCAGTGAATTTGAGAGCTTTCACTATCAAGCTGCAACCCCATCTCCGATGCGGCCCTCCTTGCCGGCTTCCTGATGATATGGCTGAAGCGGTGTGTCGTGCCGTCGAAGCCAGTTGAGTCGATCTTGGCTGAAGTAGTATACCCAGCTGTTCTCCTGGCTCATGGAAGACCTTTAAGTCTTCTTTCTGCTATGACAGGTTGTTTGCAAAGGGGCTTACGAGATCTGATTTCTGAATTCCTCGATACCAAGGAGATGAACGTTGCTGGGAGGAAAGTTTGGAAGACTCCCCAACCCCACACACCAGTGTCCTATACTTATTTAGTGGCTTGGTTCGTGTTACATTGTCCTTCGTTAATGACGGGGACCATACAAGATAGTGAGACCTCTGTTCCTTTTGTGCAGAGGCTTGAGTCAGCCACATGGACGACTGCGTACATAGTCCGGGCTAGACAACTCTTGTCTTTGGAGAACAATTATGATCTTTTTTGTTGTCGTCCTTGTTTTGATGGGGCTGAAGAAGAAGGCACGAAGTTTGGAGATGTGGTCTTCGAAGGCTCTTCACTCTTAAATACATGGACTTTTCAATGGCTTCTCGCTATCAGGGTAGGTTACCTAGTTTTCCGACTGGGCGAGAGATGTATAATTGAACCATATGTTCCTTCGCGTTTTGCTCAACAATTTGGGTACGACCAACTTTATGTTGGTAACCCTAATCCGCGACTAGCTCACATTAGGAACTTATATGAAGGGGCTCGTGCTTGGTTTTTCTTTTATGCCAGAGGAACTCATGCACAATTCACTCTGCCCAGCTCGCCGCCTAGCTGCTCAACCGTTGCGGACTTCCGCGATTGGTTTGATGAGGCTTCTCGAATCCCAGAATATGATGTATACACTTCATGCATAAATAAGATTCGGGAACTCTATAAATCGAGAAGTGGTTCTACCAGGACTAAACTACCAGGGATAGAGAATTATCTATCCTGTGAACGAGAAGTGGTCGGAATTGAAGAGATCCCAAAGGAGTTACCGGCTGCTGAGCCTTCTGAAGAAGAGGCCACTAAAGAAATTCTTGAGGGAGCACCCCCTCCTGAGCCCCGCTCCTTAAGATCATCAGGGAAGAAGGCCCTTACTACTGAGTAGGAAGGAGAATATGATAGGAGAATTCACAAACGGAAGCCCGCTGCGGCCAAGAACTCTAAGAGGGCCAAGTTAATGGGAGACGCAATGAAGTCTGCACCTATCGTGTGCTCGGCTGATAGAGAGGACGAAACGCTTCGATCAATTCCTTCCATTCCTGAGGATGTGGGAGCCGAAGAGACGTTGCCCATTAGGGGTTCAGGGTCTGCTCCTCCTCTTCCAGTCCATAATCAGGGTTCGTATGAAGACCTGCCTTCTGAGGCTGTTCCTCAATCTACTCATAATGAGTATACGGGTTTGATCTATCCGATTGCTCCTCCTCCTCGTTCGAGAGCTTTGAGAGAGTACATTAGACAGCTAGAAATGAAAATGCAGTTTACAATTGATATTGTTAGCTTAGGGCGGGTTCCCTTTGAGCGTTTCAGACCCCTCCTGACTCAAAGCTTAATGGACATCAGAAGTCATGGAAATGCGTTATGGACTACAAACTGCGCAGAACGTATCATCATTTTGGAAATGGAATTAGAGATGCTTTCGATCCTTCAGCGCGATGATTTGGTCGAAGAAGTGGACCAGGCTCTTTCTGCGGCCATAGCTTCGAGAGCACAACGCCATGAAGCTCTTCAGAAGAGTTTGTCTGAGAAAGAATCTCGTATTGCCAGCCTGCGTGAGGAGCACCTTCAAATACAAATAAACATGTGCAGCCTCGCTATGGGTATTCGGGATGCCGTAGCAGAACTCGCTCGTATGGGTATTGGGCTATCTCAGAGGAATGCCCAGCTGGCTGAAGATATGGAAGTCATAAAAGGATTAGTTGCTCACTGTGATGGGCTTCTCAAAGACTACCGCAATGAGATCGTCGCTGCCGATAAGATTCGACGAGAGATTGCAGAAGCAGCACCTGATGAAGAAGAACTCAAGAGAAAGATAACTGAAGAAATTAAAAAGACTCGTGAGGAGAACATATCAGCGTTGAAGTCCAAGCTCAAGTCTTTTAGGCTGATGAGCCCTGATGCTTAAGATTTGAATTGTTTTTAGCTGGGGAATAATTTTGTATCATTTTCATTTCAATTATGGTCACTTTAATTTGTATCAAGTTATCAATATTGAATGAAAATGATATCATTTTGTCTTTCATCGTCTTTCTTGTTGAATTGCAAGTGCTACAGGTGTGATGTTACCTTAGTGTAAATTTGAAATTCTCTTCATTACTACTTAGAATAATTCTAGAAAATTTCAATCGTCAGTGGTATAGTGTTAACATGATGACATTCAAAGCAGGCAAACTAAACATTTACTCCTAAAACAAATTCTGAATAAGCAACCCCCAACCGGACTTGGCCGGAGATTGAGAGAAAAGGGGGCTTCATTGCCTACGGAAAGTATTTCTTAAGAAACTTTCTGTTAATTGGCATCATTAGCCTGTCGCCTTTTTGATCGACAAGGTGATAAGCTCCGTTCGAATAGACTGATTCTATTACGAAGGTCCCTTCTCATTTGGGGTTAAACTTCCTTTTGGTCTTGTACATATATATATTATAATATAGTATGTGATATTGCATATATATAATTACAAATTACAGTATTCAAAAATTTTAGAGATCCCAAAACCCAAAAAATTTTTTTATGGATTTTAAATTCTATGGTGAAATTCATATCCATAAATTTTGGGATTTGAAACAAACACCCACTTAGAAAACTGAAAATGTAAAGACATGCTTGAATTTATAGAACAAAAGGTATAACACCCCCGAAAAAAAAAATTGGGGCAAGAGGCGAGCTTCAGAAATAGATTAGCATCCATGTACCGAAAGATTAACAGGAAAAAAACGTTAACGGGAAAAAACAGAACAAAAAACAAAAAACTAACAAGCGCGAGGCCCAGATCTAGGGAAACTAACATGTCGCCGGCCGCGCCGCTGCCGCGCGCCGCTCCCAATCTCGTTCGATGGTGCTCTCCCTCGTCGCCGATCCGTCATGAACCCTCCTACAAGCGACTTCATCCCGCTAATGTCGCCGGCGACAGCAACTCTGCGACTCATCGCCGCAAGTGTGTCGCGGTGGGTAAAGACTGGCGCGAGCAGGGAAGGTGTTCGCTGGTTCCTCGAGCTCAACGATCGGTCGCTTGCTTGCGAACTGCAGGTCTGTCGACGCCGGGGTTTTCCCGCTGTGGGGCTTGACGGGTAGGGGACTGCGTGCTTGTCGCGAGGGGGAGATCAAAAGCCGCGAGGGAGGGGCACGAAGCAGCGGTCGGAGATGAGGGTCGAGAAGGTTATTGAGGTGGGACCCAGTGATCCTGGGAAGTATCCGATACCTAAAGCGAGGCTAACCCTAGAATTTCTTAGGGATTTTGTTCATCTTCGTGCACGCACAAACACGGTATAAAGTTCTTTTCCTTTTTTCATAGAATCATGAGCTTGCATTGTTTCATTGTGGAAACTTTTTCTTATCCTACTATAAAAGCCTATCAATCTAATTTGATAGGAAAATTAGACTGCAGTAAAAAAAAGGGGGAAATCTATCAGATTGGAACTTCCGTAACTTACATATGGATCCGTTTGGATACCATGGTGTTTTACTTGTTTCCACGTTTCCACAGTGTTTTTGCCAAAAACAAAATACTATCCGTTTGGAAATCATGGTCTTTTTTGAGCTAAATTATCCTCAATCCAAAATTACAATACTTATTTCAAAACACCTAAAAGTTGTTTTAAGTTTAGTGTTTTGGTTTTGAGTTTGAGAAATTGTTAATATAATATCTAACATAATATATTAAATGTAATTAACATAGAGTTATTATCAACATGCTTATTATACTATACTATACTATATTATAATTAATCTAATATATTAGTAATATTTATTAAATAATATAAAAATATAATAAATAAAATATCTTATATAACTATATAATAACATATTAAATACTAGTATTTAATATGTTAACAACGTATTATATAATAATATATAATAAATAATATAATTAGCAAATGTTAATGTAAACATAATATATTCATAATATAATAATATTTATTTATATCATAAATTATAATATATTATTAAATTACTATTAATAAACTCTAACTTATTAAAGAACATAATATATTGCATAATATTAAATTATTTATAATATCTTAATTTATTAATAACATACTAGTAATAACATAATATTAACGTTATTAATAATATTATATTATATGAATAATAGTATAATATTATATTAATAATAAAATAACATTATTATAAAAATATTAATATAAATATATAACAATAACAAATTGATATACCAAAATAATTAAATATATAATTATTTAAAAATAATATGTAATAATTATAATATAATATAACTCATTAAGTACAATATAATATTATAATACATTTTACAATTTTATATTGCATTATATTTAATACTTCTAATACTATAATAATGTAAACTAAATATTATAACATTTTATTGACAATATATTTTATTATAATTAATATATAATATATTAATAATATGTTTAATACTAATGTTGTAATGGGTCAAACTAGTGTTGACGAAAAATACTTAACATGATGTTTTGAAAACGTTTTAAGGGAAAAACACAACACCGTAGGGTTTTTTTACAAAAACACAACAAAAAAACACCATGGTACCCAAACGAAGTTTGACAAGCATGTTTGTTTTGAATTATGGTTAAGATTTCACCTGTTTGGGTTTATTAATTTTAGATCTACTTTTAAGTTGAAATAGGTACGTTAGATGTGGGTGAGCCATTAATAACGTGGTTTTCACTATAACCTGACCCAAGGAAACACATTAATCGGCGAGCCTTGAATCTGACGAGTTCGGATGGAGCACTCAAACTTAGATGGCGCACACAAGGCCTGGGGAATTGGTCTTGGATGCTTCAATTTGGTTATGTTTCTACAGGTCATGTTAGTTATGAACGCTTCCCTTTGAAGCGTCTGTTTGGTTTTATTGACAAGTATCATGTTTGCATGATGTATTTTCACCTGGCTTTGTATCTGCATGTATACACAAATAATGCAATATATGCATGTATCTATATGAATGTGTGATAGAGAACTCCACATTGAATGAACTATGTTTGTTCCATATTCATATGCTTGCTGTATTGTATTTTCGGACATGTACGTTTCCTTAACATGTACTCCCTAATTTAGATTGGAAATGTTAATTGTTGATCTGTTTTCAATCTTTAATTCTTTTGATGTTTAGCTGCTACTATCTCTTATGGGTCTTCCAGCTGAAAGAGCAAAACCATCTGATAAAGGGCTGACTGTACATATGAAAACACAGTCTATGAGCCAAACATGGTCAGTACGAATCAAATGCAGCTGATACTAGCTTGTAGAAGCCTTATTTGGCTGGTTCTTCTGTACCAGATGAAACTGAGATTGTATAGATATTGTGGATTCTTTCCCCTGAAACCTGAACGGTATGTATGAAGCTAATAAATTTCTAGCAATGCCTCATTTCTTGATTGGATCTGAGTAGGTAATTGTGGTTATCTTGAAAGGTAAATATCTTTGTTAGGTTTACCATGAGACTAAATATTCGCATAAGGTGTAATGGGATGTCAGGACCTAATTTGTTTCGTATATTTTAACAGTTTGCTGTAAGCCTGTCAAAGTGGTTGGAACTTTTTATTGTCCCTTTGAACTCAGTAAAACATGGCTTTTAAGGAACATACAACAGAGTTTACATTTCTCGGGATGACCTCTAGTCTTCCTTTATTCAATTCTTTTCTCTGTCCTCTTTTTTCTGACTGATACTCAATGATAATAGAAGTTTATTCTCCTCATATTTATTCCATCAATTCAAAAGTTCTTAATCTGGAAATAATTACCTCAATTTATAGTTAAACTGATGTAGATATGGTTGGTTCAGATTCATGCTTATTCCAATGCTTGTATGCCCTTAGCAATGAGTGTCGTTGTATATCAGCTAATCTTTTCTTTCACTATTTTATTTAACTTGGTTTTAAGCTAATATAGTTCTGATAGGGATGGAGAGATGGTAAAGGGGTTACCTTAATTTTCGTTCTCGCGGATAAATGATGATATTTATTTATTTTTGTTTCATTTCCATGTCCCACTTTAAAGTCTGTGATTCATGTTATGCATATTATATCTCGAATTTATAAAAGCTACGTTCTCTCAATTTTGATGCTTCAAAGCATTTAGTATACTACCCATTGCCGAATTAGGTCACCAGATTTATCAATTTTGGTTGGAATAACATCTAAGTCATAGAGAAGACATGGCTCTGAAAACTGATCTTTTTTATGAGCAATTAAGTGTCAGTGTCGAGTGATGGGTTAATATGTAACCCAATTTGGAGATTTTCTGCTTGCTAGTTTATGCGTGTTTACCCCAATTGGTTGTTGAGAACTTACCATAAAATATCTTAATTTAATACTTCTCTTTGTCTACTCAAATATATAAGCTGCCAAGTATGAGGTTGCATATTTATAGTGGTTCCCATCGGTTTTGAGATTTAGTACTCCTGTATAGCTTTCTATCAGTCAGTTTTTAAGGCATTGTTTGTCTTGCAATTCAGATATCTGCAGTTGCTCGAATCAGGGATGAGCTGGCTTATGGAACTCACACGTTTTTTAGGGAAAACGGATTCCGTTATGTGCACACTCCGATCATCACCACGAGTGATTGTGAAGGAGCTGGGGAAATGTTCCAAGTAACCACACTTTTCAGTGATGCAGAGAAGATGGAGAAAGAGTTACAAGAGAATCCACCACCATCAGAATCTGAAATTGAGGCTGCAAAGGAAGTTGTTGAGGATAAAGGAAACACAATTAAGGATTTAAAAGCTGCAAAAGCAAGCAAGGAACTTATCAAGGCTTCTGTTTCTGAGCTGACAAAGGCCAAGGAAACATTGTTAAAACTGGAAGAGAGATTCAATTTGAAAGGGGGAATCCCTCAGAAGGAGGGGAAGATTGATTATTCTCATGATTTTTTTGGGCGTCAAGCTTTTTTGACTGTGTCTGGCCAACTTCAGGTTGAGACTTATGCGTGTGCCTTAGGTAACGTGTACACATTTGGACCAACATTCAGAGCTGAACATTCCCACACATCTCGGCATTTAGCTGAATTTTGGATGGTGGAGCCCGAGATTGCATTTGCGAACTTGGAGGTATATATTTACTCTGCTGTTTTAGGTCCTATCTGTTTTTTATTTTTTTATTTTTTATTTTTATTTTTTAAATTTTGAACACCTTCTGCTATGGAACTGCAATGAAAATTGACCAACTTAACTAACCATTTCTTCTTTTGCATAGTTAGTACTTTGTGTCAATCACTGGAAATAAAACTATATTATCCCAATTCTGAGTTTAAACTTTTGGATTGTAGTTCAATAATTCCAGCTTTTTTTGAAAGTTTTTGGAATTTCTTGGAATGCAGGATGATATGAATTATGCAGAGAAGTACGTAAGATTTCTCTGCAAGTGGTTACTTGAACATTGCCTTGAAGACATGGAATTCATGGTGAAGAATTATGATAAGACAGCCATTGACCGTCTAAAGCTTGTATCATCAAGTCCATTTGAGAGGATTTCCTACACAAAAGCTGTTAACCTATTACGGGGTGTTACTGATAAGCAGTTTGAAAATAAGGTTGAGTGGGGAATAGATTTAGCGTCTGAGCATGAAAGGTATGATCCTAAAATCTTCGTTTTTCTAATACTTTTCTTCCGCATAATCCTGTGGCATTTTGTTTTGATAAAGGTACTTGACAGAGGTGATTTTCAAAAAGCCTGTCATTGTGTACAACTACCCGAAAGGAATAAAAGCATTTTATATGAGGCTCAATGATGACAACCGGACAGTTGCAGCAATGGATGTTCTCGTACCTAAGGTATAATTATTAATCCTGTTGTTTTTCACTGACTTAACATGTTTTGTGAAATCTCATCTGTTTCTTTACTGATATACAATTAGTTATCTGCAAATAATATGACTTAGGTTATTATTTGGTGAGTCTATATCAGCTTCATGATCTTCCATCATGGAGTTTCTCTAATTGCATAGATCTTTCCTGTGTGTATGTAGGTTGGTGAACTGATTGGAGGAAGCCAAAGGGAGGAGCGGCTAGATGTTATTCTAGAAAGGTACAAATGTTTTGCCTTATACATTTTTAGGCCGTGCAGGTCCTATACATTTTTCTTCACCATATATATATTGATGGAACTGTCAATTCAGATTATTGTGGTGTTTCATCGAATACTTATAGCTGAAACTGCTTTAGAGCACATTGACATAATGACTGCTTTGGGTGCAAGCTTGTGTGGAACAATGACATTCTTACGGTGTTGAATAGAGATAAATAGCCAACACAGAGATCCTCTGAAGAGAACACTTCCAGTGTGGATTCTGATGAAAATTTTATTTCCTGAAAAAAAAACGTCTTGCAAATGAGAGAAGGTTGGGACACACTCCTTTTCTTGCTAATCAAGACTGATATTTCATAATTGTAATACCTATTAATTATCACACTTTTGTTCTTGCAAATCATGTTTGGGAATGTCTGTTGTATTGCAGTTTTTTATTGTGAAACGTCTACCTAAAATGGTATCAGTCATTTTTTTTAAATTCTTGATATGGATATTTTGCGTCATCCCCAAGTATACATTTCAAAAAGTGTTATTGACATTAGTAATGATACTAGAAATATGATATTACATGGTTAGCTGCACCATCTTGCAAATTGTTAGAATGGTCATTTTGACTCATCGTATATACAAAGCTCCTCTCGTAGTTGTAATTGTTCAGAAGGTTTTTTTGCTTCCCCTTTTCTACTAGCCATTGTAACACTGGATAATGGCAATAATTGATAATTTTCTGTCTCCTAAATCTACTTATCGTTTGGTCTATCTATCGTTCATTAACCTTCAGATTGTGCATCTTTCGAATAAATGCATAGCTAACTCCAAAGTTTCCCTACTTTTTGTGTTGAACAAAACATGATTTGGCTTGCACATACTTAAGTTAGCTTGTTATGTATATTTCGCTCAAGGGCATCCTCTTACAGGATAGCTTAGCCGTATTATAGGCATACTTACATATTCAATTTATTTTGTTACTTTCCTGTATGATTTATCTTCAGAAAGGAAAAGACAAAAGAAGGTAATGGATCTCTCATATAAGAATCAGATCATGTAGCCGACCCCAAAATTTGGAATAATCCATAGTATATCTGCATAGAAGAATACGCTCCAAAATTTGTAGGGAAGTCATAGTCAATACCCAAGTATTTGTACTATCCGGGTTTTATACAATTTGATGACTTTGTGTTGTTATTATCTACAGCTGTTTAATCTAGTCTTTGAATTCTTTGACGTTTATTGTTATCTCTTTGCCTTGTAGGATAAAAGAAGCAGGGTTGCCACTTGAGCCATATGAGTGGTACCTTGATCTTCGTCGTTTTGGGACAGTCAAGCACAGTGGGTTTGGTTTGGGATTCGAGCGAATGATTCTATTTGCCACTGGCCTTGACAACATCAGAGACGTTATTCCTTTCCCCAGATATCCAGGGAGAGCTGACCTTTAGAAATTCTCTCAATTTTCCTTTGGTAGCAAGCTCTAGGTTACATTTTATACATTCATTATGGTTCAGCATTTCAAGCTTATTCTAGGTTAAGGGGATGTAATTGTTAAAAATGAGCTGCAAATTTTCTTTTCATGTTTAAATTTTTTTAAAACAGAGGTGGAATTGTGGTATCATAATGGAGAGTAAAGTGTAGGAGGGAAATGATCAATGGTATGACTCGAAGAATTGCGGTTACAAATGATACCATTTGTGATTTGCTGTGAGTCTGACTGTTTTTTTTTAATACTTGTTTTCCTTTTCTTTTTTGTGGTTGTGTGGATGAAATGCCCATCTAAAGTTCACCTGGTTTAAGGTTGAATTCATCTGATATTCATCATTTTACATTTGCATACGCATAGTTTGCAATGATTTGTTGTGATATATATTTTTATTTCTGATAGTTGCTACTTTGGTCAAAACCAGTTCGTGGAATTTTATGTGTCCACATCAACTTGTGCTAGTTTTTTCACGTAAAACAAAGTATAAATACATGAAGGGGGTGTTTGTTTAGTTGTATAAATTGTAAGTATGAAAGTCACTTATTTTTGAGACTTCACTAGTTTGTTTTATTGAAAATGATAGTGAAAGTGAGATCCAAAAAATAGTCCACATCAGNCATCCACATCATTTTTTTTTTTTTTTTTTTTTTTTTTTTGCAATTTCCACATCCCAAAAAAGTGCAAAAGTGAGCCTTGAAAGTGAAAAGTGAGGACCACATTATTATATATATTAAAAATATTATAATAATTAATATATTAGATTTGTTTTATCTTCAACGATATCTCATGTCCTCTAATTTTTCTCTCACGCCTTATTTCTCCTCGTTGTATTTTTTCCTTTTTATTTTTTAACTCCATAGAACTAATCCTACTGTTTTTTCTCGTGTTTTGAATAATATTCTTATCATTTTTTGTTGTAGCAGTAGTTTGAAATATGTCAATGATATTTGTTTGGGAAAAATGCTTCCAGCCCCCAAAACTAATGAAAACAAGCTTCCCCCTCCCAAGACTTTTTCAACGCTCTCAAAACCCCCAAATTCGTAACAAATATGCACTGAGCCCCCAAAACACAAAGACCAAGAGTATTAAAATTTGAAGACCATAATACCCTTTCTCTCTCTTTTTCTTTCTTTATCTGTGATGATTTGAAAGGGTTCCTCCGTCCCTTTCCCCGATGGCGGCCGTCATCATGTCCCTCAGCAGGGTCCCCACCTCCGCGATGAGATTGCCCCCTCTGCCGTCAACCTCGCCGTCACGAGCATCGCCCCGCGCACCGGTATCCTCCCAGGATCCACATCAGCCTCCCCAACCTGGGCCCCACCATAGTAAAGCTGGAGAGAACGAAGCATAGTTAGGGTTTTTGATGAGGAGGTCGAGGGTCATGTTGAGCTCCACGCGGATGGCCGGGAACGTGACACGTGGAGAGACGCCGGTGACGGCGAGGATGAGCAGGAGGAGGTGATGAGCAAGAGGAGGATGACGAAGTTTACGGCGGCGGTCGTGGTGCATGTGCGTCGGATTTTCAAAACCTGGATTTTGTTTTAGGTGGTGGGCACTTGCTGTGATTTCGTGGCTTCCTCGGTTCGTTTTGAGATTGAGGAGGTGCAAGAAGGAAGTGGGTCATGTTAGTGATTTTAATATTTTTTTTATTTTTTGAAGGGTTAATTGAGGAGGTGGAAGAAGGAAGTGGGTCCTGTTAGTGATTTTAATCTTGTTTTTTTTGTTTTTTGAAGGGTTAATTGTTGGTAATTTTCTTTTTTCTTACTGATTTTTTGTAAGATTCGGAAACATATATAACAATATATTTTTAGAAAATGAATATTTCACTTTTAATTTTTAGGGAAATTATAATAATATTTCACTTTTAATGAGATTTTCAAAAGCCAAGTGATTTACGCGTTGGTTGTGAAGGTTACGCGTCGCTTGTTAAGGTTACGTGTTGCTTGTTAAGGTTACGTGTTGGTTGTTAAGGTTACGGGTTGCTTGTTATGGTTACGGGTTGATTGTTAAGAAATTTTTGCATGGAACTGATGATGGCTACGATATTCTACAAACCTTATTCCGGGTTACGGGTAACCTTATTGCTAAGAGCCTAAGAGCCTTGTTGCCAAGGTTACGTGTTTGTTGTTTAGATTACGGGTTTGTTGTTAATGTTACGGGTTTGGTTGTCAAGGTTACGGGTTGATTGTCAAGGTTAATTTCACAATAAACATGTAACATTAACAACAAACGCGTAACCTTGACAACAAACCCGTAACCTTGACAACAAACGCGTAACCTTAACAACGAATATTCTAATTAGTTGTAAAATTAACCTTAACAACAAACCCGTAACCTTGACAACAAACGCATAACCTTAACAACCAACCATTATTCTTAACAACGAATATTCTAATTAGTTGTGAAATTAACCTTGACAACAAACCCGTAACATTGACAACAAACGCGTAACCTTAACAACCAACCCTTATCCTTAACAACAAATATTCTAATTAGTTGTGAAATTAACCTTGACAACAAACCCGTAACCTTGACAACAAACGCGTAACCTTAACAACCAACCCTTATCCTTAACAACGAATATTCTAATTAGTTGTGAAATTAACCTTGACAACAAGCCCGTAACATTGACAACAAATGCGTAACATTAACAACCAATCATTATCCTTAACAACGAATATTCTAATTAGTTGTGAAATTAACCTTGACAACAAACCCGTAACCTTGACAACAAACGCGTAACCTTAACAACAAAAGTGTAATCTTAACAACCAAAATATATATACATATAAATCCCAACGTGTAACCTTAACAACAAACACGTAACCTTAACAACAAATCCGTAACCTTAACAACCGACCACTAATCTTAACAACCGACGACAAACCTTAACAAAACACAATAGGAGACAAATAATCAAACTTCAGGCTTAACATAGATTCTATTTATGCCATAAAGGAAAACATATCTCAATACTAAAACCTCACACACGCATAAATTAATTCGCATCCATCAAAGAACACCAACAACAAACTACAACCCACAATCAAAGATACTCTTTTTTTATTCCCACATACAATAACACTATTATTTAGTAAAAACAACCTGAAGCAAAGAAACAAGACAAATGCTACCTAAGTGGTGAGGATGGGGGGCATGTAATCAGACTTGGTTCAAATAACACGAGCCTTTGTATCGGGGAAAAACTCCGTCCTTGGGAGCT
Source organism: Asparagus officinalis (assembly GCF_001876935.1). NCBI lineage: Eukaryota > Viridiplantae > Streptophyta > Magnoliopsida > Asparagales > Asparagaceae > Asparagus > Asparagus officinalis. Next base: position 64,650,974 of record NC_033795.1, read on the forward strand.
CTGTAACAACTCCTTCACTGCTTACTCCAATGGGATAGCTAAGTAAATGTCCAGGGAGATCGCGTTCCTGAGAGTAGAGATCCCAGTATTTGTCAGCGATACGCTTCACTTTCTGTACAAACTCGACGCTCTCTAGATGGAGGAAGAAATCAGATCGTCAATGCCGGGGAGACGGACTGCTCGATGATGGCGACGTTGATGTCGGGGTTCTTGGAGAGCTCGTAGGCGCAGGAGAGGCCGACGGATTCGCCGCCACCGCCACCGCCGCCGCCGCCGACGGTGTTAGCGTAGGTGATTATGTCGGACATGTAGCGGCGGGTCATCTCGCGGGAGACGATGGATTCTTTGATGGGGCGGAAGCAGATGGAGGAGAGGTCGTAGGATGTGGAGATTTGGGGGCGGAGGATGACAATGATAGGGAGGAGAAAGATTGGGTTTTGAAGGCGGAGATGAGCTTGAGGCCATGGAAGGAGGAGAAAGAGAGGAGGTTGCGGTGGTTAGGTTTGGAGAGGAAGGAGGATGTGACAATGGAGGGTATTATGGTCTTCACGTATCTTAATTTCTTGGGTTTTGTGTTTTGGGGGCTCAGAGAACACAGAGTTTACTTTTGGGGGTAAAACACACGTTGAAAAAGTCTTGGGAGGGGGAAGCTTGTTTTCATTAGTTTTGGGGGCTGGAAGCATTTTTCCCTATTTGTTTTCACTGAAGATAAATAATTGGGTCATTTACATGTTGTAGCTTGGGTGTTCTTTGTGATTCTCTCATCCCCATTTGCAAGTATTACAAAAAAAAGTTGATCATAATGTTAATAATACCAAGGATTTTTTTTTGCTAAAATTTTGTCAGTGAGATTATACTGGAACTATACATGATGATTGATTAGTTTCGTGTATATATGTTTTAGGTTTTACTTATTTTGTTAAATTAGTGATGATGACTGCATCATCTCAGTTCTGGATATGGCTCAAAATGATAAATAGAGAAGGAGAGTGATTTAAAGAAAAACATGGTTTTTTAATATATAAATACAAAACAATGTTGTTACATCATCCTTACTTTTTTACTTTCAACAATAACTTGTTTTTGTAAACAAACAATGTATGTCACTTGTTCGCTGACTTGGATGCATTTTCGCACTTCCAAAAAAAGTCACTTTCATAATTTCAACTTTAGGGCACATTTGAATAATGAAAGTATTAGAAGTAAGAAGGACGTTATAGAAGTAACTTTCAAAGCTATGAAGTAGGAAGTAGTGGAAATAACATTTTTTTTGTTTGTTTCAAAAGCTATGAAGTAGGAAGTAGTGGAAATAACATTTTTTTTGTTTGTTTCATATATTTTTAGAAGTAATGAAAGTAGAACTTCTTCCTCTTCATTTACTTATATTTTTAGAAGTAATGAAAGTAGAACTTCTTCCTCTTCATTTACTTTTTTTTGTTTGGATAACATTTGAAAATATTATTAGAAGTAATTTTATCAATGAAAAGTTGTTAGAAGTAACTAATAAAGGAAATATTAATAAAAAAATTTATTTATGTCATAATTAATATGCATTTCAACTACTTCCGAGCTACTTCTGAGTATTGAGGATTGGAAAAATATTTTGAAAGTAAGGATAACACGTAGACGCCACATAAGCATTTAGGAAAGTATTGGAAGTAAGTTTTTCAGAGAACCAAACATACTTTTTTGCTTGGAAGTAGCAGAAGTAACATCTACTTCTTTTACTTCAGCTACTTCACAATTACTTCGGTGTAAACAAACAGGCTAGTTGCAAGTAGATAAACACCCCTAAATCTAGTTTCTTTTGTTAATTTTAGCAATTAGAAATCCGTATATTCTATCTTTATTTATTTCCTTGTAATGAGACAATGATGAAAAAAATCTTTGAACCATATCTTTTAGGTAGGCCTGTCCATCCGGGCCGGCCCGGGCAGGGCAAAACCGGGGCCCGAACCCGGGCCCGGGTACCCCGGGCCGGGTTCCGGGCTGGCCCGGATTTTTTTCAATTTTTTTTATTTTTTTTCAAATTTTTTAGATTTTATTTAAATTTTAAATTATACAAAAAAAAGACAAGAAAAATAATAAAAAACAATAATTTTATTAATCACTTAAAATAACATAAATTACAAATAAAAAATGATAAAAACAAATTCTTTATTAATAATTAATAAATCATTTACAAATTATAAGTATAAATTTATTTTGGAATTAATCGCATCACAATAAATAAGTAAATCCTAACTAGGTTGGCACCTCCTCACCTATATCACTATCATTTGCAACAATTTTCATAATAATTCTTTACAAATTTTAAGCTAAGGCCTAAGATATAAAAATTATAATTTATTCTTTATATCTATCTGCTAGTCCCAATTCTTCAAATTTATCTTCAATTCCAGCCATCCGATCGATGCCTTGCGTTCGCTTCTCGTACCTCCACCAATCTTGTAGGCACATCACCGCTTGTACAGTATATGGATCCAAGCATGTCCTGTGATCGTCGATCAAACGACCTGCTGTGCTGAAGGCGGATTCCGAAGCTACCGTCGAAACCTGCACTGTTAGTAAGTCACGAACCATGGTGGAAAGTATAGGATATGAAACTGATCCATATACTTTCCACCATTGCAAAATATCTAAAGCATTTCCTTGACATCTAACTAAAGAAGCAGAAAAATATTCATCTATTTCAGAAACCTCCGATGATGACGATCCAAGTCCAGATCCACCAGTTAGCTCGGCTACCATTGCATACCTATCAAAACTTACACTTTTACCTCGGGCTCGGGATGAGCTCGAAGAAACCGAAGCTGCAGACTGTTGTGCAGCTACACCATGTCTAGCTGCATACTCATCATATAAAGTTTGAAAATAATTTCTAATAAGTAAATGATGAGTAGTAGCATTCAGGGTGGTTCCATCATCTAAGTCTATAACCTGTCCACCATACAATGACTGTAACAAACTTCGAAGGCCAATATCCTTCAAGCATGGATCAATAAGAACCCTCAAACCAAAAATATGAGGAATAGGCCTAAAATACTTATTAAATTTGCTCTCCATTTCAAAAACCATAGGTCCAAAAGTAGCATCCAAACGATATTTATCAAAAAAATTTTGAATATTTAAAATTTGTAAAGCAGCTAAAGTAATGGTTGGATAATAACAGCCAGATAATAACATGGTAGCATCATAAAAAACTTGTAACATTTCATTTAAATTACATATAACTGTCCATTCATCTTCAGTTATTCCATAAGTGCTACCAGAACTAGAACTAGAAGCATAATAGTTTATAAAATCAGTTATAATGTCTTTATATTCTATTGCTACACTTAACATTGCATATGTGGAATTCCACCTATGGTCAACATCTTTTGGAATTAGTCTAGGCTTTACATTTTTTCTTTTACAAAATTGTTTCCATCTTTTAAGTCTTTGTTCAGAAGCACTATGCATGTAAGCAACTGTTCTAACCTTTTCTATCATGGGTTTAATTTCAGTAAATGCACTTTGAACAATTAAATTTAAAATATGACAGATACACCTAATATGAAAAAGATCACCATGACATGGCAATGATAAAGTTGATTTGATAAAACCAACAGCTACATTGTTATTACTTGCATTATCTAGTGAAAGAGAAAATATTCTTTCTGAAATTTCTAATTTCATAAGTTCTTCAATTATTAAATTTGCAACATTAATACCAGTATGTGACTCTTCTATTGCAATAAAAGAAACAACTCTTTTAAATATTTGCTAATTTTTATCAATCCAGCGTGTTGTGATACATAAATATCCAGTTAGTGCTCTAGATATCCAAATATCAGAAGTTAAAAAAAATTTACAGTTTAAATTTTTAAAATAAGAAATTATTTTTCCTTGTTCCTCCTGATAATATTTTAAAATATCACGTTGACAGGTTTGACGAGAAATTTTTTTAAATGCAGGATAAAAACCATCCCTAAACATATCTTCAAATTCATCATCTTCTACTAATTTAAAAGGAAGGTTTTTAAGAATGATAAACCTGATTACGCATTTCCTGGCTCTGGCAGCGTCATAATTCCAACTACCGAGACTACCAGAAGAGGAGGATTGAGAAATCATAGATTGTCGGATATCACCTTGAGGAGTCTGGCCTTTGTTGTGTTTATCTAAATGGCGTTTGAGGTGGTTGATGCCACTCTTATGATGAGCTTGAAAAATCTTGCCGCACAACGCACACTTAGCCTTCTGAGTGAGGATCCTACCGTGTTCATCCTTGGTGACGTCGACATTCTCGTAAAAATTCCACACATCGGATCTTGGCCTTTTAGGAGCTCTTGGTGCAAATTCGTCGCCACCGGATTCGGGATTAACTTCGGTAAGAGTAAACCCAGTAGGAGGACTCATTTCAGGGTCGGGAGATAGGTTTTACTCTTCATAATCAGATCCGGAAGCCATTTGATGAAAGGGTTAGAAAGTATAAATAAGAGAGTATAAGAGTATAAGAGAGAAGTAGATGAGTTTTGGTGTGAAGAAAACAAATGAAAACCCCCTCTATTTATAGAACCAGCCCCTAAGCAAATGACCAAAACAACCTCACAAAATAGCCGTTTTTTGACCGTTTTTGGGAACAAAACGGTCAAACGACCATTTATGGCCATTGTGGCCGGGCCGGCCCGGCCGTTTTGGGCACAACGGTCACAGGTTGGGCTGGCTCCGGACCGGGCCTAGGCCGATGGGCTTTTTGGACAGACCTACTTTTAGGTGATTGGGAGATGCGGGCTATATGTATTTGCCAAACACTTTATGGTCGCTGGCTTGCTAATATTCCCCGAGGAGAACGGTTCTGTTTTTCACCCATTAATTTAATTAAGGTTTTTTATAATTTTTTTAAAAAAGTTCAGAGGTAAAAAAATGTAAATCACTGATTTGTTGAGAATTAATAAATCGCTGATTTATTAAAAAATAGTTTGCTTATTTCATAAAAATTGAGTCTTTTTCATAGGTTTAACATCCGGATGTCAAAGATTGGGTTTTTAGTACCAAAAAATAAAAATTTAATGAATATTTGAATCTTTTCATAATAAACTATTTTTCTATTCCATGACCAAATCACCATCAAGAAACTTACGAAATCCTAGATCCGGCTCTAATTACAATATAGGATCCAGATAACTACAAGCACACAATATGATAAATCTATATCTACATTATGCACAACGAAAATAAAAAAACCCTAGCATGCTTTATAAGAATATAAACAACAAGTTTAGGGTTTACCAAACAGATCGTTTCTGTAGGATTGCCACACCTCACACAGTGTAAGCTTGACAAAACCGTCCGCTACACGCGCAGCGACTACGAAAGCATAAAGCCACAAACTTAATCGAAAAAGGAGATGATGGCTATTATATGTATTCATATATTTTCTCTTTCTCACTCATCATAGAAAAACTTATATCTATATATAAAGGCTTAGAGATAAAATCATACACTTATTAGAGTTTTATAATGAGTAAATATTTGATTATAGAAAGAATACTATAACTTATTGTGAATTTTTTTCCCCTTAATAGTTACACTCATCTTTAATTGAACTTTTATAATGCAAACCACAAAGTTGACGATTCATATAATAATAATAATAAGATAAAAAAAAGCACAAATCCATCAATTATATAATACATCAAAATTTCATAGTAGTCCCTCAAATCTTCTAAATTGCTCATAAGTCCCTCTAATTCCAAGGAGCCTCACAATTTGGTCCGCAATAACCAAATTAATTTACAGTCAAAATAATAATCAAAAGCACTTAAAGTCATATATTGAGTAAATATTTGATTATAGGACTACTAAAACTTCTTGTGAAATTTTTTTTTCTTAACAATTACACTCATCTTTAGTGGAACTTTTATAGTGCAAATCACAAAGTTGATGTTTCAAATGAAAAGAAAAAGGGTAAAAAAGCAAGAACCCATCAATTGTATAATAGAGCAAAAATTAAGATAGAAAGAAAATGTATGATACTTATAATAGAAAGTAAATTATAAGAACTAGTGACAACATACGCTTAACGAATATGCATAACAATCTCTCTCCTACCTTAATGTTCTTGATGAAAGAAAAATCTATACTACACTAACAAGTCTAAAATATCCTCCAAATCATTAAAATCAGTTCTACAAACATGTGCATGGTTCATCTGAATCTACACTACATGTGTGTTTGGTTAGAGGGTGTTATAGTAATAAATATAATTGTATCCACAAGTAGTTGCAACTCATATTGTCGCATTTATATATAGTTGCAACTCAAATGTTGTTGCAACACTCTTAAATTTGAGTGCGGATGCAACACTTTTATTTTTAACATATTTGAATAGCGGAACCAATTTTTCACAATGCCGGGCCCGCAAGATGCTTAACGGACCAAGATGTTCTTAAAAAGCGCTATGAAAATTTTACACCCTCTTAATTTGAAAATTACACTTAGTATCACTTTCCTCTTTCTATCAAGAATGAGAAAGGAAAGAAGAAGAATAAGCTATGCTTATAATCCAAGGTCTTACGGCCATTTACTTTAAAACCGACCTAGTTATATAGGCTCTCATGCACCCCAAATACAAAGTTTATTTGCATACAAAGTGTACATCTACACAGTAAAAAGTGTATTAGCTCCATACTATAGAATGTATAGCTATAACTATAGAGTGTAACTACATGCTATCGGATGAACATACTCTAATTTATAGCTGCACGCTTCCTATTCAATATTTTGGGTGTTAAGATAAATAACTTTGTACTTCAAAGTAAATAGGAGAAAATTTTGGGTTTACATATGCAATCCATAAACTACACATTAAAGTTAAGATAAATAACAAAATAAAGTAAGATATCCGAGGTTCCACTTTTAAATGTCAGCTTATTTGCATTTTGGTACTTAGAAGTTCTAATTTTTCTAACTTTGATACCCAAAGTTTTTATTTGACACTTTAATATCCCAATCTCACTTTTTTTATCTTGATACCTCAGAGTTTTCTCATGACAACTTTGGTACCTGAAATTTTACAAGTTTTTAATTAGGTACCAAATTGCAAGACCCTTAGAATTTGTGGGATTTATGAGCAATTTCAAAGATTTGAGTGACTAATATTGAATTATTGGAGATGTAGGAGACTAATATCGAAATAGCCCTAAATCTTTGTGAATATTTGGATATCTATAGATAAACCACCCAGAAAGCTTTAGAATTTGTGTGTTGAAAATTACAAATGGTTTAGACAAATTAATTTTAGGCTGAAGAATAGTATATAATTTTATTTTGAAGTTTATATCGTTGATCAATAGATAAATAATGAATATCAAAGACTTTGAATGAGGATGCATGTCGGTTATACCCATCATTGAAGATTTGATCAAAAGATTTATTTATTATTATTATTTTTTTTTTGGTATTTGGCGCAAAAAATGGCAGGAGCGGTTTTCAGCGTATGTTAGTAGGCGAAAAATTCCCTGCTAACCTGCGCATCCGCTGTGATCTCAATGGCGAAGAAGAAGAAGTTTAGCGGGAAAAAAGTTCTTAGCTCTGGATTAGGATCCTCGATCTCATCTCAGATCAACATTGAGGATAATTCGGTTGATAGTGGAGATGAAGTTGACTCTCTCATGGGATCTATAGGACCTAAGGGAGCAACGAAGTCCAAATTGCTTTCGGAGATTCTTGAATCATCATGTACTGTGTTTGATTCAAATCTTGATCAAAGGTCGTCTTCTTTGGTGAGAACTCAAGATCGAGTTCCTTTGATGGCGGGAATCCAAAATCGACAGCTATACGAGGCTCCGGTGGCGGGAAGTTCTGATCTCTGTAAGTCTTCCTCTTCTTGTAATAGCGAAAATCTCTCTGCTAGGGTTTCTTGGGCGGAGGAAATTGAATCGGAGCTATCTTTATCTAGATCTAAGTCTATTTCCAATCCTGTACTTCTGGTTTCAAATACTAAGATCGATGATGCTTTGAACAATTCTAAAGTTGATGATAGTTCTTTGTCTCTGAAAGAGAGAAATAATGCTAATCTTGATGAAATTCTAGTTCCTCCTCTTGAGATCTCTAAAAATCCTATAAAAAGCTGGAGTAGTTTGTTCTCTGATAACAGAAGGCCTGGTAAAGGCATGGTCTTAAATTACTTGCCTCCAGACACTAATGATTCAGTAATTTTCAATGAAGAAGAATGGAATGATGGTGCCTCTTGTTAGACCCTAGAGGGGGGTGATTAGGGTCTTATGCTAATCTAATCCGATTAAATGCCAATTAAACTGGGTCTGCAGGCGAGCTCGGATGCGCAGGCAAACTTGGGGTCTGCAGGCGGATTTGAGACTGCAGGCAAATTTCGAGCTGCAGGCGAGCAACCAGACTTGGGTCTGCAGGCGGATTTGGGACTGCAGGCAGATTCGAGCTGCAGGCGAGCTGCTGAGCATGGATTGAAGAATAAGCCGTAACTTTCAAACCGTAAGTCGGAATTGGACGAGTTATATATGAAAATCGCCTATCTCGACGAGATGGAGTCATCCGAACCTAGCCGAAGGCTTCGGTTCGCTTTCTCCGTTTCGCCAAATTCCTTACGGTTTGGGAGATATCTGCGTTTTCCCCTCTTTTGCTATTTCGGGTGAGGTTTTAGCAGTTTTGTTCTGAACTTCTCTGATAAGGATTTAAAGGCAATTTTTATTGCCTACAATAAGCTCAATAGGTTGTGTGTGAACAAAGAGTATCAATAAAACGATTAAACTCAATATATAAATCTAGCTTATGGAAATTAAGATCAAAACAATAAATAGCTAGAATTAAGTTTAAGGAAAACTTCTCTATAGATCAAGAGTGAGAGAGAGATGAGTTGAATGCCCAAACACCAAAGAATGATCTCCTCTTTGCTCTTGTGAAATTTGCTTCACAAACTAAACTCAAACAAACTCTTAAACTCTTTTAAACAAAACTTAAACCCTTGATTAAAAACTTTCTTAAACTTGTTTTAAAACTCTCTTAGCTAGATTGAAAGAAAACAGCAAGGGGTATTTATACCCACTTGAAATCTCAGCCAAAACCCCAAAACAGAAAGACCAAAATGCCCCAGAAAAGTCAGCTCAGAAATAGCCGTTAGAAGTCCAACGGTCACATTGTCGGTCGACCGAAAATTCCGTCGGTCGACCGATGAGAGCAAAAACACGAAGAAAACGTTCTGGATCATCGTCGATCGACCGGTGCGGTCGACCGATGGAGTTTTTCGGTCGACCGGACCGGTCGACCGACAGACTCTTGACCGGTCGACCGTACCGGTCGACCGAAAACTGACATTCTAGAAAAATCGGTTTTAGAGCTGATTTTAAAACCCTGTTTAAAAATATCAAATAAATTCCAAAAAATGTAAAACTTTGGGGAATGATTGTAGACATGATAATAAACATGCTACAATGACTGGTTATCAAAAAGGACTTCCCAAAAGAAAAATATCATCATTTTACAAAAATAGTTCAAAAACATGAAAACTTGAAAATTGATATTTTGATATTTTGACTTAAACAACATTTTGAAACCTTATGAAATGATTGTATAGACTTGATAAAAGATATAACATGTTGTTATGTATGAACTGATATTGAAGTCTATAAACTAATAAGACAATATTTTCACAAAATTACATATTCTATGCAATAAGTACTGAAACACAATAGAGTATGTAATATCATGAAAACCAAAACACATGTATGTATATATATAAACTATATATATACTATGAAACCAATAGATGTGTGTGTATAGATAATTGAGCTTAGCGTACTTAACACACATAATATAAATCCTAAACTACATTACCCAAGCGGACAACGTCATTTGCGGGAATGACGGTGTCGGCTATCAGAGGTAATCGTTAACGTGATAGGAATTGCCGCGATCGGAGCGACTTTGAGGACCTACCATCCTTTTGAAGAGGATTGGTAAGTTGATTTTGTCAGAGGTGTAGTGTTAACATGACAGTGGGAGTTTATTGCGATTTGAGCAACTCTATGGACCTACCATCCTATTGAAGAGGACTGGTAAGTTGATTTGTCAGAGGTAACTGTTAACGTGACAGTGGGGGTCCCGCCATCCTATTGAAGAGGATTGGCGGGGGATTGTGGCTTTGGTCCTAACTATCTGAAGGTTTGACCAAGTGGGAGTTTGATGCAGCCCACCTGAACTGCTAGTCTCGCCTGTTTTGAGCGGTTCGCCATAAATGAAAACCAGGCTCAAGAAGTGGGGCTCACCTAACTGTTAGGCTCGCCTGATTTGAGCGGTTCGCCCGTACTGGGAACCTGGCTCAAGAAGTGGAAGTGTGGGGAATAGTTTAACCTCTTATACCAGTTGGAGGATCAGAAGAAGCAGTTTATACTCGTGTACTTGTCGGAGTGTTAAGGGAGCAGTTTAAACTCATGCACCAGTTGGAGTGTCAGAAGAAGCAGTTTATACTCGTGTACTTGTCGGAGTGTTAAGGGAGCAGTTTAAACTCATGCACCAGTTGGAGTGTCAGAAGAAGCAGTTTATACTCGTGTACTTGTCGGAGTGTTAAGGGAGCAGTTTAAACTCATGCACCAGTTGGAGTGTCGAAGAACTATCAGAGGTGATTGTTAACGTGATAGCTTTGTAGGCCCGTCGTCCTATTGAAGAGGATCGACGGGAGATTGTCAGAGGTGTAGTGTTAACTTGACAAGATTGTCGCGATTAGAGCGACTATGTGGGCCCGCCGTCCTGTTGAAGAGGATCAACGGGGGAAATTTGGAGGATATGAGGGATCGGTCTCCACTACCAAGGCATCTTGGTCATCATCCCCTCGAAATTCATGCGGGTCTTCGTCACCCATATGCTTGAGCATGCTCTCGACTTGTTCTCCTTGGCGGAGTAAGTCTTTCCATGAGCGAGCTTCAACAGCGCCCATATTGGACAGAACGCTGATGGAGAGATTGTTCCGGCACATCTCGATGAGCGTGGCCTCGGAAACTCGATCGCGGGAATGCAACGATCGGTTTCTGAATCTCTTGACAAAGCTGCTTACAGACTCTGTCTTCCTCTGCTTCACAGTTAGCAGGGTGGCCATAGATACTTCTGTGTCATCATCGAAGAATCTGGCCACGAAGAGCCTTTCCATGTCCTTCCAGCAGGTGATGGACCCAGGCTCCAATCTGCGAAACCATTCAAAAGCGACCCCCTTGAGGGTACCAATGAACAGTCGAGTCATAATGGGATCGTTTCCCACTATGTGTCCAGTTTGCGCCTGGAAGTAGTAGATGTGCTGGGTAGGAGAACCCTTTCCATTGAACTGCAGGAGGTCCAGCGGCTCGAACTTTGCCGGGTAGGAGACCGCATCCCATTCAATTGGATACGGTCTGACAACCCCCAGCTTGTTCGCATGCTTCTGGAGCTTCAAGGCGTCGAGTTGACTTTGGAGATCGTCAAACCTCTTGTCTCTTGGGTTATGGCCCGAAGATGACGCTCCTCTAGATGACTCGGATGAGGAGTGAGAAGGAGTAGGCACCCGCTCTTTGTGCTTCAAGGATTTATGCGAAGCCCGCGAAGTCCTCTCTCTCTTCCTCTTCTTCTCGCTCAGGAGCTGCTCCAACATCTCCTTCAGGGAGTCGATGGTTGCTTGTTGCTCGTCGAGCCTCCTAGACATCTCCTCAGGGATGTCAGTCATGTGCACATTTGTGTGCTTGCCCTGAACTGAGCTTGAAGTCTCCGACATTGCCACTGCTGAGCAATCGTCGTCGTCGTCAGAGACGGACGTCAGACCCGTGCAGGCAAACGAGGTGGCCACCCCCATTTGGGCGTGAGCGTGTTGGCGAGGTTCATGCTGGCGAGGTTCGCCCGTCAGGCGAGATTGGCACAGTGTGCCTGCGCCTGTCTGGCGAGCTGTTGCTTCGCCTTTCTGGCGAACTTGAGCCGTCAGGCGAGATTGGTGAAGTCCGCTTGTTTGACGAAGACCACTTGAACTGCAGAGTTCGCCAGGCGCCCTTGGTTCGCCAAAATTGAGTACCTTGCTCACAGAGTGGGGCTCGCCTAAACTGCTAAGCTCGCCCGATTTGAGCGGTTCGCCAAAAATTGAAACCTGGCTCAAGAGGTTGATTCTTTTCAAGCCTGAATAATAATTCAGGCTGTCGTGGGGGATGAGGGATTGCGCCTCGAGACGAGCGAGAGCTTTTCGTCGCCGCTGTTTGGATCTTTTTGAACGAGGAGCGTTCATGTCGACGACGGAGATATTCTGCGTCGACACAAATGGTTGATTCCTCTTGCACAGGGGTCTGCGAGGATCGTTCATCGACCCATTCAGCAGCTCCTAGACCCGTATTCTCGAATCTCAGCTCGGCCTCAACTGGTTTGGGGGGAAAAGAACCCCCTGCCTCGGCTTGGGTAGATCCCTCAGGCTTGGTTGCCTCGGCCTCTTGGGGCTGGGCCACCCGCACGACTATGCAGTTATCGCGAGATGTATTGCCGCCAGAAGAGGACGATTGTAAGTACCCCTCGAATTTGATCACAAGGGACTCAACCGTAGTCCCTGCAGCAACTTCGTCGGACTGCGCCACCACCAATTCATCTGAATGAACGGATTCTCCCACTGTGGTCGCCATCTTCTGTAGGGTGAAAATTTGATTCTTCCGAAGAAAGGAGTTTCGTTTGTATTTATAAGAAAGCTTATTACAAACTAACAAATCAAATGTTTACAACAGAAGCAGAGGGAAGGCCCTCTTTGTTTTTGTGTGGGGACTTTAGGTGGCGATAGGATGCCTCGCTCGGTGCTCGTGCCGAGTCTGCTTCCCTTGGACGATCCGATCGAAGTTGCTGTCGGAGCTTCAGTTCTCAAATGAGGGAGCCTTTGGCAAAGGTCCAGGTTCAACCTTTGGGAGATTAGCCAGCCGAATATGCGACAGCCAATCCCTTTCTCATGCTGGCTGAAAATGGGTTTTAGTAGGCAAGGGATGACATGGGCCATCCCTTGATTCATGGGATTTGACCATGTGAGGGAGACAGCTTGACTGCTCCTTGAATTATGGGATGTGACCACACGTCATTCAGAGATATCCTGCTGTTCACCTGCAACAGGAGCAGTCATTCGAGGAGCCATGTTTTACATCACGTCACTTAGGAATGAGAAAGCCACTCCTCGTATGCGTGACAGCGGCTGGCAGTCTCGTCCCCTCACTTGGACAACTGAGGTGAGCCGCATTTATGAACGCGCAGGTTGATCTGGCATCTGTCCGATCACTCGTACCGTGAGCAGTCATTCGACGGGCCTGGAGTACCGTGTCTTCTCTCTTCAGGCCGAGAGAGGTGGGAAAGCGGGTTCCTGGTACTCGAGTAGGCTTGGACAGCTCGCCGGGTGCTGGCGGATCCGGCTCTTGACTCAGACAGCCGAGGTGAGCTGCATTTATGAATGTTCAGGTCGACTTAACACCCGCCCAATCATTCGTACTGTGAGCGGCCGCTTGACGGTCTTGGGGTACTGTGCCCTCTCCCTTGATTTGTGGGATTTGACCACTGATGTAAATGTTCCCATACTCCAAGTGTGCAGTTGACAGTGAGCTGGCGAGTCTGCAGCTTGGGTCTGCAGGCAGACTTGGGTCTACAGGCGAGCTTGCAGACGAGCTGAGTCTGCAGGCGAGTTTGGGACTGCAGGCAGACTTGGGTCTGCAGGCGAGCTTGCAGGCGAACTGGGTCTGCAGGCGAGCTCAGGTGCGCAGGCAGACTTGGGGTCTGCAGGCGGATTTGAGACTGCAGGCAGAGCTGGGGATTGCAGGC
>NC_033795.1:64665093-64696318 GCF_001876935.1 Asparagus officinalis
AGAGAGAGAGAGAGAGAGAGAGAGAGAGAGAGAGAGAGAGAGAGAGAGAGAGAGACTTATTGAACAAAAGTTTTCCTAATCAAAGATTAAAATTATTCGGATGAAGGAAGTAAATAGTGCGTAATAATACTAAATAGTAGAATTATAGAAGGCGGGAGCGGTTTTCAGTGCATGTTAGCAGGCGAAAAATTCCCTGCTAACCTGCGCATCCGCTGTGATCTCAATGGCGAAGAAGAAGAAGTTTAGCGGGAAAAAAGTTCTTAGCTCTGGATTAGGATCCTCGATCTCATCTCAGATCAACATTGAGGATAATTCGGTTGATAGTGGAGATGAAGTTGATTCTCTCATGGGATCTATGGGACCTAAGGGAGCAACGAAGTCCAAATTGCTTTCGGAGATTCTTGAATCATCATGTACTGTGTTTGATTCAAATCTTGATCAAAGGTCGTCTTCTTTGGTGAGAACTCAAGATCGAGTTCCTTTGATGGCGGGAATCCAAAATCGACAGCTATACGAGGCTCCGGTGGCGGGAAGTTCTGATCTCTGTAAGTCTTCCTCTTCTTGTAATAGCGAAAATCTCTCTGCTAGGGTTTCTTGGGCGGAGGAAATTGAATCGGAGCTATCTTTATCTAGATCTAAGTCTATTTCCAATCCTGTGCTTCTGGTTTCAAATACTAAGATCGATGATGCTTTGAACAATTCTAAAGTTGATGATAGTTCTTTGTCTCTGAAAGTGAGCAATAATGCTAATCTTGATGAAATTCTAGCTCCTCCTCTTGAGATCTCTAAAAATCCTATAAAAAGCTGGAGTAGTTTGTTCTCTGATAACAGAAGGCCTGGTAAAGGCATGGTCTTAAATTACTTGCCTCCAGACACTAATGATTCAGTAATTTTTCATCAGCAAAACAAGAAGGCCAACACCTCTATGTGGTCTTCCTCAATAATTGGGCAAGTTCTTGGCTTAAGTGTTAGTTTCAAGGCAATGCAGAGCTATGTGCACAAAGTTTGGTCTTATGTGCCTGAAATTTGTTTACTAAGGGCTGGCTTGTTCCTGTTTAAATTCAATGATAAAGAAGCTATGAATGAAGATCTAAGTAATGGTCCTTGGTTTTTTGGTTCAAGGCCAATGCTCTTAAAACCTTGGACTATTGACATGGAAACTAATAAATCTGAAGAGTGTCTGTATTCAAGGCCAATGCTCTTAAAACCTTGGACTATTGACATGGAAACTAATAAATCTGAAGAGTGTCTGTATCCTTTGTGGATTCAATTGCCAGACTTGAGGTTGAATTTATGGAATTCCAAGAGTTTAAGGTGTCTGTATCCTTTGTGGATTCAATTGCCAGACTTGAGGTTGAATTTATGGAATTCCAAGAGTTTAAGTAAAATTGCCAGTATTCTAGGTAAACCTATTGCAACTGATATGTTGACAGCAAATAAACAAAGACTATCATATGCTAGGGTACTGGTAGAGGTTAAAATGCCATCTCATCTACCTGATCACATTACCATCCAAGGACCAAATGGCAAATCTTATAAACAGAAGGTGCTTTATGAGTTTAAGCCCAGGTGGTGTGATATTTGCAAATTTGTAGTTCATGATACAAATTTCTGTAAGAAAAAGAAAAATATCCAGAAATGGGTTCATAAGGGATCCTACCCAGCAGCTCCTACTTTGATTGTCAATCAAGAAGCCAGCAAAGTGAATAACAAGGCTGAAGTTCATGAAGTTATACAGGATAGCAATTTTCAGTCTCATGTACATGCTGTGCATGTTTCAGGAAATGCACATAATGAAAGATCTAGGCCGGATATAAATATTGGTAAATCTATTGAAGGAAATGATAAAGATAAATCTGTTGCACAAGATTATTTGCAGATTGACAAAGACTGTCAGGTATCAACACATGAGATACATGGTTTTGAGGACACTACTGAAATGTTACATATTCATTCAAATGAAATGCAATATGTAAGTACTCCAAGACTGAATGTATCCTCAATGCCTGCACATTTGGTAAATATCCTAGGTGAGGCTACTGAGGCCAGATCTGTGCATGTTGTGCACAGGCAATTCACTGAGTCTGGGTGTCCAAATGAAAATATCACCTGGATTCCTGTTCAAAGTCATAAACCCAATAAGCAGTGCAACTATAATGATGTTCTCAGTGCATCAAGCAAAAAGTCTTCAGGCAACTCCTTCTTGCCATTGGAGAATTTAGTATCTGACCCCTCTACTGTTGATAGAGGGTCTTCTATGAAATGAATCTATCTTTCTGGAATGTGAGAGGGTTAAATAAACCCTCTAAACAAATGTTGATCAAGCAACATGTACAGTTCTATCACCTCTCCTTTATTTCTCTCCTGGAAACTAAAATCAAGGAAGCTAATATGCTGAATACAACAAGAAGAATTGCTAAGGGCTGGAACTGGCTTTCTAATGTTAGTAGTTCTGAGAGGGCCAGGATTATTATACTATGGGATCCCAATATTTTGGATGTGCAACTTGTTAATCTCTCTAGCCAGCAGATTTCATGCAAAGTAAACTCTACTGATGGAAGGTTCTCATGTGTGATATCATCAGTATATGGCTATAATAATATGCAAGTAAGGAAGGAGCTATGGTCTGAATTGTCTCTAATTCACAATTTAGTTGGAAGCATACCTTGGCTTGTAAGTGGTGACTTTAACACTGTTCTTTGTAATGAAGAAAAACTGGGAGGATCTGTTTTAACTGATGCTGACACAAACGACTTTAGTTCTTTTATTAAGAATTGTCATCTCTCCCATCTGAAAATTATAAGATGTTTCTTCACTTGGAATAACAAACAAGACAAGGATACAAGAGTATGGAGCCGTCTGGACAGAGCTTTAGTAAATGAAGACTGGATTCATCAACTAAACTCTAGTCATGTGGAGTACATGTTACCCAATTTTTCAGACCACTCTCCAGCTGTTGTCTCAATTTATGAAAACTGCTCTCAAGGTAAAAAGCCCTTTAGATTTTTTAAAATGTGGACAGAGCACTCTGATTTTCTACCCACTATTTCTGCCATATGGAATTCTCATGTTCGTGGCTTTCATATGTATTCTGTGTGCACAAAACTTAAAAAGCTAAAAGAAGCTTTGAAGTCTCTGAACAAAAGGCATTTTGGGAATATTAGTGAGCAGGTCATTAGAGCTAAGACTGAGCTAGAAGAAATTCAAAAGAATCTCCAGGCTGATCCTCTTAACTCAGATTTCATTAAGCAAGAAAGGAGATCTATTCTTCTATACAACAAGCTCTTAGATCATGAGTTATCTTTCTACCAACAAAAAGCAAGGATTGCATGCTCTATCCAGGGAGACAAGAATTCTAAGCTCTTTCATTTTGCCATTAAAGCTAATAGGCATAATAATAGAATTCTGACTCTCTATAATAACCAAGGTTCTAGACTTACTGATGGGGATGAAATAGCAAAGGAGTTTATCTCTTTTTATAAGAGCTTGATGGGTACTGCTGTGCAAACTACTGAGCCTGATGATCAAATTATACAGCAGGGCACATGTCTGAATGCTTGTCACGCAAGTGAGCTATCTAAGGCTGTTACCAATGATGAAATTAAGAGAGCAGTTTTCTCAATGCCAGACAATAAAGCCCCAGGCCCTGATGGATATAGTGCATCTTTTTATAAATCTGCATGGCCAATTATTGTAGATGAGATCTCATTAGCAGTTAGTGAGTTCTTTAAGTCTGGAAAACTTCTGGGTGCTGTAAATTCCACTTCGATCACTCTTGTTCCAAAGATAAATTGTCCAAAATCTCCTGCTGACTACAGACCTATTTCCTGCTGCAATTGCCTCTATAAAATCATCTCGAAAATTTTGACAAATAGAATTCAGGCAGTTATGGGGATTATAGTAAACGAAGCCCAAAGTGCTTTTGTGAAGGGTAGGCAAATCTCAAACAACATCCTCCTAGCTCATGAACTGATGAAGAACTATGGAAGGAAACATTTATCACCAAGGATCATGATTAATATAGATATCAAGAAAGCTTTTGACTCTATAAGTTGGAATTTCATTAAAGTAATTATGAAGGGACTTGGTTTTCCTTTGGTCTTTATCAACTGGGTTATGAGCTGTATTTCAAATCCAAACTACTCAATTTCCCTAAATGGAAGTCTACATGGTTTCTTCAAGGGACAAAGAGGACTGAGGCAAGGGGATCCTCTATCCCCCTACCTGTTCATTCTTGGAATGGAGTATCTGACGAGAAGTCTGAATATGCTGAAGTTTGACAAAAACTTTAAGTTCCACCCCAAATGCAAAAAGCTAAATATTACACATCTAACATTTGCTGATGATTTACTCCTTTTCTGCAGAGGGGATTACTATTCTGTTAACAAACTTTTCCAATGTGTTAAATCTTTTGGAGCTTGTTCTGGATTAGAGGCAAATCCAGCAAAGTGTTCCATTTTCTATGGTGGAGTGTCGGAGGATACTAAAATTGCCATTGCTAACTCCCTGGGCTTCCCTGAAGGAACTTTACCTATAAAATACCTGGGGCTTCCTTTGATTTGCAAAAGGATGTCATACCAAGATTGTAATCCTCTGATCATGAAAATTTCCAGCCAATTCCAAAACTGTCTACAGCACAAGCATTTGTCTTACGCAGGAAGGATTCAGATAATCAAAAGTGTTATATTAGGTGTCCAAATTTTCTGGACTTCTAGTTACATTCTTCCAATTAAGGTATTACACAAGATTGATGAGCTATGCAGGAGTTTTTTATGGGGTAAAACAGATCAGGTGTTCAAGGCTGCTCTTGTGTCATGGAATAATATCTGTGTGCAAAGGAAATATGGAGGCTTAGGCATTTTCTCAGCTCAACTTTGGAACACTGCTGCTGCACTAAAGCTTCTTTGGAACATTCACATGAAGAAGGAGTAGCTATGGATTAAATGGATACATGAGAGTTACCTAAAAAACATGTGTATATGGCAGGTTAAAGCTAGGAAGGGGGACTCTTGGTTGTGGAAGCAACTCTTGAAAATCAGAGATAAATGTCTGATAATGTGTGGAGGGATTGAAAGTCTTAAGCAGCGTATAGCCTCTTGCATTGTCAATTCCAGATTGCAACTCTCTGAGCTGTATACCAGTCTGCATCCTATCTCTGCACCTGTAACATGGCACGAGACTGTTTGGGAGAAACTGAATTACCCAAAGCATTCATTCATTTTGTGGCTGGCAGTACAAGATAAACTTCAAACCCAAGATAGATTAATGAAGCATGGGATCATTCAGTCTTCAATATGCAAGCTATGTGATGGCTCAAATGCTGAGAATCGTAGCCATCTCTTCTTTGAATGCTCAATGTCTACTTATGTCTGGAATAGCATTATGGAGTGGCTCAATTTCAAATGGAGATGCTGTGTATGGTCCCCCCTCATGAATTGGTATAGTTTCAGATTGAGGGGTAGGGGTTTAAAACAAAGAATCAAGAGGATGGCGTTAGCGGCTACTGTCTATAATATTTGGAGAGAAAGAAACTGCAGAATTTTCAAGCTGCAAAGTAGAACTGCTGATTACTTGATTAAGAACATTAAGTTGGATATTCTGACTGCTATTTTAAACAAGTCTCTGCCGGAAGAATGCAGAGAATGGGTCCTCTCATTATAGAGCTCACTGCAATCGCTATGTTGACAGGAAGGTGCTGCACATGGTGAGGAGGAAAAATTTGGTCTGCTTCAGTCTAATTGTACAGTTTATACTGTAGGTTGTAGCTTATATTGTACTGTTGATTACCTGTATTTCTCATGATTGTTGAGCTCTCCTATTAGAGCTGCAAGTGGCCATCTCACCTTTTTGACAGTGAGATTCTTGATGTATATACTTCTTACATTTTGGAAATGAATAAAATTTTTCATTTACCAAAAAAAACAAAATATTATTTCTTGTGGGGGAAAGATGCTTTGAGGCTTCAAACTGAAAAAGTAGATAAACGTTGAGGGTGCTAAAGCGAAAATAAAGAGAACATAAGCCACCAAATAAGCAAAAAGTTTTTTTCTATATTAGTCCCTCATATATTTTACATTTTGGAATAATCCTTTCAATTACTGCGATTGCTATTAGGCCTTTGAAGTCTTAACCTATGTTGAATTAGTACCTCACATCATTAAAATTGCTACTACGTCCTTCAAATAAAGAGTGCAATTAGTAATTTAACACAACTTATGAGAATTGACAGGTGTGATTAGAAAATTTGATGTGCAAACAACTATACGGAGCAAACACGTGCTCCTTAGTAGTAATGTAAAAAAGCATACAAGTACAAACAAAATCACCATTTACATTTTTCTATTGTTTTTTCATGAAAACCCCCTTTAAAATATGTCAAGTCTATAGTAACCACCTTCAAAGTTTTTTTTTAATATACAGAATCCAACTTACAAGCACGTTTACTCTGAAATTAATTGATTCAGAACAATTTATGTGTAATTTTTACCCTAAATACCATAAATACCCTCCTCTCTTTTCCCTTCTCTCTCCTCAACCACACTACATCCATCCTCCTCCCTCCTCATCCACTCAACCTTCGCCCCTCATTCTCCTTTGTG
This sequence comes from Asparagus officinalis, assembly GCF_001876935.1. Classification (NCBI taxonomy): domain Eukaryota; kingdom Viridiplantae; phylum Streptophyta; class Magnoliopsida; order Asparagales; family Asparagaceae; genus Asparagus; species Asparagus officinalis. The sequence goes on from NC_033795.1 coordinate 64,671,693, forward strand.
CAAACCGCAGTTAAGATGGAAAAGGAAGAGATTGAGGTGGGAAAAAAGGACGGTGGGTGGAAGAGGATGGAGGAAAAGTGGAAGCGGAATGGAGGATGGAGAAAGAGAAATAGGACATCGCTAAGAGCAGTGGTGAAGAGAACTTTGAAGGTGTTCCTAATGATGAGATGGTTGAGTTTGAACAATTTGAGAGTCAGCTATATTCAGTCAGTGGATCCAAGTCTCAGTTAGAAGAGTATCTAGATGAAAAATTAGTCAGTTAGAAGAAAAATGATCATTTGAATGTTCTCGAGTATTAGAAAGTCGAATGCTGTTGTAATCATGACATACAACGCAGCGGAAAAAACATATCATGACTATTAATCAAAATTAATTAAATATTAGAAGAATACCTGAAACGCTTTCCGAATTTCTACAATAATCTGTCCCGAGATCAATCCAAAATAGCTTCCTCAAGAGAAAAAGCCTCCAATTGAAATCCACCCGTCACCGTAGAGGAGCAATACTGAGAGATAGGTTCTCAAAAATCTATTTCTTCATATTATCTTCATAAGATTTTCAATCTCATCTCTTTACCTCTCATAAGGCTACATATGAACCCTATTTATAGGATTACACTAGTCTTAGAGATTTTAACTTTAAACAATTCATAATTATCTAGAACTCTATCCATAACAATTAAGGATAGAATAGATTTGTTCAAAAACTTTATCCATAACAATTAAGGATAGAAATAGATTTATTCAAAAACTTTATCCATAACAATTAAGGATAGAAATAGATTTATTCAAAAACTTTATCCATAACAATTAAGGATAGAAATAGAATTGCATTGCATGTATACCTCTTCTAATGACATTAGTGAGACCAATTGGGTCCCATATCGAGAACCAATTATTAATCAAATTAATAATTTTAATTTAACAATCAAATCCCTATCCGACCAATTGTTCATAAAAGCTCTTCCATAATATGGGATTAATTATTAATAAATAATATCTTACATTCAATCCCTTCCAGTATCATTTATTCTAGGCAACTCTTTTAAGTAGGACAACTCACCTATTTGCTCATGTCTAAATTTGCAATTCCCATGAACATAAATAAAAATTATTTTGAAACATCAAAATATTTTATTTTTTATAAGAAAATAAATTTTGTAAAAATATTTTCAAAGCTACCTGCCGGCAGGAATTTAATAGCTTCATGGGAATGCATAATAAATTAACTCATCATAATGAGCATACTGGATCCTATCTAGACATCCATCATTTTCCTAAATGAAATTTAGCAACCCAATGTTTCAGGTTGTGTAGCGCTTGCTAAACAAGCTTAACCATCACATCAAAGCATACTAAATTATCAAATCGAAAATGATAATATCATCAAGTCAAAGGGACCATGTAACAATTTGAACTCTCTATCTCTTAGGTGACTCATCCTAGAGAATTCAAATACGGTCTAGTGCTACACACATCATAATGCGTGCTTATGACATACACGAGAATACAATCCATTCCCGATGGTTGAGACCCACCACCATATCTCATATATCGGTGTCATGCATAATAACCTGTTATAACAAAGTTATCATTTACTAGTTATAGGTTAAGCACAAAATTAAGAAATTTCTAAGTTAGATCACATCTCCAAGCAAGTGACCATCACAGTGCATGATCTAACAAAATAACTTCTAAGGATATATATAACAATTATATAAATAATACCCAAATTATGTGCAACAATTAAAATTATTAACATTACAATATCATTACATAATTTATATTGGATGTTCAAGGGCAAATTATTATTACTATTCCAGCAATCTCCCACTTGCCCTAACATCCAATCAGATGTAATCCTTACTCCCATCTGTCAATTTTTTTTTAAGACAATGGTCTATAAAAGGACATTAAATGTTGTCTGCTTAGCCATCTATTAAACCATAACATATTTCTTCTTATTAACCTTTAATAAGATAATTTTTCTTTCTAAGCTTCTTGCAACATCTCTATTACTATCAAATAATAACGAGAAAGAAAATTATTACAAGAAATAATATTAAGCTTATGGAGTAACTCATTAATTCATATTCCTTCTTTTAATGATTTAACATGGCACAATAAATATAACCCGAAACAGACTTTCTATTATTAGGATTGGATTGAAAACTACTTACAATATCAATAGCAGCCTTTTTAGGACACATTTCCTTAAAAAGTGATTGTTTAGGAACCATTCTTTTCTTGGAATCTTGTTAAGTTGAATCTTCTATGGATCTTATCCATATAAGTAGATTGTGACAACTCTATATATCTATTTCTCTATCTATATAGAGTTTAAGATCTACGATATAGAATGTCAAAAGAAAAATCTTTCATAAAGAACTAAATCTTACTTTTACTCATGACATTAAAAATATCATTCTTAATGAGCAATATGTCATCAACATGTAATGATAGGAATATAATGGACTTACTTTATTGTTCCTTATACACACATTATTTCTTTTTAAGAATATGATTAAAATCAATTTCCTTAAACATTTCATCAAAATGAATGTTTGATTGATTAAGTTCATAACTTTCTTACTTTATTGTTCCTTATACACACATTATTTCTTTTTAAGGATATGATTAAAATCAATTTCCTTAAACATTTCATCAAAATGAATGTTTGATTGATTAAGTTCATAACTTTAATTGATTCAATTAATCAATTTTATCTTCTTGAATTTTACATACTTGATTCTATAATATGTAAATATCTTCTTAAAGATATCCATTCAAGAAGGTTATTTTAAAATCCATTTATTGATATCTTATATTCATAACACATTGAAATGACTAAATGGATCCTTATGAACTATAATATTACAATTAGAGGAAAAAAAATTCTTCAACAATTAATACCCGTTTGTCATCAAATGTGACATCAGGTCTCTTACATGAAATCATGTCCAACATGACTTTTGTGTAAGTTTTAGGATTTTTATTCTCCTTGTTACTTTTCATCAAATATATTTTAACAAGGCTACTGTACTATACAGGTGGATGAAAATCCTATTTGATCTCCTAATTGTAATCAGTGTATTCAACAATAAATTTAGTAAGTAAATCTCCATTTACTTTATTACTTAAAGCTCCCACTAAATTTATACAATCTTCAACTCATTTGAAGTTTCTCCCACTGGATTAAATAACTCTCCCACTAAAGAAAACAAATTTTCTTCTTGAGTTATATAAATCCTAATCATCAAGCTTGACTTTATAAAAGAACATATTTCTAGTAATAATTATTGTCTGAAAACTACACTAGGATTATCAATATAATACCTAGTACTTTCTTTAGGATAACCTACTAGTAGGATGTTATTTACCTTAGACTCCCATTTTGTCCATATATTATTCTCTGATGAGAATATGACAACTCCAGATCTCCAAGCGTCATACACTTAATTTTCTTCATATCCATGTCTAATATGGAGTGAAAGAAAAAGATTTGGCAGGAATTCTACATAATAAATAATATGCAATCTCCAATGCATAACCTATTAGAAAATAAGAACAGGTTAATGCCCAGCATAAACCTAACCATATCGAATAAGGTTTAGTTCCATCTTTCAGACAAATAATTAGGAGTGATAAATTAGTAGATGTCAAAGTACTAACAATTCCATTTTGTTCATAAATCTCTTAAATTCCTAAAATTAGGAACTTGCCATCTGGATCAAATCAGATGATTTTGATACTTTTATCAAACTCCTCTTTAACTTCAATAACATTCTAATTTATGATGCAATCACATAAATATTTAACTATTGCTTTAACATTTAAAGGATCATATACATCTGAAAAATAAGAATATTTAACTATTGCTTTAACATTTAAAGGATCATATACATCTGAATGTATGAAGTCAAGAGTACGCAAGAGCTTTAGCACTATTTTAGAAAAATAGTTTGGTCATATGTCTCTTAGAAAATATTTACAAGTTGAGAAATATTCTAATTTAGAAAAATCAAAGGACTATCCTTTATCAATTTATTGATCTTATCAACATTAACATGACCTTGTATTTTTTTGTGCCAAAGATAAGTTGGATTACCTTGATCCAATCTATATTTTAAGAGATTTATCAATTCCAATAACATTACATTACATAAGAGTTAAGGGTGGCAATCATGAAAATAAACAGTTTTAATTTCATAATTATCAACAAAGCAATTTCTAAACTTTTAATAGAAATTCTATTTTACAAGAAAATAGAAAATCACTACTATAAAATTTAGAAAATGGAAATCAAATTTCTTCTAACTTTAAGACAATTTTTAAGTTTCATTTCATTCCCTTCACTCAAAACAGAAACAAATTTCTTATTATTTTTATTTTTATTTACAATGCTGAAACTAGGGCTTTTATTTTCATTGTCAAAGTTAATCTTTTCATGTACTCTTACAACAAATTTGTAAGTATGTAAAGATAAACTAGAATGAATACATCATATATAAAAATCATTCACATTAGTAGACTCTACTAATCAATGGGTGAACTGTCTTCAAAAGACATTTCTTTATTAAGTGACATAATGTAACCTTTACAATTTTCTTTTCTAATGACTTTCATTATTTAAATTTCCGCTTCATGTTTAGAAATCTATTTTACTTTTTAGATTTCCCTCTTAAGAAAATTTTCTTTTCTTAATACTAGACAATCCAGTTCGATATCCATCATTATGGATTTAACCTGCTTAATAATATTCTTTTCACTTTTTCTTTAACAAGTTGTTCAATTCTAATACAGCGGTAGTTAAATTAAACAAGGAGTGAGATTAGGAAGTAAATATCACATCAACGTTTGATTTCGATCTTAACTTCCAACAAATCTAATTTGTCAATATATATCAAAACATCTTATGAAAATATATATCTGTTTTCATCTTATGAACATTACCTTTATCATTATTATCTTTAAGCAGGATTATAATTGATGATCTTTATCATCAGTTACATCTGGTTAAGCGGGTATGTCACCTTAGACAATCATAGGCCAAACATTCAGCATTTGAAAATTAAATAGATTTCTTTTCCAATCCAACAGTTCGGGCTATCTAATTTATAATCATTCAATAACATATCAAAATGACAAAATTTAGTCATCATGTACAAGCAGAATATAATAACACAAATATTGTAAGTTATTATTTTATTATTGCACAATCATTACCAGGGATATTTTAAGTAATGATTTAACATTTAACATTTCTCTCATTTATTTAAATGTGAACAGGAAATCCAAGTTTAATTATAAACCTCCAGATTTTCAAGATCGAATATAATTAAACAAGGTAGAATCATCTATTCAATCATTAACAATTAACGATTTTCCTTTAAATTTTGGTCTTTGATGTAAGATGTGCCCCACTATTTTAGCGAGCACCCCAAGACATCGATGAAGTGTTGACCCATCAATCCAGCTATTTTATATAAAACAGGTGGCACTACCTATTTTAGTCTAGTGATCCCATTATACATAAAATACTTGGCATCCTTATGCGAGGTATAACTAGATAATAAATTTTAACAAACCCTATCCTTTGTGGCATCAGATAAGTTAAAAAATTATTATCTAAGTTATATCTCTATGATGGAAGACCTTTAGATTTATATTTCTTAAAAAATTAATCTATCTACACTTCTATACAACTTTTGTTATTTATTATAACTGAGAGAAAATAACAACAGTCAATTTCTAATAAATTCTAAACTGTCTTATTTAATAAAACAAATTCAGAACAATTCTGGACCTTACAGTAATTTTTCATGTATTACTTTAATCACATGAATTATTGAATTTAAACAATTTAAAATTAACATGATCATATCACAAGTATAATGCAAACAATATTTTAGAAATATACATGATACAATATCATTTCTAACAATTCACTAAGAATTAGATAATCTTTTCAATAAAAGAAACTAAACTATACATGCATATGGACTTTAGAACAATTTCTACAACTGCTAGGGACTAATCAAAAATTAGTCTATATATTCAGATGGATCTTAAAACAGTTTCAAAATCAATCAGGAGGGTGAAGCTAATTTCACATCAAAATTAATATACTAGTAGACTCAGAACAATTTCTGGATCAAGCAGGGGTCTGTAACTAATTTTACAGTTATTCATCAATACTGGTGGACTTCAAAACAATTTCTAAATCAAACAGAGGTCTGATAGCAATTCATCAACACTCACAGACTCCAGAACAGTTTCTGGGTTTTCCAGGGAGCTATAACTAATTTTATAGCGTGTTTGAGAACCTGATGGACTTCAGAACAATTTCTGGGTCAATCAGGGGTCTCAGATTAAATTTATAATAAAATTCAAATCTAATAGGGTTCGGGTTTGGTTCTGTTTGCAGGTCCGACCCGTTCAACTAAAAAATTTAAATCTTAATGGGTTTGGGTTCATAACCCTTAATAAAAATAAACACAATAAGATATCATCTTCTTCAAAGAAAATCTAGGGTTTAGGCTAAGGATGTGGATGGCCCGCCGCCACCCTTTGTCCGGCGGCGGCGGCGGCGGCGCCACCGCGGCCGGCGGGGCAACCGCACCGGCGGCGGCCGATCTCCGGCGTGTCAACCTCGCCGGCGATCATCCCAATTTTTTTTTATTAAATAACCTAATTAGATCACATCTAATCAAATTAAATAACCAAAATACTTGATCTAATCAAAGAATCATAACCATGATCATATCAAAAACACTCAATTGATCTCTATCAATTTTTTTTTTTTGCGGATGAACAGTAATCCGAGAACGTGAACAGTAACCCGAGCCCTAATCTTGATCTTAATCAAAATTTTAATTTAATCCAATCAAATAATCATAACCCTTGAACAACAACACCATAGTTTGATCTAATCAAACTTTTATTTTAATCTAATTAATTTCAGTTTAACAAATTAAACTAAGATGAATAGTAACCCTGATGAACAGTAACCACGGAAGATGAACAATATTTCCGGTGATGAACAGTACCGCCGGTCGTGAACAGTGTTTCCTGACCGTGAACAGTACCCGGACTTTTCAACCAAATTTTTTTTTAAAATTTAATCCAATTAAATATGTCAAAATTAGATCAAAATAAGATAATTTAATCCGATTAAATTATTACAGATTGGATTCTAAACCCGCTCTGATACCATCTGTTGTAATCATGGCATACAACGCAGCGGAAAAAACATATCATGACTATTAATCAAAATTAATTAAATATTAGAAGAATACCTGAAACGCTTTCCGAATTTCTACAATAATCTGTCCCGAGATCAATCCAAAATAGCTTCCTCAAGAGAAAAAGCCTCCAATTGAAATCCACCCGTCACCGTAGAGGAGCAATACTGAGAGATAGGTTCTCAAAAATCTATTTCTTCATATTATCTTCATAAGATTTTCAATCTCTTCTCTTAACCTCTCATAAGGCTACATATGAACCCTATTTATAGGATTACACTAGTCTTAGAGATTTTAACTTTAAACAATTCATAATTATCTAGAACTCTATCCATAACAATTAAGGATAGAATAGATTTGTTCAAAAACTTTATCCATAACAATTAAGGATAGAAATAGAATTGTATTGCATGTATACCTCTTCTAATGACATTAGTGAGACCAATTGGGTCCCATATCGAGAACCAATTATTAATCAAATTAATAATTTTAATTTAACAATCAAATCCCTATCCGACCAATTGTTCATAAAAGCTCTTTCATAATATGGGATTAAATAATATCTTACATTCACTCCCTTCCAGTATCATTTATTTTAGGCAACTCTTTTAAGCAGGACAACTCACCTATTTGCTCATGCCTAAATTTGCAATTCCCATGAACATAAATAAAAACTATTTTGAAACATCAAAATATTTTATTTTTATAAGAAAATAATTTTTTTTAAAAATATTTTCAAAACCACCTGCCGGCAGGAATTTAATAGCTTCATGGGAATGCATAATAAATTAACTCATCATAATGAGTATACTGGATCCTATCTAGACATCCATCATTTTCCTAAATGAAATTTAGCAACCCAATGTTTCAGGTTGTGTAGCGCTTGCTAAACAAGCTTAACCATCACATCAAAGCATACTAAATTATCAAATCGAAAATGATAATATCATCAAGTCAAAGGGACCATGTAACAATTTGAATTCTCTATCTCTTAGGTGACTCATCCTAGAGAATTCAAATACGGTCCAGTGCTACACACATCATAATGCGTGCTTATGACATACACCCGAAGAATCTCCATTCCCGATGGTTGAGACCCACCACCATATCTCATATATCGGTGTCATGCATAATAACCTGTTATAACAAAGTTATCCTTTACTAGTTAAAGGTTAAGCACAAAATTAAGAAATTTCTAAGTTAGATCATATCTCCAAGCAAGTGATCATCACAGTGCATGATCTAACAAAATAACTTCTAAGGATATATATAACAATTATATAAATAATACCCAAATTATGTGCAACAATTAAAATTATTAACATTACAATATCATTACATAGTTTATATTGGATGTTCAAGGGCAAATTATTATTACTATTCCAGCAAATGCGAGAAGCATCCTCAGTTGTCGATGATGGCTCGAGATATATTGAGTATTCCTATTATTTCGATGGCCTTTAAATCGGCTTTCAGCATTACGGGTCGTGTGCTTGACAAGTATCGAAATCGTCTTCTTCCGGAGAATGCTGAAGCTCAAATTTGTATTGGTTCTTGGTTAGACGGGATTCCTTGTGAGTTGTCTTCTTTTTTTTCTTTATTGCTTTTTTGTATTGTTGTGGACTACATATTTTATCACATAATATTAATACTATTTTTTCTTATTAAATGCAGCTCTGACAGATATTGAAAAAGAAAATTTATTAGTACATGATTTCAGTAATCTATATGTTTCTGAATCGGAAGGCGAAAGTGATTAGCATTGTAATCCATTTACTTTATCTAACATTTATCACAGTAGCAAAGTATCTGCTTCTTCCCCCCTTCATTATCTCCTTCGAGGTACTCCCCCCTGAGTGATTTTTGTTTTCGTAGAAACAAAAACCATTGCAGGATAATTTAATCATTGTTGATTTCTTTACTTCTACATTAGACATGGCTTAATAGTGTGGCGTGGGGGCCACCAGAGGAGAAAAGCGTGAAGTGATCACGTGAATAGAAAACGCATGAATTGATCTCGTGATAGCCCTAGGGAAAGGCCCACCCGATTGTAGTACTGCAGCTATATAAATAGCCTTTATTTGGTGACCTAGTTTTTGGTGCAAGGAGATTTATTGCGGCTGTGTGCAAAGGTGCAAATGGGCAGAGGAAAAGTTGCAGGTCTGCAAGGCAGCGTGCGGGTGTGCAAGTGCAGAGGCGTGGAAAAAATCGCAGCTGTCTTCATTGGCTTCGTGCAAAGGGAAATTGCAGGAGAAGCAGCCGTTGTGCAAGGCTGAATGAGAAAAAGTGCAAAGGACAGAGGCTTGTGGCGACTTTGGAGAAAAACGCAAAGTGAAGACCTTTTTTCGGCTCTGGTTGATTTTCGGCAGAGGGCTTCGTTGCAAGTACGGAAAAAGGCAGAGTTTTGTGGCTGTGTGCAGTTTGTTCTCCTAGGGTTTTGTGTAGCAGTCTTTTAGAGTTTTAGCATCCTTTTATGAGAGGTTTGAGAGTTTGTTTGAGGGTTTAGATTATGAGATTGTAAACCCTAGTTGTATCTCTCTCTAATAGTAGACCTCCTCCTCCTTGCCCCGTGGACATATGTAATTTACCGAACCACGTTAAATTTATTTTCTTGCCGTGATTTGTATAGCTTGTAGGTTCCCTCGACAAGTCAGTCCTAGAACTGATGAGAGGAAGAGCTGATATCTCACTTTGTTAAGTTATTTTACTTTCGGTTCTTGTTTTCTTTGTGAAACGGGATTTCCGTTGTGATCTAATCTCTTGTTATGCACCTTGCGCACTGGAGGTGCTGCCGAAATTTTCGCTACGCACAACAAGTGGTATCAGAGATCCGACTTGGTCTTGGAAGCTTGTTCGAAGGATTCGCTGTTGGATTCTTATTTAAAAAGTTAGATCTATAACATGGGTGAAACAAGCACATCAGGATCATCTCTTACGAAGACGATACATAGTTTGAGCATCAATAACATGAAGATCGATGTTCTGAAGTTCGACGGCAAGATTAATTTCGGATTGTGGAGGTGTTAGGTAATGGACGCTTTGGATGCACAGAATTTAGATGAGACTCTTGAGTTACAAGAAAAACCCACTTATATGGAAGAAAATGTTTGAAAGAAGATGAATAGTAGGGCGTGTGGAGTTATTCAGTCATGCTTGATGCCAGATCTTATTTATGATGTGATGAACGAGACGTCGGTGAAGAGGATGTGAGAAATACTCAATGAAAAGTATCTTACTAAGAGCATTAAGAATCGGTTTTACTTGAAGAAGAGGTTTTATCAGTTCAAGATGAAGAGGGGAGTTTCCATTAGGGAGCATGTTAATAACTTCACAAAGCTACTTTCAGATATGGCCAATGTGGATATCATGATTAAGGATGAAGACAATGTGATGCTACTTTTGTGTTCGTTGCCCGATGATGATTATGGTACTTTTGTCTTAACTATGATTAATAGAAGAACTATTGTTAGTTACAAGGAGGTGACCTCAGCGTTGGTAAATTATAAGTTGAGGAAGAGTGTCGATGAACCCTCCGAGAAGGCATCAGGATATGCATTAATAGCTCATGGTAGTGGTTCAAACCGAAGCAGGAGGTCACAGACTAGAGGTACACATCGTGGGATTCGTAGGAATCAGTGTGCTTTTTATAAAGATGATAGATATTAAAAAGCTGAATGCTCAAAGTTAGATCGAGCTGAGAAGAATAAGGGGAAAGTTGTACAAGCTTCAGAGGTGAATGTTGTCAAGACTAGTGGTAACAATTCAGATTCGGATTTTTCAGGCTATTCGTTATCTGTACTACCATCAGTTTGTGATGCCGACTCTACGGAGTGGATGTTGGATTTGGGTGCTTCTTACCACGTTTTCCCTATGAGGGATTTGTTCTCTAGTTTTTAGGAGTTGGAAAGAGAGGATGTCGTGCTCCTGGGTAATGGACATGCATGCTTTATTAGTGGTATTGGTATTGTTCGGATTAAGATGAGTGACGGGATGATGCGAGAGTTGGATGATGTAAGGTTCGTTTCATAATTGAAGATGAACATCATTTCACTTGGAGCTTTGGAGGTAGCAGGCTATAGGGTGACCTTGGTGGATGCATGCTTGAAGGTCACATTAGGGTCCATGATTGTGATGAAGGGCGTCAGAAGGATCAATTTATATTATTTGCTCGGAAGCACGGTGATTGATAGGGAGATGACGACTTCATCAGATTCGGCTAGACTGTGGCGTTGTTTGATTCTGGGTTATTTAATTGGTAATGTCGTGCATAGGTTGTTAATGAGTGTTTTGACCTACAGTTTGAAGTCATGTGAACCCATTGGTATGAGCAAGAAGGCCGGGGTGGAGTTTGACACTTCTATCCATCATTCGAGGGGTCTTCTGAGGGGTGTTCATTCAGACATTCGGCGGCCTTCCAAGGGAGCATCATTGGGAGGTAATAGGGATGTGGTTTTCGTAGTTGGGGATTGCTCTAGGCATTGGTGGGTTACAACCAAGTCTCGTTGGTGTGAAGTCCTAGAAGCCTGTAAAAGATGGAGTAAGTGTGTTGGTAGAAAGGTAACCCGACGTTTTGATTATGGTAGGGGTTCTTTCTTACATTTGTGCCAAACTCACGGCAATAGGAGATACTTCATTGGTGTGGAAACTTTAAGGCGACAAGGCGAGATGTCGGATTTGGGGAACTGTTCCTTGCTGGAGGAGGATCGGCATTTGATGTCGAGCATTGGCATTGGTGTGCAGGCTACGACATGTTTGGGCCATCTGATATATAGATTGCCGACTGCTACATGTAAAGATATGAGATCTGGTGGAGCTGCTTTAGATTTTGGGTTACGTCGGATGTTTGGCTACCTAGCACTTGGTCACATCGTGGTTGTGAGATTTGATCTGATAGCATATTTAGGAGTCAGATGCGTGTTTGATTATCAGGTATTGGCTTCTGACTTTGTTCTGAGTAGGTATGTCACGTTTGACTCTCGGCAGGTGGAGAGTGGTAATCAGATCATTAGGACATCGCAGTGGGTGGAGAGTGATGCTACTCCACGTAGGGTGGAGATTACTCCACATACTCCAGATCATACTGCATCATTTGGGATTCCAGCTGATATGACACAGATTGTGAATCATGTTGATTCGGATGCAGATGATAGGTTGATGGATTTGAGTATAGCCAATAGATGGAGTCTGGATATGGCCATTGGTTCATCTCAGGTGGAGACGTTTGGATTATTTTAGTTTGGGGCCATTAGAGGTGCTATCAGCCGTAGACTTGATCGTGATGTTAGAGAAGGGTTGTGAACTCTTCTAGTGGATTGAGGCCTTTGGAGGCCATTTGGATGAACTACGTGAGGCTTAATTCCTTAGGCAAGAGGATACGTAGGCAGTCATTTATGATGCAGCCGATTTGGTGAGTTAATACCGACATTTGGAGAGTGTTCGCATTCTCATTTGGGTTCTCGACTTGTTATGGACTGAGTCCGTTGTTGTGAATCGTTTCACTTCTTACTGGACGCAACAAGTGAGATATTTGTTTTGGTTGGTGTTGGCTCAGTTTTGTGAAAACTTCACCGAAGTGGAGAATTGTGGCGTGGGGGCCACCAGAAGAGAAAAGCGTGAAGTGATCACGTGAACAGAAAACACGTGAATTGATCTCCGTGATAGCCCTAGGGAAAGGCCCACCCGATTGTAGTACTGCAGTTATATAAATAGCCTTTATTCGGTGACCTAGTTTTTGGTGAAAGGAGATTTATTGCGGCTGTGTGCAAAGGTGAAAAAGGGAAGAGGGAAAGTTGCAGGTCTGCAAGGCAGCGTGTGGGCGTGCAAGTGCAGAGGCGTGGAAAAAATCACGGTTGTCTTCATTAGCTTCGTGCAAAGGGAAATTGCAGGAGAAGCAGCGGCTGTGCAAGGCTGAATGAGAAAAAGTGCAAAGGACAGAGGCTTGTGGCGGCTTTGGAGAAAAACGCAAAGTGAAGACCTTTTTTCGGCTCTGGTTGATTTTCGGCAGAGGGCTTCATTGCAAGTACGGAAAAAGGCAGAGTTTGTGGCTGTGTGCAGTTTGTTCTCCTAGGGTTTTGTGTAGCAGTCTTTTAGGGTTTTAGCATCCTTTTATGAGAGGTTTGAGAGTTTGTTTGAGGGTTTAGATTGTGAGATTGTAAACCCTAGTTGTATCTCTCTCTAATAGTAGATCTCACCCTCCTTGCCCCGTGGACATAGGCAATTTGCCGAACCACATTAAATTTATGTTCTTGCCGTGATTTGTATAGCTTGTAGGTTCCCTCGACAAGTCAGTCCTAGAACTAATGAGAGGAAGAGCTGATATCTCACTTTGTTGAGTTATTTTGCTTTCGGTTCTTGTTTCCTTTGTGAAACAAGAGCTGATATCTCACTTTGTTGAGTTATTTTGCTTTCGGTTCTTGTTTCCTTTGTGAAACAGGATTTCCGTTGTGATCTAATCTCTTGTTGGAGTTATTTTGCTTTCGGTTCTTGTTTCCTTTGTGAAACAGGATTTCCGTTGTGATCTAATCTCTTGTTATGCACCTTGCGCACTGGAGGTGCTGCCGAAATTTCCGCTACGCACAACAAATAGTTTGCCAGCAAAAGGACTAGCAAGGAGAGAACATGCTGGCATGCATGAGGATGAGACTTGTGATTATGTTAAGAAAATTTTCTACTAAGCAAGAAAGGATTGTGAAAGATAACAAATGTTAGGTGTTAGCCTAAGCCTACCACTCGAACATTCCTGCACATGCTCCGAGCTATTTTATTTAGAGCTACTGTTTAGCTCCTTGCTTTTGTGAGCCACTTTGGTTTTTGATGTATTTTTTGAGCTCTTTTACTTGCATACTGATCCCAGGTGTAACGGGGATTGAGTCTGTTGGACTATTAATTGCATATGGTATCACTTACCAAAAATAAAGCAAATCTTAGAATTGAGACTTGTGGTTGGCTGTTTATCTCCTACCATTTAATTTAAAAATTTCTTCGTCAGAACTTTTTTTTTTTTTTTTGCATTTTGCTGTGTTCAGGTCATGTGGTCAACAATTTGGTCTTATTGAGCGTTTTATGTGGTTCTTAATTACATTCAGCATTCCCTTTATTTAGTGGATATATAGTTGATTGAATATTTGAATTTGACATTATTAAGAGGATTTATTGTATCTCTTATCCTTTTCCCCAAGTTTTAATTGGTATCACACGTACTATCGAGGATTATGTAGAATTATTTCCTAGTTGGATCCGTGTAGTGAATTTCAGCATCTTTAGTTAGATAATTACTTGTATTCTGATTTCTTCATATTGTTTGTGTTGCACTTTGTTTTTTTTAACAATGCTAGAACTTTGATTATGGTGCTGTAAAGTGCTAACAAATGTAGCTTGACTCTAGAATTTTTAATTTTAGGAATTTGTTCTATGTTCAGCAGTCATTGGTTGATGAAATCATTTAAACAGGAGGTACAGACCTTTAATTGCTTTCTCATATTTATTTCTGTCAGGGATTTTTGCTTGGTGATGTTGTGACTGTGAGTTTAAACAAAGAGTTGTAGGTTTTTTTATTGAATAGATGCAGCTAGCTTCTCGTGCCAGTCAAATTCTTTTTAGTGTCATATGTTATTTGTCATATGTTTTGGCTCCTACATTTATTTGATTATCTTTTTTTGAAAGGTGACTTTGTGGAAGCTGTTGAGCAGTGTATCACGATCTATTAATACTTATTACGCGGCCTAAAATCACATCATTCCCTTTTTTTTCTGATCCGCTCCATTGAACTTGATCTACACTTTCTTAAACCCAAACACACCAATTTTGGGGTGAACCCGTCGTGTTTTGACCCTTCGTTGAGCTGTGCAAAAAGTTCTATTCATTCGAAACCGTTAAAATTACGGCGAGTTGATGAAGGGTCAAAACAAGACGGGCTCACCCCAAAATTGATGTGTTTAGGTTTAAGTACGTGTAGATCAAGTTCAACAGAGCGGATCGGAAAAAACAATTAGTGAATGATATGATTTTAGGTCGCGTCCTTAGGTGGGAATCTAAGGTGTCACCTTAAAATCACTTTTCCCATATATATATATATATATATATATATATATACTCCTGCTCTCTTAGTTATAAGTATATCTATCATTATATAAGTAATAATATATGTTAATATATATTGTATACTATATATATATATATATTATATACTATATATATTATATATATATATATATATATATAGATATATTATATATATATATATACTCTTATATAAAGTTTAATTATAAATGTACATATAAGTTTATGTTTATATATATGTATAGATATATAAATATATATTTACATTTAATATGTTATTTAATAATTGTTTATATAAATATACTTGATATACTGTACATATAAATTGTATGTTTCTATATGTATATATATATATATATATATATATATATATATATATATGGAGATAGGAGAATCTCCTATGGATATGTATATTTTAATACAGTGTTAGACATCAGTAGTACTTAGATATCTATATAGAGTTTGTTAGATTTCCGTTCTTGTTTAGAACTTCTCACGTATATGATATATGTTCACTTTTCAGTTTCAAACTGTGTTATGCTCAAATTTCAGCTTGAGAACATTATAAATCATTATATACCTATTGTATACCCTCACTTCTGAGATTTGCCATGATATTAAGATAGTTTGGTTAGCTTTTGGGTGTCTCCCTATTGTTGTTTGGCATCTACTAGAGTAATAGCAACAGTGACATGTTAAGCTTGCTTATGTACAAAGGAGGGTGTATAGAAGGTCCTAAAATCTCTGGGGTTTACCCTAGATTGCAGCCAGTGTGAAAGTTAGGGGTGTTACAGTAAATTACAGTGAACCCCATAAACTTCCAGCATTTTGCATTAAATATATCCTATGAACCTTCAAATCACACTAAACCCCTAACGACTTTTGTAGAAAGCCACAACGATCTTTTAGATAAATTACACTAAACACCCAATAACTTTCAAAATGCCTTTTTTATGCAATCTTCTGGTTCTAATTTACATGGGTTATTTGCAAAATTCAAAAAGTTATTAGAGGTCTTCTTTGAAACATAAAAGTTATTAGGGGTTTTGTGTAATTCTTAAAGTTCACATTGGCCGGAAAGTTCATTAGGGTTAAGTGTAATGTACCCTATTAAATAATTATAATGAGAAGTAACTATTGCAATATGTTGCTGGTATCAAGTGTAATTATTTAGGGAATAATAGGAAAAAGCTAGCAAGGTTAATGTGGCTTAGTTAATTTAGAGTTAAATTA
Organism: Asparagus officinalis; assembly: GCF_001876935.1. Lineage (NCBI taxonomy): Eukaryota > Viridiplantae > Streptophyta > Magnoliopsida > Asparagales > Asparagaceae > Asparagus > Asparagus officinalis. The sequence goes on from NC_033795.1 coordinate 64,688,227, forward strand.
ACACCTTTTAAGTTGGAGGGGGTACATTTAAGAAAACTTATAGAATTAGTAGTTTTATTTAAGAATAATTTAAGATTTGTGGACTTATTTGAAAAAAGGTTAACACTAAACGAACATTATAAGAAAAATATTTAATTACAATAAATATACAATAATAATTAATTTATACATTTCTTTTTAAGCAATCTTATAATACATATTTATTAACATATAGTTTTACTATTCAATAAAAAAATTTAAAAACTTAAAACATGTACGTTCACTTGCAAAACATGTGCATTATACTAGTTAACTTATAATATGATTTCTATATTAAAAACCAGTGGAAGAGGTTACCATCGAATTGATCTATATTAGACCTATTTTAAAGACGGTTTCAATGTAAAAGCAATGTTTTTGTAAATTTATCTGCAATTGGGCTTTTTTTAAGGCCGATTACCTTTAGGTTGAGAAGCAGGCCGTGCTCGACCCAATTCTAAAGAGACTGCGCCGCATCCCCCCATGTTTTAGGGCGTAAAATCAAACTGCGTTCATAAATCCAAAGAGAAACCAATTTGATACAGAATTCGAAATCAAAAGCAAGAGGAGAAGCAAGAATCATGGCCGATTCCAGCAGCCCTAGCATCAACAGCAGCAGGAGAATGAAGTTTTTGAAAGCAGCGTTTCGCGCCATGGAACCCCCAAACTGCTTCGTCTCCTTAGCCAAGTAAAGCTGCAATCTTTGTCTTCAAAATTTTTGGTTGTTGGTTGAAATAGATATTTTTACACAAGAATCAGTATTAATTATATATTACTCTTATTTTTTTAGACAAATTGGTGGCGGATCAATTACAGAAGAAGTTCAAACATATATTTTGGAGCATTGCATTAATAATGTAAGTATCAATCAAATTTGTGTAAATGTTTTCCTCTCGTTTCAATTGTTTTTATTTCGGAGTTTAATATGTTCTAGAGAACCTTCAGATTTGATTGTACGAGCTCGATATACTTTTATCATGGCAATGTGAAATATATTGGTGGAAATCAAATTGCTGCACCTTTACTCTGTCAATAAATTTGGACAAATCCCTTCATATTCGGTTCACCTCGGATGGTTGAGTTATGATTTTATAGGGTGACTGAGAAGTTTGAGTTCAAATGTAGTTTAAATGTAATAGATCATAGAAAGTTTCATCTATTTAGAAGGTATTAATGTAGCATATATAGTTTCATATATTCTAAAAATGAACATGAAGTGCTTGTCTCTTCCTCGCAGTTCTTCATGCGAAGAATGCTTGATTTGTTAGGGGTTCTATTTGACACCACATACTGTCAGACCCTTTTTTTTAATTTTTTTATAAAGTTCTATTTCATGATTAACAAACTAATAATAAAAGATCATTCAACGGTTTGTTTCAGATTTTTCTTTTGCATCGTATAATATTGGCATTTTAGGTGAAGTTTGACTTCTTTATCTAATAGTTAATGACCCTTTTTTCTCTTATGCATATGTCCCAGTTTACCAGCACCTGGTACTTCTACTTTAGTCTTCCATCATGGGAAAATGGTGTCTTTACTTTTGACTATCTATAATGGTCTTTCGAAGAGAGCCACATACTGAAAATTTTGGTTAGATGAGGAAAACTTGGAGCCTTTCTGCTTCTGGTTTATGCAACATTATGTTCATTGTCAAAGCTCAGGGGTTCCTTGCATGTTTTATTCTTATCCATAAGTTCTCAGTTACATCAAAGGCTGGTATAAATGTTCACCATGCCCTTACTGAGTTTTGAGTAATCCATCAATGCAGCAGGATAAACAGTAGAGTGCTTTACATTTTTTCAAATCTATATAGATACTCGAAGCCTTTTATTTATCTAGTTTTTCATTGAAGAATCATAAAGATGCAGTCTGAACATTTTCATATATTGAAGACTGATTATTCATGGTTGTCGCCATTTTTTTTATGTTTGTTTATTCATTTAACAGTCATATTTAGATAGTAATTGTGACCATTTGAAGTTCCATTCTTTGCTAGGTGTATGTGTGTCACGCATTAAGGTGATAGCGTAGGTAAATCTGTTAAATGATATACTGTAATTATCCTAAGGTACATACATTTTCTATCTGCTTTGTTTTGAACATCTACTGTGGAGAAAGAAAAGCAACTCCAAAATACTGTAATCTATGACCCCAACCCTCCTTCCAAAAAAGTAAGAAAATAAAATAAAAAATGAATAACTAAAAACAAATAATTTAATATTCTACATTGAAATTGAATTGCAACGGCATTAAGATGAAGCATGAAGAATGCATTAAATAATTGGTTTGCAATTGAGCTTTAACAGGACACATGATGACGAAGATCTGCAGCATAAATTTTAGCACTAATGATAATGAAACAAGAGTGACTACTTAGTGAAATAAAGTTGTTGTTATAATGATATGGAAATTAAATATCCATGAGGACAGTATGGTACCTAAGATTAGCTAGATTACTAAGTTAGATCTTCTAACACAAGATCTATACATTTAAGCTATTAAAATTGTTCAGTAACTCACCCTTGATTTTGTCACCTTACATAATATGGAGAAACTTGGGTTACTTGACCTTTCTGCTAGCAAAGACATCTTGTTTGCTGCTAAAACATTTTATGTATTCATTCTTAAAATTTCAACTGTTTAATCAGTAATGAGAAAAACTTAAATTGAGTAGAAGAATCAAACCAGTAGCAACATCAATATAATCCCACAAGTAGCAGAAAAGCAATGGTCACCATAAAAGGAGATGAATGGGGAGGAAGAGGGAAAAAAAGAAGCAACACTGGAGCAACAGCAGCATTAGGAGATGCTAACCAGTAAAAAGAAGCAGCAACAAAGGAGAAGCAGTAGCCGTAGGAGCATAGCTACAATCAAGCAGCATTAGCAGCTGTAGAAGAAGAAGACTGCTCCAGTATTTTCCAAGATGAAAGATTCTAAGTGGGCTTAAACTGGTTAAATGTAGTCAATTCCTGCTTTTACCAATCCTTTAACTGGTTGTCTGATATGCTTTGTTTTGGATTGGGATGCTTAGGCGATGCCTACATGTTTGGTGTAAGGGTGCATATGAAGCTAAGTTGCATGGAAACGGGCACGGGTACTGGTACGGGTGCGGGTATGGGACACGACAAAACTGTAAAATGTAGGGTATGGGGACACGACTACATATATATATATTGAATTAATACTGTACATAAGATAATTTTTCCCCTTCATGTGTCATTAGAATTAAAATTCCGATCACATTTTTGAGTTTTTTTTATCATATTGATTATCGTGAATTGTAAACTACTCATTTTTTTTACTAGACATCTAAACGACCCATTAACTATATAGTTTTAAACTTGGGTATGGACTGAAACGAATCCGACCTGTATCTCATTAGTTTCAAAAGACGGATGTGAAGTGTAAGCTCTACGTCCAGGAAGTCTTTGACAAGTGTTTTAAATTAACACATATATCGTATAATTGAGTACATGTTTAATAAATACATGCATATATTCAAGAAGTGTCCATGAAGTTTGGGTACGGGAAAGTGTCGGGTACGTGTCCGGTACGGGTATGGCTTCATTATAGAAGTACCCGGGTAACATAGATATGAAGTAAAATTGAGAGGAGATTGGTTCCGAATTAATTTTTAAAACCATTGTTTCTGCAACTTGAAAGTTCACTTTTTGTGTAAGGTAGATACTGGTGATAATGTGCTTCTGAGAGGAAAAAGTTTGATGTTACCTGAAATAAGATTTAGTATAGAATTTCAGGTAGACGTCTCATGTTGTTGGTTTGATTCTGAGATAGTAAATGTAATGGTGTGGTTTTGCCTATCTTTTTCTTGTTTCTCTGGAAACTGATACTCTACTACAATAGATTGTGCTTTTAGTAATTTTGATTTTCATGTTTCACTGACGCAGGTCGTTGAAGGGAATGCATATAACAGTATGTATGTGAGAAATATTCTTAAGAAAATCATACTTGCTGCTGAATCGACATCTGAGGTTACAATGGATGGCTTGTATGAACAACTCACCCTTCATATGACCTTACAGAGGGTAATCCATGTTTCCTATTTGTTTTCATCTACCTTGGCGACATATCCCTCTGAAAAGAAAATTTATATACGGAGCTTCCATGAGGTGTACCTCATCATGTAGTCAAGATTTAGGGTAAGCAATTGATCCTCACCCCCTTTTTGTGCAAATCGTGGTGCATGCTATTAGCATACATTTGAGCTCCATATGTAATCATTTTCTATGGAACTCTGCTTTTGTTCTCCGTCCTCTCCCTCTTCTTGTCTCTAGTTGTCTTCTCCACTACAACAATTGTTTGCACAGTCACAATCCTGACAGCCTTCATGAACTTCTATATACCTTGAGAGAAGTTATGATGTATTTTCCCGCTTTTCAGTTTAAGATGTATTTTCTTTTCCAATCATGTACAAGGATAATTCTCAGGGGTAAATACATGATTACAATAATTGATAAGCAAAACGCTTATATTACCTCAGTGGCTCACTCTTATATCCTATGATGGAATATTCTTATTTTGGTTGTCATTCAGATTCTTCAAGTCTTGGGTAATTTTGGTCTTTGCATCTCGTTCTGCAAGCTTAAGCTACACAATCAGTGCAATATCTCTATCCATCTTTTGTTCTTCTAATATCTTGGTTTGCATCAAAGCCCTCACCAGTCAATGGTTTCTTCGGTTAACAATTTTGAACTATCTTATTGAAGATTACTGTCAGAGTTAACGTTGGCACTGATATCTCATCAATTCCTCTTTGGAGTTTTCCCAAGAATACCGACAATCATCAGTGCACTAATTCCATGACTTACAGATTTGATGAATTCCTTTTTGGATTTTTTCACTAAACGCATCCTCGTAAGCCATCTGGGGGGAAAAGCTTGCTCATAATTAAATTAGTTAAGGTGCAACATCATTATTTTATCTGTAGCTTGCTGATTCTACAACCTTGTTATCTTTTCACTAGAAGTAATTTGTGCAAGTTGTTGCATCGGAATATAGTATACCAAGAGTTTTCTTTTTGCTCTTTGGAATTACTTTCCTCATAATGTTTTCTTTTGTACTTTCCAGGACGAAGACTCACTAAAAGAGAAAAGTAGAATATTTAAAGAAATTTCTTTTCTTTTCCCAGGTGCGTTTATGTGTATACTGCGTTTATATCTTTGCTTAAGTGCATATTTCTTTTTTGTTTTAAAGTTTGAACTCTTAATGCTTGAATAGGATATGACGACTGTTCAGATTCTTTGGACTTGGTCTTTCCATTGCAATGTTCACTGAACATGCTTGAAGGAGATACTGGGTATGGTCTAATCCAGAATTGTTAAATTGTTAAACTTTTGTGATCAATAAATGATGTATATATTATTATGTTTATTATGTATGACAGTAGGAAAATCTATTGTTTCCGTTTTCTGTTATTTTCTCCTTTATGTTCTGACATACTTGTAGGCGTGCAGTGTGCTAATATGTTCAATCAAGTAGTTTGTAGATTCCTATGAACTTATTTAACATGACAGAGTGTCACCCTAGGGGTATTATTTGGTGAAATTGATTGCATAATTTCCAAAAGCATGGACATTGTCCTCTAGCTTTTCCATTTTGAATGGCAATTATTTTTTTCCTCCAGTCTGACAACTTCATTATACCTATGTTGTCATTTAATTTGTTTCAAAAGTTTAAACAAACTTCAAGGACTTTTCTTAGAGTCATTGTGGAATTTCCTTCTTGTAGACGTGCCCGCTGAACTAAACCGATTGGGTAAATTTATGGTAACCTTTATTGCCTTTGCCTATGAATGCCAGCTATAATGTCATGAAGAACCTCTCTCCTAGTGGGATAAAGACAAAGTACAAATACCCAAGGTTTTAAATGTCGGCCGACATATCGGTTTGAGGGCTTGACCGACACGACATGGACGTTTTCAACTCGTATATCGGTTTTCAGGGCCAAATCGGAAATATCAGGGTCATATCAGGCATATCGACCTATTTTTTAGCTTTGAAAAATCGACCGATATGGTATTTTTTTTAAGATCTGTTTTTTGTTATCGGGTTTGGGTTTAGTGATAAATACTCAAACTCGTTTGACCCGTTCTCATGTTTAAGGGTTTCTTATGAACCCGAAATAAAGAATTTATGAACCTAAATCCATATATTATTTACTTTTTTATATGTTTAGTCTATAGAATTTATAAAGTATGCTTATATTGAATTTATGAATGCTTAGATTACATTTAAGACATGAAATTATACATATGCGCACTACCCGATATGGCAATTCGATATTTAGTCAATGTCCCCCGATATATCCCCGATTTCTGCTATCCGACATTGATTTCAGCCATCCGACATGAACCCGACATCCGACATTTAAAACCTTGCAAATATCGTCAAACATAGCTATATATGTTACTATCGGCATTTATTTTGTGAAAGTCAACTTGATACTTTTGAAGGCTTGTTTCCTCGTTTTGACATTCTATCTATTGTTACTTGCATCTTTTCTGTCCTCTTTCTCACTCAAATGTGGGGGAAGGTGAGATGAGGCCTCACCATGTCAGCTTTTCGAATATATCCATGACGTGCCCTTTTGGATCTTCAACATATGACCCTGTGAGACATGTCACATCTCCATGTAACACTTGTTCACAATGACAGGTAGATAAGAGGATGCCCTACCATAATCTGGTCTGTGTCTAAGTCTCAGCTGCGTAACAGAAAATTAATCCTTTTATCATTGAGCTTGATTAATTAGGTGTTGTTCTGAAAATTGTGCATATTCAAGCCTCAAGAAAACATGTGCATTACTGCATGCTATATAAGATAAATGGAATAGAGTGGTAACATAAATTTACATACACACATACATAGCGTAAGGCTTTATGTAACCCCATACGTCCTATGAAGTCCCACATGCTAGGAAGACATTCTGGAGAAAATTCAATCTCATGTGAGCCTCATGATCAATGTAGTCATAGGTTGATAGCATCGTATGGCGTTCAGATGCAGAACTTCTCAATAAGTATGTAGCACATAAGGACAAGATAAATGCTTATTTTAGTTTCTAAATTAAATTCTCAACTCCTATGCATGTCAAGTTTTATTTAGCTTTCAAATTATACTCTTCAGTTCTTTTGCATGTCAGGTTTACTTCTGATAACTATCAGATTTATGTAACTATAAATCTAATATTTATAGACTATATATATCAGATTAAGAAACAATGTTGGCAGATTTATTCATTTTCTTTCTCAAAATTGTAGATTAAATACCAGAGTAGTTTTTGGGAAGAGACTTCATGGATGAGTAGTTGTTGATAGTTTCAATTATTTTATTCTTATTAATTGTTAAAGACTATTTTAGACATTAAATTCATTTGTTATCTCTAATTTTTTTGTTTACCCCACTTTCATGCTATCACATGGCTACCTTGCTTCTTTGTGTTTATGGAAATTATAAGGAATATCATTTACATCGCTTAAAATATTCTAGGACTTATGAGCATCCAAATTTGACAAAGGAGGCTGTTCCGTCAACAAACACACATCCATCGTATAGAAACAACAATATCAAGAAAGCCTTTGTCCCAAACTTTGGGTATTGACGGCATGAATCCTTTTCATCATTCAACAAGGAATGCATCTTCAATTTTGTATGTTTAACCATTAATATGACTTGTAAGAGACTAAGACTATAAATATCTGCTTTCTTTATTTCAATAGTAAACTCTACAAGAAGTCGAGAACTGACCCAATAAATTGAAACAAGTGATTTATTGGAACTTGAAAGATTAAATCTGAATTGTTTAAACCTATTCAACCCTACCAACATATTTATCTTGAGATGATTGAACTTTCATTATGTAGATGTCAGTAATTTTATGCGGTTCATCCTAACCAGCCCTACGTCAACCAAGAGAGGCATAGAGTTCAGTTTACACACTTTCATTCCCTATAGGTTACTGATACAAGGTTTTGTATCAAGAATCCCTTAACCCCTCTCTTGTTCTCTACTCTGGATAATAAGCCCAATTATTGTTTTCCACTCACTAGAATCGT
>NC_033795.1:64696328-64702074 GCF_001876935.1 Asparagus officinalis
AATGTATTTGACACTGTTCATCATCTTTATGTTCATCATCTTATCCTTCCTATCCGCTGTTCATGACTCCTGCTGGAAGACATGTTCTCTCCATGCTAGAGAGTGGAAGATGTAATAGGCGAATGCTTATCAAAGTGTTTCCATATGTTAGTTGTATGATTCTGTTTTTCCTCACTTTTTTCCTATATAAGTTGAACTATTTTATCTGCTTCTTTTTTGGGGAACACATTCATTCTTAGATTGCACATTTTTGCACTTTGTAGGTGCGCCCTTTGGCCATCAAGCCTTTTCTTGTCAGAGATCATAGTTACTTACCAGGATACTTTTTCAAATAAAGTTTGCTTTGAGGTAAAGGAATCTAATCACAGAACTTCTTGTATATTGAAATATTCAATTTAATCAACCTTATTATTATTTGACTAATGTTTGGACTAGAGAACAAACCGAATCTTTTTCCCACATTATATTGTTTTGAACATTGCCAACCATGTGGATGAAATTGTTATTTTAGTGCGATACCATTCTCTATAACTGGATGGAACATGTGAATAAAAAATGGCTAAATCATGTAAAAGATCAACAATTTCATGCTCTATATAGAAAACACTAGAATAAAATAAACTAACCAAATCTGATGGCCCTTGAATTGCTTAATTTTCTTGGCTAATCATTACGAGGATCAATCTTATATTCATAAGGATTGTTGATTACTTTTACTTATCACAATGGACCATCCATGAATTGTGCTGATTTGTGGTGTATGGCAATCTATATGAACTAACAGACAACATGAACTAATACGACTGAAATACAATTGGATAATTACTGAATATGTATAAACCATTAAAAATTATTCTCTATTACCCATCTGCCACTCATGTGGTCCCAAAACTCAACATGGATCATTTACTGAAAAATCTATGAGGAAGGGTTCATCATTAGGTTGAGGTTCGTGTGAGTAGAAATTAAGGTTGAGGCTTCTAGTATATAGATAAATGCTTCCAATTCATTTGTCATTAATATGTATTATGAGGAGTAAAGGGGAATGAGTGATGAATATCATACATTGATGTAGATCTACAGAAGCTTTTGGACTAGACTGACATGGGAGGAAACCTTTGCCATGTTGGATGATATTTTTGTATTCTCATATGCATATTCTTTATTTTATTTTATTTTATTTTATTTTTTGTGTGGGGTGGGGTTTGCCTGTATATACACGCAGATATCACCCATCTTGTCGCTTTGCTAAAAGTGGGGGTACAGAGCCAATGTTTTAAATATTGGCCGATAAACTAATATTATCAGCGATTTATCGGTTTTGGGGGCCTTCCGCTATGATAAGTTTGATTCTAAATCAGTTGTCATTGTTGGATATTTATCGCCGATAATGCGGCAATAAAGCGAGTTATTGACCGATATTGTTGGCCAAAAAATTAGAATTATCGGATTCAATTTGAATTTTAATTTCGGGCAACATGCATCTATTTAATGCATTTTAAACCCGACCCGACCCGAGTTTCTACCGTTAGTGATCCTAAACATAATTATTTACATTTTGGTATGTTTATATTTCATTGAGTATGGTTAGATTACATATTAGAGTATTATATTATGTATATCACCATCCGGTAATGTTACTCCGATTACTATTACTTATCCCCGATATATCTTCGATATCCATTCTCCAATATGGATTTTGACCTTCCGAAAAGTCCCCGGTGACCGATATTTAAAACCTTGGCTGGAGCATATCTGCCTATACATACACAAATATCACCCATCTTGTCACATTGATAAAAGTGAAACACACTATTTTTTCAAATATTTTCTACCCTTTGAAAAAAAAGGTTGTTAAGACTAGTTTAAATTGTTGTATTTTAATACCTCATTCAAAGTAAGATCAACTTGTTTGATTTTGAAAATAGCAGGTTGGTTCTGGTGCTGGCTTGATTGGTATTTCTCTTATACGTGTTGGAGCTTCTGAGGTATGTCATAAACATACTGATTTAAAACAAAAGATTACTCATTAATTATTTTCAGGTTTATTTTCTTTTACTTCTTAATACTTGCTGGGTGGAGTTTTACCATCTAATTCATATTTTTCTTAGAATAGAAGTCATGTTTAGAATAGAACTGCTTAGAATAGAAATCATGTTTTACTTGTATAACATGGCATATGTATACTTGTTGCCCGAAATAGAAATTCATAAACCAAATTGCATACATCCAAACTATTTTCATGAGTATACTTTTGTTATTGAAAGGGTACAAATAAGACTTGCCCATAATGACTTAGATAAGTACTGCATAGGCGAAATATGTTCTCAACAGTTAGCATGTTCGTTTGCCCTCATCCTTGAAATCTTCCTTCTTAGGATGCAGCCATTGAAACTCTTTTCTTTTTGTAAGTTTACACTATTTGGATCACTATTTAATTTATTTACAAACCTTCCACCTTGCAAAAATGACTTGCCCATAATGACTTAGATAAGTACTGCATAAGCGAAATATGTTCTCAACAAATTTTGCATGTACGTTTGCCCCTATGTTGCCTAGATACGGGTGCGGGTACGGGTACAGGACACGGCAAATTTGTAAAAAGTAGGGTATGGGGACACGGCTGTATATATATAAAATAATTAACTTTAGATCAGTATTGAATTAAATACATATTACATTTGCAAATATACCCCAAAATATGACAAACATCCCTCAAAATATTACAATATATTGTTTAAAGTTGCAAATATACCTTCAAAAGTTAGTTCTATATCCCAAAAACTTACAACTAACTAGCATATTTCAAAAGTTAAAAACTATATTCCTTGCATAAGAAATAGAAACCTATTTTTATTTTAATTAAAAATTTTGAACTAATATTATTACTTATATAAACCCAAACCCAAACCCCTCCCGATATAAAACCCAAACCCAAACCCCCCTCCTATATAAAACACAAACCAAAACCAAAACTCCAAACTCCTCCCCATATAAAAAACAAACGGGCGATGAAAAAAACCCAAACCCGAACCCAAACCCAAACCCGAACCCAAACCCAAACCCCTCCCCATATAAAACCTCAACCTCCCCCCTCTAGGGTTTCTGCCTCCTCCCATTTCTCCTCTGTCTTCGTCGCCTCCTCGCCTCCTCCCATTTCTCCGTCTTCGTCGCCTCCCATTTCTCCTCGCCAATCTCTAGGGTTTTCGTCGTCGTCGTCGTCGTCGAGGAACATGATTCGTCGTCGAGGAGCTGTTTCGTCGTCGAGGCGTTGAAATTGCTTCGTCGAGGCTCCTGATTTCGTCGTCGAGGAGCAGGATTCGTCGCTTCCATTGATGGGGTCGTCGCTTCAGTCGATGAGTTCAAAGGTGGTGAAGGCAGAATCGCTTCAGAGCACTGGGTATTTCAAGGTGTTGAAGGAAAAATTTCAGGTTCGTTTTTTTGTCCTTGCGAGTGAAGTAGCCGCGGATCCGCACCCAATACGTACCCGACACGGGTATGAGACCAAAAATCCCGTGTCGGGGTAACATAGGTTTGCCCTCATCCTTGAAATCTTGCTTCGTAGGAAACAACCACTAAAAACTCTATTTTTTGTAAATTTACACTATTTGGATCACCATTGAATTTATTTAGAAACCTTCCACTTTGCCTCGTGCATTAGCTACTTTATTTAAGGGAATTCCAGTTATGTTAACTCAGTTGTAATGCTTTTTGTTAAAACTCCTCTGCTGTCTTTTTAAGTGATCAACTGCTTTCTTTTTTGCTACTTCTACTCATAATATGAACATAAAGAGTTTTTAATTTCTACGTTAATGTTCAAAAACTGGGTTCTATTATGTCCCGGAGGGAGTAATGATAAATTGGATTATGTGGAACTATGCAATTTTTAATTTTTAACATGTATGTATTATTTATCATATACTAAAATATACAAAATTCATGAAAGAAAAGATGTATTTAAAAAAATCAAACAGACATGCAATTGAATAGTCAATAACTAGTTAATTACTTAAAATTCAATCCATGCATTAAAATTATGTAGTACTATTAATCTACTAGCACAAATAACTCCACAGGTAACTAGAACTTAGAACCACAAGCAACATGCACAATCAATTCTTGTTATTATTATGTATAATTTAACTAACTTGGTGGCTTTTCTTTACTGCCTTTTCTTTAAACTATACTGTAACTAACTAACATACTTACCAAAATAAATCACAGGCAACAAAGAATCAAAGATTACTGGATTGTAGTGTTAGAAAAGAACAAAGAATTAAACTCTAATTCCTAAAATTTATGCAATTAGAAACAAAAAGGAAATAAGAAAAACTCACATGGGGCAATCAACCACGGGAACAGTTGCATTTGGCAGCAAAAGACGGCGGGGATAGAGAACACCAGTGAAAAATGGCAGAGAGATCGTGTGTTTGGAGGAAAAATTAGGGTTAGAGCTTTTCTTATACTAGGTTAAGTATGTTGGGTTTGATTACTATGGGAAACTACCCAAAAGTTAAAAAGAAAAATGCCACATAAACAGTTTATGCAAGCGCCTAATGAAAACGGTCAATTATGAGCGCCTTTTCTCATTCTTATGTGGATCAGGTCCTCATCTGCATAAGCGGCCAATTATATGGCTGCATAATCAGTTTTTTTTAACATTGTTCTATGTAGATGGTACTTGAATGGCCAGGGTACTAGCATGTTGGTGACAAACTGTGATCTATATAGCAAGGTTTTAAATATCGGATGTCGGGTTCATGTCGCTCGGCCAAAATTCATGTCGGATAGCGGAAATCGGGGATATATCGGGGGACATGAAAAAAATATCGGATTGCCATATCGGATAGGTTGATATAATATCATAAATAGAATCTTCACATACTTGATAATTATATTGTCTAAACATATGAAAAAGTACATATGAGAAGGTCTTCATTTTCACAAGCAACCACCAAGTTTTTGTTTTTGCAAAGAAAACCAAATAGACACTAGAACAGCTTAACTGCATATGTTTAGACAATTCTTATTAAAGTATAATAATTATCCAGAATATAAAAATTACTAATACAATTCTTTATACACAACTTTATTTATTAATGTAAAGATTTATTAATTGTTCAATTTAAGAATTTATGTTATTATAAAAGTCACTTCATAATTTTACACTAAAAAAAAATGTTCACATACAAAGCGCGTGCATTATACTAGTAGGAACAAAAAGAAAATTCTACTGAAATTGAAAATTAAACTCGTAATTGCTATTCTAAACTACTTAACTGCATCGACTAACAATTGCAGGATTTTTATTATATATCTGTCATTTCTCCAAACAAGAAACTAGTAAAACCGAAGTATATGTGCACCTAATACAAATAAATTCATGTGTTCTTATAGCCTTCCATTATAAAGAAAACACATGCAATAACAAGTAATTAAAACCTACAACAAGCACCCATATGGGTAGTGGATGGGAAACAATGTGAAACTTTACATAAATAGAAGGTGAAAGATATTGCAAATCATATGATTTCAACATGTCAATGTGAAACCGATATTTCTGAATTTTGGCCGATATTTGATGGCCGAAATGTCGCCCGATATATCCGCTATTTTCCGACATGTCCCCGACATGACATCAAAAACACCATACGCATTAAATTCAACAATTTCGTGGCGGCTAGGCTCCGAATCCGCAATATCGGCCGTCATGTCCGACATGGCGGCCGATATTTAAAACACTGCT
>NC_033795.1:64702950-64719708 GCF_001876935.1 Asparagus officinalis
ATATCGGATTGCCATATCGGATAGGTTGATATAATATCATAAATGGAATCTTCACATACTTGATAATTATATTGTCTAAACATATGAAAAAGTACATATGAGAAGGTCTTCATTTTCACAAGCAACCACCAAGTTTTTGCTTTTGCATAGAAAACCAAATAGACACTAGAACAGCTTAACTGCATATGTTTAGACAATTCTTATTAAAGTATAATAATTATCCAGAATATAAAAATTACTAATACAATTCTTTATACACAACTTTATTTATTAATGTAAAGATTTATTAATTGTTCAATTTAAGAATTTATGTTATTATAAAAGTCACTTCATAATTTTACACTAAAAAAAAATGTTCACATACAAAGCGCGTGCATTATACTAGTAGGAACAAAAAGAAAATTCTACTGAAATTGAAAATTAAACTCGTAATTGCTATTCTAAACTACTTAACTGCATCGACTAACAATTGCAGGATTTTTATTATATATCTGTCATTTCTCCAAACAAGAAACTAGTAAAACCGAAGTATATGTGCACCTAATACAAATAAATTCATGTGTTCTTATAGCCTTCCATTATAAAGAAAACACATGCAATAACAAGTAATTAAAACCTACAACAAGCACCCATATGGGTAGTGGATGGGAAACAATGTGAAACTTTACATAAATAGAAGGTGAAAGATATTGCAAATCATATGATTTCAACATGTCAATGTGAAACCGATATTTCTGAATTTTGGCCGATATTTGATGGCCGAAATGTCGCCCGATATATCCGCTATTTTCCGACATGTCCCCGACATGACATCAAAAACACCATACGCATTAAATTCAACAATTTCGTGGCGGCTAGGCTCCGAATCCGCAATATCGGCCGCCATGTCCGACATGGCGGCCGATATTTAAAACACTGCTATATAGTCAAAATATTGACTAGCTATTTTTTCTAACTAGTACATGATCTTGTATCATATATATCCTTAATTACCTGCCATCGCACTTTGAACATTCATCATCATCATGACCATCTTTGTCATCGTCGAACCAGCTTCTCTGGCATTAGCTTTAGGGTGGAATTTAAGTTTGAGATGGCTTCATGTAAATATTGACGTAATTTATCAGCAGGTATCAAGTACATTAGTAGATGCTGCAATCTTAAACTATGGTGACTATTCACAAGAGTCAGAGACTCAGAGTGCTAGTTGTGGATAGGGAAAGTTTCTTTTTTATCGCTGATCTTGTACAACCTTCAAGCTAATCTTTGATGTCATTGATGAAAAATGTAGTAATCTTTCTATGGGATGCTGCAATCAGCTAAGGCATGAAATGGTCAACAAGATACTAACTGAAAGCAGCCCTTCAGCTTAACTCAAAAACTTTATGAGTACAGCAAGTTTTTGAAATGAATTTATTTGCTCACTTGAACATGGTGGGAAGCATATAAGAATAATGACTGAAGTCAGCTGTAAATACAGGTAGTCAAAACAGAATGCAGAAAATCGCTCTCATCACTGGACAAGATTTCTTAAAGCTACTTGAAAAGAACATTGAAGTTGAGTAGTGGATACCTATCAGGAGGTGCCAACCTACCTACTGAAAAGAGCTTGTATCAACTGCTAGAAGATATGACTTTCATAATGTTTCTCATTAACAACTGACTTAGTATTACACTATGGTTGAAAGGTTATAAGTCTTTCATAAACTCTCACATGCATATTCCTGGTTAGAGTTATTCTATTCTTCCATTATTAATATTCAGAAGTTAAATACACTTCAACCATAATGGTAAGTTTGATGTATCAGATGCTGAAAGACTTTATGTTGTTCAGTGGAACCTCCAGTGTCGTTACTGGTGAGATATTCTAGTCCCTGAATGTGCTTTGAGGAAGATTGTTTGAGTAAAATGTAGCAAGTAAATGACATTTGTTTTCTTCTGTGTGGTAACAAAAAATATAATAAACAGCTATTTCATTTTAGGCTGAGTTCTGCACTATGAGGCAAATGCCTAAATAGTAAAAAAAACCCTTCTACTTATTTCAGTATTTGCTCCTTAATATTGGTGCTACTTTTTGACATTTATCCATTATTCTGTTTATTGGCTTATTTATCTAATCTGATGTAAAGCTTATCTAGGGATTTTTGTTGTTGTTGTTGTTTTTGTTTTGTTGTTGTTGTTGTTGTTGGAAACAATGGCAGATGGTCCACTTTGTCAGCTTGATGCATACTTTTACTCCTTTTGTGTAATATTCATTCAAATCTTTTGTTGATGTGTAATTAATTTGCAATAGCCTTCTTTATCATTTTCTGGATCAATTGACTAATATTTTCTAGTTACCATGAATGTGATGACAACACATTTGTTGCAGGTGGTACTTACTGATGGTGATGAATCGACTCTAGCAAACATGAAGTACAATCTTGAACTGAATAAGTTACCCTTGGAGACCAAGGTGTTGCAAAAAACAAATGTAAGTTCACTGGTTGGGGATGGACATGGTATTTCTTAAATTATAGTTTATAGACATCAGATTTTCTTTTCATGACTCACTAGTATCATTAAGTATCAAGATTTAATGTTGCACAATCTGGAAGGAAGTTAACCCCTTAGTTTCAGTTATAAATACATCATGGGAAATTGTTGAAATAGTTAACATATATTATTAAGATGAGAAATATGTAATTAAGTATATAGAAATTGTATTAAAAGTAAAAAAAGAAGTGAACAGAAGACACAACTAAAATAATAGTTCTTACTGTTTGGTGGTAGCTCTTGAATAGGATAGCTTCAGGCCTTCATGTTGTTTCTGTTATTTGTTTGCCCATTAATTGGAATAGGTATGACCTTTGGCCCTTCACTCCGTCAAGCCCCTTGCGGAAACCAGTTTGCTAGAATAATGGGGAAGATCCAGTTTGCTAGAATAATGGGGAAGATAGATCGTCAGGCTGATTTATTAATTATTTTTTTGTTTTGGCGGGGGAATTCTGGTGTAATGACTAATTTATAAAAATGTGTTTGCGCTTCAGAAATTAGGCTGTCAGGTTTGACCCGACTAGAGCCATAATTGATTATGCAATCATATTTTTATTAGTCAACTTATTTAAACACATTTAAACGGGTTGACCACAAGTATGCATGGGCCTACTTCGTTACGAAACTGGTCCGAATGCGCTTACGCAGCCACGTAAATCGAATTTTAAACATTGAACTTAATGAAGATTTTGATTGATCAGATATGCATTTTGCATGAACTAAATGATCACTATATCATTATACCTTATGCAGATAGTTAAGACCCTTAAGATTTATTGTTAATGATTTCTAGATTAACTACATATCATCTTCTCAGAATCACATATGTTTAGAAAATTATGAATCCATGAATTTAAGCTCATAGGTTGGTAGACTTAATATTATTATAAATACTGACTGACTTAGATTAATAAGCCCAGAAAAATAGTTTTCTTGGACTAAACATTTCCGAGTATATCATGCTAAGTTATACTAGATTAGCTGTCTAAGCATGATATGATAGTCCTATTTTTATCAGGACTTCTTTAGTTGATTGTAGATGTTAAAGTTTATTTAGTTTATTTAACTTCTATTGCATGATTTTGTTGATTCACCAAGTTGATAAAATTCCATTTATTGTTGATTTTCATGAGCTTATATTCTGTAAGCATGTTCTACTTGATAATCATGAGTTCCGTAATTCACGTCACTGGATAACAATGAAGCTGCTTATACAAGTTATAGTGGTATAGCCACGTGAACCTTTGACTATATAGTATATGGTTATGGCTCATCTGTTTTAAACATCTTGTAATTGTTTGTATCTTGGAGATGGGTCTTAGGAATTATCATAAGTTTATCTTCTTCTCTAAGCATGTTTTGCTCGATGATGTTCGGTAATTCACCATATATGATTAAAAAATGAAGCTGCTTTCCCATTTGTAGCCATCCGAACCTTTTAGTACATGGTTATGACTCATCTGAAAACACCCTAGAGGGGGGAGGGGGGTGAATAGGGTTAATGCTAATCTAATCTGATATTAATATCAATTAAAACTTATTAACAAATATATCCTAGCAAAATTGATTTATAATGAATTATTTGCAAGGATATGTAAACTAAGGGCAAAATAAACATGAGCAATAGCGAAATAGAATGAAATAAATAATGAGCACAAATATAACGCCAAGGCAAACTCAAACACACAATATGATCACGGAGTTCGGTCCTTCCGATCTACGTCTCCGCTCCCCACTCCCAGGGAGAATTCTACTATCACAATAGGTTTTTAACGTTCACCCAAAACGTTTACACCTCACAATCTCGGTTTTTTAGCTTACCGAAAACTTTCATAACTCACACTCTTGCAACCACACTCTACAACCTCAAGTGTTGGTCTCTCACGTGTCGCCTCCCTCAAGTGCTTGGCTTTACTACCTCTCCCTAGACTTTACTATTGACGCCACACCTCTTGGTATCGGCCACGTCTCTCACTACACACTCCTCTCGGTGTACTAGTGTATTACAAGGTGATCTCACAAATAAGCATAAGGAACATGTTTTTTCTCTACAATTTATGAGAACTCAATGTAAGCTCACTCTCAATGTTACAAACACACAACCCCAATTATACTATGTATGAAAATACTTAAGCTCAAATGGGGGTGTGTAAAAAATGAGTGAAAATGAAATATAAACTCAATTAAAGTCTAGCTTATGGAAATGATAATCAAACGTATAAATAACTAGATATTGAGTTTACAAAACTTCTCCAATGAAAAACAAGAGAGAGATGAGATGAAAGACCAAACACAAAATGATGATCTCTTCTGCCTCTTGTGAAAACTTCTTCACAAAACCAAACTTAACACACTTGAAAACTCTTAAACAAACTTGTCCAAAACTTGATTTAAATTTTTCTTAGTTGACTCAGAAGTTATGAGGTATGGGTATTTATAGGCTCATGAAACAACCCAAAAAATCAAGAGAAAACAAGCAAAAAAGACAAAAAACCCGAAAACAAAAACCCAAAATCTGTGCATTCTGGAAAACTAGCCGTTACAGTGTTATAAGTTGACTTGCTACAGTACATAAGTTGACTTATAACTAACCGTTACAGGTTGAAGAACTCATATAAGTCGACTTGCAAAAGTGACAAGTCGACTTATAACATATAAGTCGACTTGCTTTGGTGATAAGTCGGCTCAGCAGATAAAAACTGTATTTTTCCAGAACAGTTCATAAGTCGACTTGTCTTAACCATAAGTCGACTTATAAACATGCACATGCAATGTTCATGTATGAAATCTGATTTTTGAAGTGCCTTAAAAAATAGCAAATAAATTTTAAAAAAATGTAAAACTTTGAAAAATGTTTATAAACATGAAAATAAACATGTTATAAAAAGAAATTTTCAATTTGCACTTCCCATTTGTAAAATCTCATCATTTTGCAAAAACACTCAAATACATGTTTGTATAAACACTTGATTTTTTATTTTTGACTTAAACAAAAGTTTGAAAACTTTTGTATGGCTTTATAGACTTAGGAAAAGATATAAACTAGTATTATCAAGTCCATAAACCAAGAACATAATGTTTTATCAAAAATACACATATTATGCAATCTTTCAAAATAACAAACATGATTTCAAATCTTGATTTTACTGAAATCATATCAAGCACATATAAATATGAAACGAATATGAGTGTATACAATTTGTATTCATTTGTTTCATATTTATGTGGCTAAGCACATTATTTCAAAAACAAAAACAATAAATATGAAATATGTAAGTATATAAACAAGTATATTTATTTCATATTTATATAAACTTGAAAGCTATAAAACGAAAACTATGTGTGTGAGTAATGTTGAATTCTTAAGTATTAACACACAAGTATAAACTCTAAACTAGTTTGCCTAAGCTGAAAGATCGTCAATATGCTCGTTTTGGTTGCGGATGAAGCTTGATCTTGAATCTTTGACTTGAATTGTATTGACTTCATTCTGATATTCCTTCCATCCTCCAATGGATATGATCGTGAACGCACAATTCTATCCAACCTCCAACATCAATGTTTGTCTAGAATACCTAATAAACAAATACAAACACTAGACAAATGAGGTTAGGGATTATTTGTAAATCATCATCAAAACAAAGGTACTAACATCACCTGTTATTAACGTCTTGTAATTGCTTCTATCTTTGGAAATGGATCTCACTTCTCAGGAATTATCATGATAATATTAAGTCTACTGTGTTTGGGCAGCCACTGATACTGTTTCCTTATATGAAATTGACATGCCATAACTTTAAGTTGTAATTAGATTTACATTACAAAAATTAAAGCGCTTGAAGATTTTTACACTGTTTATGTACTAATTTGGGAGAGCAAATGCCAAATAGTTTCTGGCAAAAGCCAAAAAGGAATCCTTGTCTTTTGCCATGCCTGTCAAGTTTTATTCATTAATTTATGCTTGGTGTGGTAGACTGGATCAGAATAGTTATTTGCTTAGCATCTGACACCATTTAAGAATAGTTATTTGCATAGTGTCCGACATCATTTAACATTTTCTGAAGTTCTTGTCATTTAAAATTTTCTTATATATTCTTTCTTTATGGAATTTTTTATATGTTCTAATAAGGTCAGTTCGCAACATTTAGTATTAGAAATTTATTGAAGTTTGTTGCTTCTCATATCCTATATCAAATTTTCTGTTTGGCTTGTGCCATATGATACAGCCTGTTGGGATTAAAGGAATTTTCTTGATGTGAGTTTGTTAACTGACATAACCTACTAACTGTACGGTCTATTGGTGCGATTAAGGTTTGTGGTTGGTTTTTTAAATGCAGGTAGCGCGTTACTTCGAAGTAGTAACTACTGTTTACGATTTATTTGACACCCATGAAGTGTTAACTAAATGGCTTTTAGAAAATAATAGTAGTCATCGTAGACAGGGCTTAGGTAGTACTATTCAACAATTATTAGCCAACTTTAAAGGTAATACATTGTTGACCCTATTTTGAACATCCTGTGGCCGTGGCATCTTGAACCTAGTGTGACTACCAACAGTACTGCCATTTTGTGGACACTCTTTGCTATTATGTGTACTGATTAGATTGCCATTTGTATGATATTTTAGCAGAAAAGGAGGACGGGCATAGTTGCATTTTTGACACAGCTTAATATAGTTGGATTCTAACTGTAACCTTTGAGGATAATTTCATAACCAAACCTGTACACATTTAAATAATATTGCAAGAATTAGTTAATTTTAGTGAGTTGTGAGTATTGCTTTAGTCAAGAGCTGGTTGTATACGGATGATAGTGCAAACACGTTGTCAGGTTCAATCAAGCGGGTTCCTTTTGTACTTAGAAGGATGTGTAGTATGAAACCCACCAAATGGATGAAAAAGCAATAAAGACATATGAAGTTCCAAAGTTTGTATACAATAGCAGATACCGCTGATGCATTCTTTTGACATCCCATGTGTTCCTTCTTAGTTTGGTACTAATTGAACTGAGCCTGAATGATAAAAGACAATGCAATCTTGAGGTCTCCCCAACTAGTAGAATGGGATTACAGATAAAATCAGCCAAAGTCTGTCGGAGTACAACTTCCATGTAATATAATATAGTGTAATGTGATGGGATATTATTTAATTTAATTTTTACATAAGATCACAAATTTTCCAACCTCAAATATTTAACTGATAGCTGCCTTCAACATATAACATAAAGTTCTACAGTCAAATGGCCTGTAAATAAATTCCAGAATAAGTTTAAAGACGTCACACACTTTTGTTTATGTTTAATTTCAATTTTCTACAAATTAATTCACGATTAGGGGACTCTTTCCGAAACTGCTATTAACTTAATAAAAATCTAAAATCATGATATTTGTTCTTTAACAGTGAACTTTCAAATGCATCTGTCTCTGCATTGGATGCTAAATCATATGTTTGTAATCGTCAATCCAATAAGATAATTGTGCAGATGTTACTATCAAACCCAATAAGAATTAAGAACTTACTTACTCATCACACAACAAAATTTATTTATAACCAAGAAGTAATAAATGCATATAAATTTCATATGTCATGTTGTAACTGTAGAAATCAGAGAGGAAGAGGTTCTTGTTTTTATTGATTGATTCGCAGAAACCCAAGGAGTTATTTATAACTACAAGAGTGTTCAAATTCAATGAATCTAGATTTCTGTTAATCTCAACAAACATGACCTTATACTAGCCTAACAACAAACGTATTATCTTAAAAATAAATCTATAAAACAGATTGATTCTCACAATCTCTGCAATTCTTATCATAATTATTTTGACACTCCCCTTCAAGCTAGAGCGTAGCCAAGCTTGCCAATGAATGTGTGAAAAAGCTTCGGAGGTAATGCCTTTGTGAGAATATCAACAAGTTGCTCAGTAGATTGAACATGAGAGAAGAAATCGCCTTCTTCACCCATTCATCACGAACAAAATGACAAGTAGTTTCAATGTGTTTGGTACGCCCATGGAATACTGGATTCTCAATAATGTAGATGGCCAACTGATTGTCACAACTGAGAGGAGTGGGAGATGATATATTGATGTCCAAGTCTTATAGAGGAGACCGTAACCATAAGATTTCAGAAACAAGATGTCCAATTGCTCTATACTCGGCTTCTGCATTAGAGAGAGCAACTACTGTCTGCTTCCTACTTTTCTAAGATACTAAGTTTCCCCCAAGAAATACAAAGTATCCACTAGTGGATCTTCTATCATCAACATATCCTGCCCAATCAACATCCAACTATCCTCATAACGTAAGGGAATCACTGGGTTATGAAGAGAAGACCTTGGCTTGGGCTTTCTTGAGGTATCGAAGAATGCGGACAATTACTTCTCAATGGGTGATGGTAGGTGCTTGCATGCATTGACTGACATTGCTAACTGCATATGCAATATCTGGACTTGTCATCGAAAGGTGTATGAGCTTCTCAATAAGTTTACGATACTGTCTTGGATTAGTGAACGGGGGATCAGCAGTAAAAGCAGAAACCTTAATGTTGGGGGTCCGTAGGTTTATCACTAGGTCGACACCCTAACAATCCTGTCTTGGTAAGAATGTCGAGTATAAATTTCCTCTGTGAAAGGAAGATATCATCCTTATTACGAGCGACCTTAATACCAAGAAAGTAACGAAGTTGACTGAAATCCTTTATATGGAAAGCCTGCGATATTTGTTGCTTAATCTATGCAATACCCTATGAGTCACTACCACTGACGATAATGTTATCTAAAGACACCAATAGGACCACGATGCCCCTATTCTCCTTTTTTAAGAAAAAGAGAATGATCTACCTTACTTCTAGAAAAGCCATAAGAGCAAACTACTTTTCAAACTTTTCGAACCAGGCTCGAGGAGACTACTTACGTCCATAGAGACTTTTTGAGCGAACACACCAAATTCTCCTCTTTTCGCTCAAAACCAGGTGGTTGCTAACTTGCCGCATGTATACAACCTCGCTCAAGTCTCTATTAAGAAATGCATTCTTGACGTTCAATTGATGAAGTGGCCACGAGCGGTTGGATGCAATAGAGATAAGTACTCGAATAAAGGTGAGTACTTGAATAGAGGTGAGCTGGGCAACAGGAGAAAATGTCTCAGTATAATCAACTCCATATTGCTGAGAATAGCCCTTGGCTACAAGGCGAGCTGAGTATAGTCTGATCGATATTGCCCTTTCGTTTTCGTACATAAACCTGCAGTGGTTTCTCTCGTGGAAAATCCAAACTCTACGACAGCCCTTGGTAAATCGAAAGTAGTCTGATCATAAAGAAGTTTTAAAACAAAGAAAGATTTATTTTTAGAAAACGACACATCAGCTGAAGTAAACATTTTCTTAGAATCGGGAGAATAGCAAAAATATCCTTTTGAGAAACGGGAATAGCTGAGAAACACGCACCTAATGGCTCTTGGATCTAATTTATCATTGCCCGGTCCTAGTACGTGAACAAAACATGTACAACCAAAGACATGTGGCGGAATAGGGAAGTCTTCTTGGTGCATAAAAACAAGACTAAAGATAGAGACATTGTTTAGAACATGGCTCGATGTATGATTGATTAAAAAACAAGCGGTGAGTACATCAGAACTCTAATAAAATTTTGGGACCTTCATTTCAAACATTGATGATCTAGCAGTGTTAAGTAAGGGTTGATTTTTACATTTTGTCACTCCATTTTGTTGTGGAGTGTAGGGATACAAAGTTTGATGAATAATCCCATGTGTGGAAAAAAACGTTGAAACTCACTAATATATTTTTTAGCATTGTTAGAACGAAGCTGTTTAATAGTAATACCAAATTGAGTTTTTATTTCATTAAAAATACAGTAAATACTTTAAACAATTCAGAACGATCTTTTAATAGAAAAAGCTGTCATCCGAGAAAAATCATCAATAAATGTAACAAAAATAGCAAAATTTATTGAAAGTAGGGAAGCTCACTGGCCCTCAAACATCAGAGTGTACTAAATCGGATAAATTTTCACTATGTTTATTGACACGTTCTGGGTAGGAAATTCTATGATGTTTCCCCAACTCATAAGACTCACACGAGAGATTAAACCTAGATTCACAATCAGGTATCAAGTATCGAAGAGTAGTTGAGTAAGGATGTCCCATACATCGATGCCATAATACAGGATCTGTAGAAGAACGGAAGGCATAAATCGAGTCTGAACTATCTAAAAGACATAGACCCTGTTGTTCATGACCAGTTCCAATCACCTTCCTCTTTGTAATATCCTGAAAAACACAATGAGAAGGGAATAATGTCACTGAGCAACAAGATTTTAAATATCACATATTCGGGAAATATTGGATGACCAAAATTCATATTTGATTGCGGATATGGGGAGAATATCGGGGATATGTGGTAAATATTAGAATGACAATGAAATCTAAGTATACAAAATGTAAATAATATATATTTAGGATCACTAATCAACCTTATAAAACAAACAAAAGTACAAATTAACATTGCTACATATCGTCAGATTTTTTTGTAGGTTAAAACGTCATTTGATATAATGGGAAAACATGATATCTCACCCAAAAATTGCCATACACGGTATATTGTTTTGTAACAAGTCATAAAAGGATATATTGGCTAATATATCTATTGATTTATCGGTTACGTTAGGGATATAATGCCCAAAATAGCCAAAATATGGTAAATGATATTTAGAAACGATATTGGTTGCGGCAAGCCCTGTAAAAGAATATATCAGGGGATATTTCGGGCTATGTCGGGGATATTTAAAGCAATGCTGAACAGTATAAATCATTACAAACTTTATGAATAGATAATAGGCTATTAGGGAAAGTAGGAATCCGTAATACAAATTTGAGAGATAGATCAAGTGTTAGAGTAATATTTCCTACTCAATTCAACGGGAACATGTCAACCATCGGCGATACGCACGTGAAAGTTATTAAGTGAAGAAAATGATGAGAGATAAAGGAGACATGTTCAAAAGCACCTGAATCAATAATCCATTGGTGAGATGAAACATGATAAGCATTACCTGGTTGAACTGAGTTACTAGAGGGTTTTGCAAGCAACTAGCATAAGGCTTGATATTCTTCAGCAGAAAGCATAACTTGAGAGGAGGAAGTCATCTTTGATGGTGCCATAGTAAATGTAGAGTGATCTATAGAAGAAGACTGATTAACGATAGGCGGCCGTCCTAGACGTTTCTAGCATGTCTCAAACTCATGATTTGTACTCTGACAATAGGTACAATACTTGGTGTTGTGTTGTCCATCACTAAGGTCTCAACCACGATCACCACAACCCCAAGACGGATAAAGAGGACACCCATGAGTGGTGGGGGGGGGTTGTTGTGGGTAATTTTCAGAGAAACTGCATCCCCTATCAGATGTAAGAGTAGATGGAGTTTAAGAATCAGAGACAATCAGAGCCGGTTGAGTGACATGAGCAATGTTACATAATTCACTAGGCGGACTAAACATTCAAGCCGGGACCTAGGCATACAGCTAGACGGCGCCTAGGCGTTTGCCTATTTTAAATTTATGTAATTATAATAATTCACAAAAACATGTATTAAGTTCATATACAAACGTAAAAAACATAAATAACAAGTTTAGATCCATAACCAACCATGCATAAATATTAAATAGCCAAATTAGTAACTAAATACTAAGAAACATTATTATGTTCAACATAACAAGTTAACACAATAGTAAATAATATTGTAAACTCAGAAGTCTAATGCTCAAGAAGGAAAAAAAAAACGAATAGTCTAAATGTCTAGCACGGGATAATCATACAATCTAATGAAATCATCGTCAATCACTGTCATCATGGAAATCATTCCTTGCATTATCGCTCTCCTTCGAGTTCATGTCCTCATCCTCGTCTGTGACATCATCATCGGAAGCAAGAGACTCTTTTTCGCTAGTGATCATCAAAGGTCTTGTAGCTCCTGCTATTCTTACACTCCTTCGGTTCGCCGCAACCTCAGCTGCTCCAGATGTATTCTCCACCAACGTCCAACTAACACTCGAACCGGGGTAAGTCTTTTCCTCGTCATTGGAGAGGACTCCACCTAGGATCCATGCACGTCCTATAGTACGATTTTGTGTTGTTAGTACGTCTTTGTCTTCTCCTCTCCTCTTCTTTTGCTTGGGCTTGACATTGAACTTCACAAATACAAGTTCTTCCAACCTCTTCGACTCTAATCGGTTTCTCTTCTTCGTGTGAATCTTTAAAAAAGAAAAGAATAAATTAGCAAAGTCATAAATGAATAATTTTATCTTATTAATTTTAGATATTTATGTAATTTACCCCTCAAATGTGCTCCAGTTCCTCTCGCATCCGGAAGAACTGCTAGTGAGATTAAGAACATTCATCGCCAAGTTTTGCAGAAAGGGACAATCACCGTCATACATATACCACAAACTAGCTACAAACACATTATCTTAATTGAATTCATTAGTGCAAAAAATAACTTATGATTGATAATTTGTTATATTCAATTTATAAACTAAATTTACCTAGGTTGAAGTCCACTTTCTGCCTAGATTTTACCGCCAAACTTCTACCAAATGAGCCCTTACCCTCTTTGTACTTCTCTATGAACTCCTTAGTAACCTCAGCTTGGTGTTCCTCATCGGGATAGAGCAACTCCACCACATCTAGAAACCCCTCATTCCCCTCCTTAGAGTTCTTAGCAACATCATCTCGAAAGAAGTAGTAAGAGTTAAGGATATAAGCTGCCATATGCAAGGGTGTATATAATCGATCTTCAGACTTGGAACGTAGAATATTAATCATCGACTTGCATAGATTCTCCTATTTCTTCAAAACAAGCTTGATCTCCTCCTTTGTGTCTTTAAGCATCCCCACGACAAATCCAATTGAGGGTCTATAGTCGCCATCGACCACTCTTAACATGCGAAAAAGGGGAGCATAGATCTTCAATAGCTTGTTTGCAGATTGTCACCAACTCTCACACAGGACAATATGCTCCACTTTTTTTACCTCTTGCGGCCTTAGAATGCTTGCTTTTCCTCCATTCTTCATCAGAAAACATGTGCGCCATCGACCACTCTTAACATGTGAAAAAGGGGAGCATAGATCTTCAATAGCTTGTTTACAGATTATCACCAACTCTCACATAGGACAATAGGCTCTACTTTTTCTACCTCTTGCGGCCTTAAAATGCTTGCTTTTCCTCCATTCTTCATCAGAAAACATGTCTTAGCTTCGGCTTCTTCTCATGAACACTCCGTATGGTCAAGAATGCAATGGCGAAGCGAGTGACTCCGGGTCAAACAATCTCCCCCATCTCACACATGCGACGCATCATGTTCAAGATATTATGGTGACTGTAGATGAAGACGATAAGGGCCTTCGCTTTTTTAATAGTTGCTTTAAAGGTTGGCAACTTCCTAATGACCTCAAACTTCAGGTGAATAGTATGAGTTGTACAACTGGTCAAAAAGATATTCGGCCTCTTCTCCTTCAATTTCTTCTTCACCGTCATATTTGCAGAAGCATTATCTGGGATAACTTGGATGACCTTCTGTGGTCCAATCTCCTCAATGCATGCATCCACCCACTCAAAAATGTATTCCTCCATGCGTGAGTCCCCGGAGTACTCAATCGACTTGTAGAAAGTCGTGCCTAGCCTGCTATAGATGTATAGGTTCATGATTGATCGCGTCTTCCTATCTGACCAAGCATCTATCATGATAGGACAATCACTCTTCCCCCACTCATGCTCCTTCAACGAGTCCCTAGTCTCATTCACAGCACCTCTCAACAATGGCTCCCTCAACATATACATGCTAGGTGGTTAGTAAGTACATCCATAATCCCCAATAGCGCTGCACATACGCATAAAAGAGTAGGTAGAGAGGATATGAACAGAGATGTTATTATTATATGCCCATCTAGCAACATGCTTGTGGACCTAATCTCTCTTCTTCGTATAGGTTTTCTTCACTCCAGTCTAAATCGTCTTTCCCTTCAGTCTCTTTGCTAGCTTAGGATCACTAGCAATATAAGCATCCATCGGCCCAATGGTCGGCTCCCTAGACCTCTTTGAAGATCTGTCCGTTTGTATGTGTAAAAGAAACAATTTTCTCCCCTTCAGTAGCCGTTGGATCCGGCTTGTCGAACTGTGCTTCATCTTGCAACTCCATGATATGCATCTCTTTCAGTTTTTTCCTCCTGGAATTAGCATCCATAGCTTCTTGGACCTTCTTCCTATCAGCAGCCGAAATCTTAAAGCACTTTATGTAACTGTTTCTCTGCCAGCAAGATATTGCTTCAATCTAAAGACCCCCATTTCATGTTGTGCGAGCACAATTTACATTGCACCAAGCACAAATCATTTGGATCCGGAAGAAGCCCAAACTCCCAATCGACATCTCACAAGTTTCTTTTATATTTCACTTGGGCTTTCGCGGGAATAGAGGTGGAACCCGTAGATTCTTTAGTAGGAATATCTGGCATTCTATATCATAACAATTCAACAAACAAACCATTCATAGATCAAATCATCAAATCATCAAATCATGATAAATAAAAGATTCAAATTAACTAAAATTAACTAAGATTAAACTAAATTTAACTAAAATTGTATAAGATTTAACTAAAATTAACTAAATTTGAACAAGATTAAACTAAA
Organism: Asparagus officinalis; assembly: GCF_001876935.1. Taxonomy (NCBI): domain Eukaryota; kingdom Viridiplantae; phylum Streptophyta; class Magnoliopsida; order Asparagales; family Asparagaceae; genus Asparagus; species Asparagus officinalis. Next base: position 64,718,186 of record NC_033795.1, read on the forward strand.
ATTAACTAATTAAACTAATTAATTAAATTAAATTAACTAAATTAACTAAATTAACTAATTAATTTAACTAAAATTGAACAAGATTAAACTACAATTAACTAAAATTAACTAAAACTAATTAAAACTAAACTAACTTAATTAAACTAAATTGAACAAAATCAACTATTTAAATTTAAAAAATAGTTAATGAGTAAAATTTTGGTCTAAAACATTAAATAAGCTAAAAAAACAATTTAAAAATAAAATGTTTGAAATTTTACTTGAGGGTCAGCGGGAGAAGGAACGACGGCGACGGGTTATGGACCGACGACAGTGGTGGGAGACGACTGGCGGGAGAGGCTCCGGTGACGACGAGAGGGGGCACGACGGTGGCGGGAGTGGGAGAGAGATTGAGAGAGTGAGAGAGGGTGAGACTGACTGTGAGACAGAGAGGGAGAGAGAGAAAGACAGAGTTTGTTTTGTATACGAGTTGTGGGTTCGGATAACAGGTTTAGTTTTTTGGTTTTAAATTTTTTTATGCTCAAAAAGCTAGGCGCCGTCTAGGCACCGTCTAGATGGAATGGCCGCCTAGATTGGCCGCTCTGGCCAAAAATAGGCGACTGTAGGTCTGCCTACACCTAGACGGATGCCTAGGCATCGGCCTAAGATGCTTTTTAGAACATTGGGCACGAGGAAGCTGAGTATGAAGATCACACAGGGAAGGACTATCATATGTCGCCAAAATATGAGAGCGAACACCATCAAGATACTGACGTTCCCAAGAGTAAGAACAGACAATAGGGCTTCTTGATGTTTTTGTTGGGCAGCAGGATCCGGAGAGTATGGCTGATAAATCTTCCACTCTTCCAAATATTGAGTGAATTTAGAGAGAGAAGCATGTATGTCATCACCTTGCTTGGTCTCAACAGCCTCCCTGAATATATCATTCACTTTTGCATGTTGTTAGTAGAGGAGTACATCTGATGGAGTGTCCCAAATAGGCTTCGCGGTATCAAGAAAGACAACAGATTGATGGATAGACTTATCCATAGAATTTGTCATCAAATTTATAATCAAGGCATCTTCACGATCCCATTTTACAAACTTGGAATCCTTCGAGTCTGGAGGATTATCGGTGATATGATCTAGCATCTTCTTCTCCTTAAGGAAGCAAGTGATAGAGCGGGACCATGTCATGTAATTATTAGGACCAGTAAGATTCTCTATAGTGATGCGATGAGTCTCGACCTTCAAATATGAAAGACTAGATGTGAAGGAGGAAGAAGTGGCCAGTAAAAAGTAGCAAAGTTTACTGAGCAAAGCAAAGATTTGAAAGCAGATCTAGATAACATCTGTAAGATTGTGACAGAGAATTACCACATCCAATAGTTTACAGGTTCCATAGCTAAGGATCCATGGTGAAGACAGGTTTGGAGAAGGTTGAAGATGCTGTTTTGGAGAAGGGTCCACAGATCTGAAAATGCTCATTGGCGAGATGTTGAAGCTGGTTGTGGTGATTGAGGTGAAGGTGGAGGCAATTGATG
>NC_033795.1:64719718-64724565 GCF_001876935.1 Asparagus officinalis
CGGCTTGTGGACTTCGGGAGTCATTTCAGGTTTAGAAGGTGGTCTGGATGTAAGGTTTTGAAGGGTGGGTGGTGGCTTGTGAACTAACAGGGCAGAGGTGAGGATCTGGGCTATGGTGGGAGGAAGATGGGAGGTGGCTATGATTGCAGTAGGAAGAGGGAATTCTCTGATACCATGAAGAAATCAGAGAGGAAGAGGGAAATCAGAGAGGAAGAGGTTCTTGTTTTTATTTGATTCACGGAAGCCCAAGGGGCTATTCATAACTACATGAGAGTTCAAATTCAATGAATCTAGACTTCTGTTAATCTCAACAAACATGATCTTATACTATGCTAACAACAAACCTATTATCTTAACGATAAATCTGTAAACCAAATTGATTCTCACAATTTCTGCAATTCTTATCATAATAACTACCTTGACAGTAACAGAGTCGCTAAACTTCACATGCTTCTCATTCACGTTTCATCACCATGCTAAGACAATAAAGCATCCATGTCATCTTCCCCATTCATGAAGATTTTGCTTAGGAAACTTCGTGCCAGCATGCTTGCCTTTCTTTTATGTAACCCTATTATTAATTTATTATTATGTCCTTATGAGCGGGGACATGCATAGGCAAAAAGGCACTAAAAACTACCCATGTAGGAAGCACTTGTAAACCTTTCATTTTAAAGGTCTTTATTTGATGTAAGCTACCAGTTAACATTTAACATAGCAGACATACATCATCAAAATAATACTTATAATAAATTCCAAAATATAAGTTTTCTTTAGGTCAATATTATGAGGAAATTAAATTTCTAATAACAAAGGTTCAAAACTTGCATGCAACCATTGTGTTAAAAAAGCGGTATGCGCGTCCGTCTAGGGCTGAGCGGTATGAGGCTGCCCGCTTAATTCTTAAAGTGCATTGATGAACATGGGCGGGTTACACATGGACTCATCGTGTAAAAACCGGTTCATTGCTCCCTTAAGCATAATAATGAGTGAAGGGAACGGATCTGTTTAAAATGTATTAGATTAGAATTCAGATCAAAGTTTATCTAAGATAAACTATGAGGGTAGGGTTTTACATCTTTGAAAAAAAATCTTTCATCTCTTGGTGTTAATAAATGCGTACGTGCTGCAGTTGCTGCTTAGGCACCCAAGCTCGCCTAGATGCCCAACTGTGCGCCTAGGCGCTTGGCGCAATCTTTGGCACTCAGAACTGCGTAGCGCTTTCTAAAAAATTACATGCAAATGCAACTAAAGTATATATTATTTTTAATACTCAACTACCCATACCCATATTAACATTAATTATCTCATGGATTAGTTGCCCCTCGTCATCAATTTATAAATATATGATAACACCATAAATACTTTATGAATGTAATATAATATTTTGTGAGGAAGCCAACGCAATGGGATAGGCATATGAACTATTCAGGTTAGAAGAAAATTTGATATGTTCTCTCTGAATGAAAGGATGTAAGAAGTCAATATGATCTATAACTGTTTAGCAGACATAATTACCTTGTCCCTTGGCCGAAAATCTGCCCCCTATTGCTACACGCCCATGCATGCACCCACTCTCGTGTGTCGTGTGTGCCCGTCTGCATGTGTGTGTGTGTGTGTGAACACACCACATGCACATCATTTCATTCTTTGATTACGTTAAAAATCTTCTGCTTAGCGTTTAGTCTTGTATATCGTTTACTTCAAGCTTTTATGTGCAATTAGTTGACTAATGGACATTTCTTGGGGTAACCTTTGCTTAATGTGTTCATTTCTAGAATTATTTCCTAATACATGTTAAATGAACAATAAATAATTTGACAGTTTTACACTAGTTACTAAATTGAATTCTATTTGTCTTATCCATGTCCAGGTTGTGTGCAAACACTTAAAATGGGAATCTCCATCAAAGCGTGAACTCCAACATTATCGGCCTGATATTGTGTGAGTAGTTAGCTCTTTTTCCCTTGGTTTTCTTGTAGTGAAGACCGTTTATTCTGAAATCACATGCTTGATTAGCTGGGAATTTAAGATGATATTAGAGCAACTTCTATTCTGAATAGGAGCAAAACAAAATCCTATTCATAGATTCTAAAAAAATTAAAAAGAAATCATATTTATAAGAGTAAAACAAAACCCTAATATGAAATAAAATCCTAACTAGTAGATAAATCAAATAACAATTTGTCAAAATATAACAAATTTTATTCTAGCTAAACAACAAATTCAATTCCAATTAAATTACTTCTATCACGTAGCTGTACCTGTACTCGACTGTCGACACTTTTGAAAATCTTGCATACTACTTGAATGTATATCTTCTTTCAAACGTGTATTAATTATGTAATACATGTTCTAAACTTCTAATTTAAAACACTTGTCATATACTTCTTAGTCTATCCTACACTTCACATCCACTTTATGAAACTGTTTGGACATGGGTTGAGTTTGTTTCAACTTATACACTATTCAAAATATGATTTTTAAAGGGCAATTTTGGTATCTATTTCATAATGACTGGTTTCTAATTTGTAATCTACATAATAAAACTAACATAAAAGAAATGTTACAAGGATTTTAATTCTCATAACACGCAAATGAAAAACAATATTAAAAACAATATTGATTTCTTGTAAATAATTAATTTCAATGTAATTAGTAATTACATGCACCAGAATACTCAGACACTTTACCTAGCCTCCCGTATGTGTGTCCGATACTTCCTGTATCCGTGTCCATTTTGGACACTCTTTGGACACTTCTTGAATATGCATATACATTTATTTAGATGTGTACTCGATTATATAACACATGTTTTAGTTTAAAAAACTCGTAATACACTTCTTGTATGTATATATTTTACACTTCATCTCAAATTTATGCATATCGTTGGACTTGGAATATGTTCGTCTTAGCACATACCTAGTTCATGAATATGATTTTAAAGGGTTGTTTGGGTATCTAGTCCAAAAACGAGTATTTTTTTCAATGTATAATCTACTCAATAATAGAAACATAAAAATGACATAAGGATTTTAGTTCTTATAGCACGTGAATGGAAAACAATATCAATCTCATATAAATTACTAATTTTAATATGTATGTATATAGTCGTCTTGCCGTATCCTAATTTTTACAATTTTGTCGTGTCCCGTACCTGCACCCACATATAGCATATGCATGTATGTACAAATAGATACATAAGTATCTATATATGTATACATCTATACAAACTTATACATATACAGTTGTGTCCCCATGCCCTTATCTCATACAAATTTGCCTTTCCCATGCGTCCACTAGCTTGGATGCAACATAGGTCTCAATTAAAAGAAAGCTTAAATCCTTAAAATTTAAATTCTAATTAATTTTACTTAGTCTTCTAATTTCTCCTGCATCACCTAAGTAGGTGAAAAAAATGCTATAGAGTTGCCTATCATGCATGAATATGTTGGAGAATAGACAACTCCTAGACAAATATTGTGTGAGCAGAAAGATTCTCAATCAGAGAGGCCTCGTCAAATTGGATCGAACATTGGGTTTGGCAGTTGTTTGGCCTTTATAATCTTTATTTGTGTCCTGCAATTCAAATCATTGATTCTTCTAGCCAAAAGGTTTATGAACTTCTCAAGTTGAGTCTTTCGTTAAGAACATGTAATACCATGTGGAAAAGCGTAATTTCTCAATAAGAAGTATAGGGCAAGTCATTCTAATAAATACTTGACTATCTCAATGTTCGTCTATGATGTTAATGAAAGTTTGTTAGGATTCAAAAGTTTACAGAAGAATGGAAAAATTGCAACTCGAATGTCTGAGAGAGGTACAAGTAGCATCCAATCTTTGTGTCTTATCGCTTGGCAGTTGAAAATCTATTCGATGCCTCATTATTATTCAACCAAAATTTAATTGAGGTATATGCAGTTGCAATAATTGGTTTATTTGGTTGACCTTTTACCAAAGCATAAAATCATTTGGAAATCCAAATCTCAATCCTTGACTTGTTTCATAATTTTATAACTATCTATGAGTAAGTGGTAACATTCTCAGGTGACAAAAAGCTATAACATGCAAATAAAACAGCAATATTGGATGGACCATTACTTTTTTTCTTTTTTTACTGAAATGATAAATGATAGAAATTCTATGTTTGTATCATTTGCAAGGATTTTATGATAACATAAATAAACAGCGATTTTATGGTCCATTGGCGAGTTAATTACTGCCTTGGTGTGATGTACTATTTCAATTCATGATAAGATTCTGATTCATGTAAATATGGTTCGTGTAAAGAATGTTGTCTTAATGTAAATGGACCCGAGGAATCTGGATGGGAAATTGAGGATATTGGAATGAATTGTTCTTTAATGTTTCGTGTGTGTGAGAATGTGCTCCTTTTTTCCTCTCCTTAGTTTCTTCTTATAGATGTGATGTTTCAGAACGTTTAGTCCTTGATATGGAAAGAGATTTTCATTCATAACCTATGTTGGTTACTCATCTGAGAAAATGAAATAAATTAGAGAGAATAGAGAATTTGATAACCGATTTCTCTATTTTATTTAGAGTAAGCTAAGGGGTAATCTGATTTTGTTTTGACACTGAAAATTTATTGCGTCTTTAAAATTTGATGTTATTGTAGGTTTATTTTTTTCATTTTGTTTATTTAATATTGTTTTTGTTCTATTAATTTCACACTTAAAGTATATAGATTTTTTATCGTTATAAATTTTATTACCATTTTTCTGTTTGGCTGAAGAGGTGACCACTATCTTCTTTTTTGTGTGGTGGCACTTTATTTGTTACATTAAAAATATTATGCTGAGATGAAAATGATAATTAACACTACATTG
>NC_033795.1:64724575-64726647 GCF_001876935.1 Asparagus officinalis
GCCATATCTTTCTTTAAGCTATACGTGTTTCTCATGTGGTAGCAAACCTTTTCTCTTTGAAGTCAGTGTTAGATCCAAGCTTGTCATATGGCATTTTTATAATTGAAAACATGTGAAGAATCTTTCACTCAAATTTAAACTCTGTTGCTATTCTAGTAGGTGCTTAGCAGCCAACTCTTTGCTAGTATTGTCTAGGTGTTTATGCAAATAAGTCTATATGGCTAATACTAGCTAAGACAAATATATCTATATGTAAATGTTTCTACATGCTGAAAAATTAGAAATCAGTTTGTCTGTACTGGAGATTGCTTTCCTTGAGGATAATATGATGGAGAATCACAAATGGCTTGAACACAGGAACCAACCAGTGGTCTAGATAAATTGGGATATGATAATTAATAATTTTAACAAAGATCTTCGTTGATGCAGTCTAACGAAAGAGGGACTTTGTCATTTATGAAAATATTTGGAATAGAATTGTTGATTCGTTTTTTGTTTTTACTTGTTCAAATGTCATTTTGATCGTGATTATCATGTTGAGGGTCAAGAAGCATATAGAATTAATTACTTTCCCCATGTAGATCAGCCATTCTTCAAGATAGTGAGATTGAGAACTATGCTGTTTATCAAATGAAATTAGGAAAGTTAAAGTGGAGGAATGCTTCTTATGGCTTACGTGACTGTGGAATATGTATGAAATTGGACTGAAAATTCTATAAGTCTATTAGACCAACAGCTCTGTGTGGATCACAATATTATGAAATTAAAAAAATGTGTAAAAATGAACATACTATTAATGAGAATCTTGTGGTGAACATGTGGATATACTCTAAGAACGTGATAAGAAATAAGTGCGCATTAAGAGGAAATTAGAGGTTTCACCTATTGAGGATAAAATGAGAGAACCGAGGAGTGGGTTTTTTTCATGTGCAGTGGAGAAGACTAAATGCATCAAAAATAGGTGGTATTGTGATAAGATTAGAATTAATGGAACGGAGGGCTAGATGTAGGCTTAATAGAACTTGGTTGGAAACAATTAAGAAGGGCGTGATAATTATATTGAATGAAAAGATAGGATTCATATAGCTGAATTGTTGTTGTTATTCTTGTATTATAATGTCGATGGTCTTATAAGACAACTAGATAAATCTGAAACCAGAGAGGTCCAATAAGATCAACCTGGTGCAATTTTTTTCCCTCTCTTAAATAAATGAACAAATAGATCATTAAAATATATTTATAATTTGAAGCTGATGTCTCACATTACTCTCTTCAGCTTGGGTGCAGATATAATTTATGATCCAATATGTGTGCCACATCTCATTCAAGTGCTTTCAATCCTCTTGAGTGGTAATGCAAATGACTGTGAATCTACACATCATGATGAGGATCAAAGGAATAATACTTCAGATGGTGATGTGATGAAAGTGGAACCACCAATTGCATACATAGCTCAAGTTATTAGGAATCATGAGACATTCAATTACTTCCTTAAACTAGCGGAGGAATCTTACCTCTGTGTTGTCGATATAACTGAGGAAAAGCAACCCTATAACTTACTTCCTTACATGCTCTCATACGACCGATCATCTGTACGACTCTTTAAAGTATCTTCATTGAGAAACTGCAATATTTTGAGGTAATCATATTTTTGTTGAGAACTAGTTGTAATATTGTTGCATTTGCATTCTTATTTTTCTGCATGATCATGGTTAATTCACTGTTCTGTAAAAAATAAAATAAAATAAAAGGTAGTTTCCCTCATGCGTTTATGCCTTGTGGCACCTTAGGATATTTGTTGAATGGGCTTTTCCTTTTTTTGACTATAACATAGGATGCTTACGAGTGCTTTCTCCCAATTTGTTTTTCCTTCCTTTCTTGCAACTAGCTTTTTCATTTCAATTTTCTGTTGAAGGTTGGAGCTGATATTTCTTTGTATCGTTTTATGTCAGATGTTATGTAAAGGGCAGAACATTTCAAGGTTTTGATTCTGGGTTTCAGTTTTTTTACTTTTTTTTTCCTTCTCCGTTTTCCCCTTTTTTCATCTCTTAGCATCTTTTATTAGGTCATAA
>NC_033795.1:64726661-64736255 GCF_001876935.1 Asparagus officinalis
TTCTATTTTCCTTTATTTTGTTCTCATTTGTCTTTAGATCTTTGAGGAGGTGGTCATAAAGCTTGATCAACTTTTTCTGGTAGGGCCTGGCGGACTTTCATTCTCCTGTTTTAGCTGGTTACCAACTTGGTGTAGGGGAAATATTTCTCTAAGGGTAAATTTCAGTAAACCTCCATTAACTTTGGATCATTAGCACCAACATGAGAACTCCCACACACCCACACCCCACAACAAAACCCCCACCACAACACCATAAAAAAAGGAAAAAAAATTATTGGGGGGTTTCAAAATATTCCCATGAACTGGACCATTTTCGGGGGTTGTGGGAGGAGAGAGAATTGACAAACAATAAAAAAGTTTCGAGGGGGTATATGTTATGTTGAAAGAGGGGCATTACTTTTAAAGAAATGATATTTCAGTTGGACGAACTTTCTTTTTGAAAGTTCAGGGGCATTTTTAAAACTCCTTAAAGTGTTTTTTTTGGAGTGGGGTGGGGGTGGGGGGTGGGGGTGGGGTGGGGGTTGGTGTTTCTCTAATTTCTAAACTTCATGGTTCTGTGCAAACCACTCTAAAGTCTGAAGTTCAGGAGGGTCCTGAAAACTATCCTTCTTGAATTCATTGATGCTAATGTTAAAGTATTCATTATACTTGATGGAAGGTGGTAATCTTCAAGGTGAAGGTACTGCCTTAATCATCCTAAGCTGTATAGAAATTAGTCTTTTGCACGCCAGTTGCTAGCTCCTCCAGAATTCCCTCATTTCCTCCATGCTTCCAAGTCGACCAAAATATCACAAAAATAAGATCCATGTCTTTATAGGAATGACAGCCTTTCACATTCATCGGTCCCTGTTAATAGGATTTTTCATCATATTCAATACATTACATACATATATTTCCCACAGTATTTAAAAAAGACGAAGATGCTAAATTAAATGTTTAATTTGATTAAAAGGGGAGAAGGAAGTAGGGCTAGCAACTTAATATATCAAAGGATATGTAAAGGGAAAAATAAAGACTGTTATTCTGATTAGCACACTGAAGTCACCAGTTATTTGATAGAAGAAAAAAGCATGTGGTTTGGGTATTCTTTACCTATGGATCTAATGTCGTATAAAATTGGTAGTTTGAAACTAAATAAGCATGTGATTTGCTAGTTCCTGACCTATGAATTTAACATCTTACAAAATGAAGGGTTTAAATAACATGTTGAATAAGATTATGGTTTGTTGATCCTAAATTATGAATCTAGGTCACTTTTCTTGATGCAACTGTTATAAAACCATTTTACGCAAACCCTACTGTGTTTAAGATCTTGTAAACCGTGTATCTAAGCAACTTGCAAGAAATGATCATCCATTCATACACAACTAAGGAGGAGTAAATGCAGATATCTTGAAGAATAAAGAAGGAATTGAATAATTCATTTCACTCTATTTCATCGTTTACATGAAGGGCTATATATAGAAGTATGTCAGCCCACTAAGATAGGAACTAACAACTAATTCAGTAACAAACTAAACAAACAGTAACAAATTAAACAAACTACAAATATCTACAAATATCTAATCTGTTCCTTGATTTTCTTCTAACAAACGTAATCTTCTTTTCAACACTCCCCCTCAAGCTGGTTGGAAGATGTCTTCCATGGCCAGCTTGCTCGTCAGCTTGTCGAACAGCTTTTTTGGTAGTCCATTTGTTAGAATGTCTGCAACCTGCTCATCTGTTGGAACATAGATCATACATATCTGTCCTCCTTCGATTTTTTCCTTGATGAAATGCTTATCCACTTCGACATGCTTTGTCCGATCATGAAGAACTGGATTGTGAGCTATTGAGATCGCTGCCTTGTTATCACAGTAGGTTTTTATCGGAGTTTTGACTTTCTATCTTTAGTTCATCGAGAATCCTTTTTATCCATAGCACCTCACATATTCCATGAGCAACCGATCTGAACTCAGCTTCCGCACTACTTCTTGCCACCACACTCTGCTTCTTGCTGCGCCATGTAACCAGATTTCCTCCTACAAATGTGCAATATCCCGATGTCGAACGTCTATCAGTCAAGCTCCCGGCCCAATCAGCATCCGTATATACTTCAATCTGCAGATGATTTCGTTTCTCAAACATTAGTCCTCTTCCCGGTGTTCCTTTTAGGTACTTTAGTATTCGGTAAGCAGTCTCAAAGTGTTCAGGTCCTGGTGAGTGCATAAACTGACTTACTACACTCACTGCGAAGGCTATGTCGGGACGTGTATGTGATAGGTAAATTAACCTTCCTACCAGCCGTTGAAATTGTTCTCTGTTTTTCACTTCTTCAGGTTTCGCTGGCTGAAGCTTCACATTATGTTCGATTGGTGTTTCAGCAGCCTTACAACCGAGTAGTCCTGTTTCTGACAGCAAGTCCATCACATATTTCCGCTGAGATACAAAAATTCCCTTCTTAGATCGAGCAAACTCCATTCCGAGGAAGAACTTTAGAGGTCCTAAGTCCTTGATCTCAAATTCTTTAGCAAGAGACCTTTTGAATCTTTCCTGCTCAACATGATCATCACCAGTTAGTATAATATCATCTACGTAAACAATTAAGATTGATATCTTTCCTTCCTTTGAGTGCTTGTAGAACAATGTATGATCTGATTGACTTTGAGTGTACCCGTAACCTTTGACAGTTTTTCCAAATCGTTCAAACCATGCTCGTGGCGATTGTTTTAGACCGTAAAGCGACTTCCGAAGCCTACAGACTTTCTTGCACCCTAGTTGTTCTTCAAATCCCGGGGGTAGACTCATAAACACCTCCTCTTCTAGGTCTCCGTTTAGAAATGCATTTTTCACATCTAATTGGTGTAGAGGCCAATCAAAGTTTGCAGCTAGGGATAATAGAATACGAATGGAATTGATTTTTGCAACCGGTGCGAAGGTCTCTTGGTAGTCAATCCCTTGAGTTTGTGTGTATCCTTTGGCCACTAAGCGTGCTTTATACCTTTCAACACTCCCATCAGCTCTACACTTCACAGTAAATACCCACTTGCAGCCTACGGTTTTTTTCTCCCTTGGTAAATCTACTAAATCCCAAGTCCCATTCTTCCTTAGAGCATTCATCTCTTCTATAACTGCTGATTTCCAATCTGGATTGGTTAGTGCTTCTTGGATAGTGGTTGGAATGAATAGGTTGGAGATCTTTGTGGTATACGCTTTGTGATTTTTTGACAATCTATGGTATGACACGTACTTAGCAATAGGATGATTGGTACAGCTACGGACACCTTTCCTAAGAGCTATGGGTACTTCAAGATCTGGTATAGATGGAGTAATTTCTGGTGGTAAAGATGGATTTAGCTCGGGAGAGAAAAAGTTAGACTTACTTGAGTCATGGAGTGATCCATCCGACGGAGATGAGGGTCGGCCTAGTGTTGAAGATGTTGGAAGACCACTATTTCTTTGAGTCCCTCTTCTGGTGTACACAAGAAGCTCAGGCTGAGTGTTTTTCTCCTGTATTTCTCCCCCTGAACAAGTATTTTTTAAGCTCGGCTGAAGTGAGTCATCGACTAGGTTTTTTGTGTTTTTTGAACTTGGTTGAATTGGAGGATTCTGGTCATTTTCAAGAGACAGAGAAGGTATAGGCAATGGAGGTATAGGTAATGGATCAATTTCCCAAAACTGGGTTTCACTCTCAATCTCCCCCTGAAGGCAGTTTTGGCGGAAGTAAGCTTGATTCTCTACAAATGAGACATCCATGCTCACGAAGAATTTTTTGGACCGAGGGTTATAGCATTTATATCCTCTTTTATTTGGAGCATATCCTAAAAAAATACATTTTTCAGCTCTAGGATCGAGTTTGGATCGAAGTCTATTAGGTAGATGAACATATACAGTGCAACCAAATATTCGCAGAGGAAGGTCCGAAGCTAGTCTATAGTTTGGGAATATTTTTCTTAGACTCTCAAACGGTGTGGTGTATTTTAATACACGAGTTGGCATTCTATTAATCAGATACGAGGCTGTCAAGATTGCGTCTCCCCACAAATATTTTGGTACATGCATGGAAAACATGATGGCTCTAGCAACTTCAAGGAGATGGCGATTTTTTCTTTCTGCTATGCCATTTTGCTGAGGGGTATCACTACATGTGGAATGATGTTGAATTCCTTTTTCTTGAAGAAAGGTTCCTAACATTTCGTTAAAATATTATGTTCCATTGTCAGAATGGAGAATTTGTATTTGTGTTTGGAATTGGTTTTCAATCATGTAAAAGAAATTCTTGAATATTTTTTCCACTTCAGATTTTTCGCTCATCAGATACACCCAACACAACCTAGTATGATCATCTATGAAAGTTACAAACCACTTTTTTCCGGATAAAGTTGACACCCTTGATGGTCCCCAAACGTCACTATGAACAAGATGAAAAGGTTTTGATGCACAATATGATTTAACTTTATATGTAGTATGATGACTTTTTGATAAATGACAACTTTCACATTCAAATGAAGAACAATCGATGTTTTTAAACAATGATGGAAACAAATACTTCAAATAGGGAAAACTCGGGTGTCCTAATCTAAGATGCCAGAGCATTATTTTTTCATGAACAGAAAGAGAACTCATACTGGAACTGAGTCCTTGAGCTTGTTTATTGCCGAATTGGTCATCATCAAAGAAATAGAGACCATCCACCATCTTAGCACTGCCAATCATCGTCCCCGTAGTCTGGTCCTGAAATTCACAATGAGAATCAAAGAATATGACACGACAGTTAGAATCTCTAGAAAGTTGGCTTACTGATAGGAGATTGCATGAAAAATTTGGAACATGAAGAACAGATTTAAGAGTGATAGTATTTGAGATTTTTATATCTCCTGTTCCTGCTATAGAGGAGAATCTCCCATCGGCTACTCGGACTTTTCTATTGCTGTAACATGGTGAATAAGAGTGGAAAACTTTTGACAGATTTATCATATGGTCAGAAGCACCTGAATCAATGATCCATGGTGTAGAATTGGAATAGAATTGGAATGACACGAGAGAGCACAAGGGTTCCTACCTGTTTGAGCCAAGGAACTACTAGGAATACCAGATTCGGAATTGGATTTCAGCAGCTTTAGAAGGAGATTCATCTGTTCTTTGTTGAAAGGACTGGTGTTGGAGTTTGCTTCATTTGCGGCTGCTGTTGGACGCTGAAACTTCTCTCCAGGCTTGCCACTCTTCCAATTTGCTGGTTTTCCATGGATCTTCCAACACGTCTCGCGAGTATGTCGGGGTTTGTTGCAGAAATCGCACCAAATTCTCGGTTTTTCATCTCCACGTCGCTGAGAATTTTGATTTCTGCTCACATTGGCCTCGGCAGTAAGTAGGGCAGAATTTTCCATCGGTGCTACTGCTTCCTTCTTTCCCATCATAACATTGCGACGACTCTCTTCTCGCCTTACTTCAGCAAATACTTCCTCGAGTGAAGGAAATGACCCACGCCCAATAATTCTACCTCGCACTTCGTCGAGTTCTACCTTCAAACCTACAAGGAATTTAAAGATCCGATCATTCTCCACCATCTTTCGATGGTGCTTGTAGTCGTCTGGCGATTTCCACTCATAGTTGTTGAACATGTCGAGATCCTGCCAAAGTCTCTTGAGCATGTGAAAATACTTGGTGACAGTGTCGTCTTTCTGTCGGATCTCTCCAAGTTGGAGCTGCAGCTCATACACTTGCGATTGATTACCTAGATCAGAGTACATCTGATGAATGCTGTCCCAAAGCTCCCACGCAGTCGGGTAGTTCATGTAATTAGAGGCGATGTCTTCATTCATGGAGTTGACGAGCCACGCCATCACCATTGAATTTTCTGCATCCCAGGTCGCATACGTCGCCTCTTCAATTGCGGGAGCCTTCTTGTCTCCAGTCAGGTAGCCGATCTTGCCTCTTCCTCGAATCGCCATTCGTATGGACATTGACCACCGTAAGAAATTATCGCCATTAAGGCGAATACTGGTGATCTGGAAGGAATGAGATTCATGACCAGGGAGTCGGTTTTCTTGTGAGGGAGGATTTGTGGTTTCTGAAGATATATCTGACATGGTTATAGGTGAGGATAAGGAGGGGTTGCTGGAATAAGTCCAGAAAAAAAAAAGAATTCTAATGAGCGGAACAATATTCCTGCTCTGATACCATCTTGAAGAATAAAGAAGGAATTGAATAATTCATTTCACTCTATTTCATCGTTTACATGAAGGGCTATATATAGAAGTATGTCAGCCCACTAAGATAGGAACTAACAACTAATTCAGTAACAAACTAAACAAACAGTAACAAATTAAACAAACTACAAATATCTACAAATATCTAATCTGTTCCTTGATTTTCTTCTAACAAACGTAATCTTCTTTTCAACAAGATACCCTTCATCTATGTATTCAATAACACTTATCATCCTTCAACTATTTTATTAGCACTTAACACCCCTGAATTCATACTTTTACAAAAATGAATTATAGATAACTCCGTCCCTCATGATTTTAGGGGTGTTAAATGCCAATAAAATAGTTGAAGGGCGTTAAGTGCTACTTTGCAATTTACCCATGAAGAAGTTACAAAACCTTTTGGCCTTTAAATGTTGGGTTTTTGTCATATTAGACCCCCAAATCTTTGATGTTAGACTTCCACATCTTCATATTTCTAATTTAGACCCTCAAATACATTAAATTCTCTTAAATAAGAAACTTAAATCTTTTAAGTAGTTTAAATAAGACCCCCATTTCAAATAAATATGAAGAATTAGGTGTCTAATTTAGAAAGATAAAGATTTGAGCATCTAACATAGAATTTAACAAAGATTTGAGGGTCTGATATGACAAACTATGATTAGGTGAAAATATATACTCTTGAGCTTAACTTTTTTGTCTTCCACCTTTCCTCTGGAGCTTTCTATATGTTCTCAAGTGTAGCGGGATTCTTGAGAGAGTTCAAAGGTTTTGAGAGCATGATGGTGGAGATGAAGCTTGGGTAAAGGTACAGTTATTCACATCTTGTTAGAAGAGGGTGAGATCTGCCTGAATCATATGAAATACTACTTGCAGGAATCATCTGAGATGTTGATGTCATTCAAGCGCCTCCAATCCAAGAATGTATAGTGGATTTCTTTCATATGACACCTTAACGTTTTGTTCTTTTGAGTTTGTTATCTAATAGGATAAAATAGAGCAACCATTTCAACCTAGAAGGTGACTTGAGACTGGGTCCCTAAGTAGCGGTCAATTTCAAATTCATCCAGGAACCAAGAGAAAACGACTAAAGTGCAGGCTCAGTTAGAACCTAAAGCCGTCTGACTAACTTAAGAGTTTTAGTTATGCTAAGCTAAATCAGAATAGGGTGGATTAGACTGGATCATTATGGTGAAGCAAATCACTGTTGGAGACGAACTCAAAATGATCCTTTAGAAGACAGCCTGGAGGAGTTTTGAAGAACTCGATTAAATTTGAAATTTAAAATTGGAGGGAAATTTTTAAGAGATCCTGGTGTGGAAACGTGGGTGAACCAATTTTAGCACAACTTGATGAGGATATTGATATGGAAACTTTGGCGCAATTTTCATCCTGGGGAAGCTATGATCCTCGTGGTCTTGCCTAAAGGCCGTGAACTTCTAGAATGCGGAAGGCAAAGCTTTATGTCAAGGTAGCAGTACTATGGAAAATACCTCCATGCAAATACCTGTCTTCATTTGTTTATGGTAGTACTCAACATAATGGAAGTTTAGTATGGTTGCTGGGGATTATGAGAAATAGGATATTCTAACTTTTGTTGAGGAAGAAACCATAAGCAGAATAGCTGACAAGAGACGAGATATAGAGCTTAACTACATCCCTAGGTTCAATGATTAAAATTAAAATAATTAAATTAAATTAAGTTATACATAAAGCAGAAACAAAGCAAACAAGAAATTGAAGTTCTTTGAGTAATTTCATCTGCAGGTCATGTCCAGGAAAATTTAGGGTTGTATCGGGAGTAAAAGAAGGCTTGATTAAGCAAAGACCTCAATTCATTCTTTTGAAAGAAATGTATAAACTTATGTTTAAGATGTTGGGAATTTATTGGAGCAACAAACAAATGAATATCGTGCTACAACACTTGCTTTGGTTGTGCATGAATCATTAGGCTTCAGCCATAAATCCTTATTTAATGTACACAAATAAATGCTTTCAGCCGACAAATCTTTTTATTATGTAGAAATGATGGTTGTATTGATTTTAACCTTCATTTATCAGTTCGAGCGCAGTCTCAATAAGAGAGTTAAGAGGTTTGCCGTGACGACTCAGACCCACACTGCCTGAAAATGCATTGAAGCATTCAAGCTCTGACATGGTTTCTGCAACATTCTGAAGCTCAATATCCATCTCAAAATCATTAAAGAACTTCATGTACTTTTTATCGGAAATCATCAGCCAAATTGCTAGCTCGATCAGAAACATCCTGATTCTTGGAACTTTTATTGATGGGTAATTGTACACTTTCAGCATTTGCACGAGTCTATATGCGAATTGGACCTCTTGGATGCATGCTGCCTTCAGTTCTTGAGCATATTCATTGTAGTTTATGAACCTGAAGATCTGAGTTGCGAGACCAAGTGAAACTTCCAGCAACTTCATCTCTTCACCCATGATTGTATTCAATACCTGAGAAAGATTATAGTATAGTTAGGAGTTCTATTTGTTTTATTTTGACTTGCAAGTTTTAAACTAGTAATTCAGGGAGAAATCTTACGATAGGGATAGCAGCAGTGACACCCCTCAACCGAGAAACACAAGCAGCTCCATTGAAAGCACACAAGTTCTTCAAGATCCTGAAAGAACTGATTCTTACAGCAGTGTCAGTAAGAGAAGTGACCAGTCTCTCCACAACTTGCTGTATTTTCAGAATTCTGTCGCAGTTTCGCGCATTCTCTAGTGCCAGCATTGCCAATGCTTCTCCTGCTTCCACTCTCAGCTCAACCTGTTGTTGTGAAGCGGAATGTTCGCTGAGGAATAACCTAAGCAGCTCCTTGATCATCCCTCCTGTAGATCCAATCTTCTCTCTTGCTTCCTCATCCATCGCCAAACTTGTTAGCACCTCGATCCCCAGTTTCTGAAGTATCATGTGATTCTGTGCATACTGTAAGATTTCCCGTATGTTGCTGACTGTAAATACAATCTCTGAAATTTCTTGTCTTAACACTCTCCCAGTATTGCCTGTTGTGCTTGCTAGCATCTTTACTACTTGGAGTGATCTCTTTACTGCTTGTATCTGCGCACTGGATGCACATTGCATTCGGCACAATCTTGCATTGATGCTTGTAAAATCTATTATCTCTGCCAGCAGGCCTCTGGTGTTGCCGATCTTTCCACAGTTGTCATGGTCATTTGCAAGCTTCTTGAGTATAAGGAGGCCTAAAAGATTGAACGTCGTGAAATCGTAACCTTCTTGGTCTGCAATGGTGCTTCTATGGGTTACTTCGTCGGGCCTTGATGGCCACATTTTGCCTCTGAAGAGTAGGGATGAGATTGATTCCATGGCGCCTGGAATCCCAGCGACACGAAGAGCATTCTGCTTCTTTCCTGCAAGCTTTGATAC
>NC_033795.1:64736265-64765424 GCF_001876935.1 Asparagus officinalis
TCTATCGATAACTGGCGTTGAACTGCCAATCTTTCTGAGAGTCTCATTGGCAAAACGTGGGCAGGTTACAAACTTATGAAGGATTCGTGCACCTATGAGCTGTTCATCGGGCGAATTAGATTCTAGAAGTTCTTCGGCGAAGGACACCAAGTCCATCTTGAGCCCATCAAAGATACTTCCATCAACACACTTCGAGTATGAGTCATAGAAGAAGCGCTTTATTGATACAATTCCCGACGGGCCAAAGTTGCAATCATTGTTCACCTGATCGAGCAATCGCTTGTAGCCGATCTTCCATTCCCAATAGGATTTCTCAATGAGAAAGAGCAAGGCTTCTGCAAGAGACAAGCTGTAGAATATATCAAGTGCTGGCTTGAGATTCTTGGTGTCCTTGCTATCGATATTGCCATAATCCTGCTGTATCAGCCTCATCAATGAGAGCAATACACAAGAACAGGCTGAGAGTATCTGCAACCAGTAGAGTACTTTGCTGATATTTTTCGAGAGAAAAGCCCATGATCGCTTCCTCAACTGAGCACTGTCTGTGCTTCTTGCAGAGACGACTCTCTGAATATCGTCAGTGAGATTAGAATTAACAACTGAAAAGGGTTTGAACACGAATTTAACAGCACTGATCATGACTTTCGAACTTGTCACAATTGCACGAAAGCTGTACTTTCCAGCATCAGCAATGGACCAAGTCGCCTGGTGCTGCCATTCGAGTTCATGGCTTCGGCTGAAGATCCTGGCACCCTCAACAAGGAGAATAACCGTTATGATCAAGAAATCTTCCGTCTGCAAATTACTTAAGAATCCTCCGAGGAGAACGGCGGTGGCCCAGAGGAACCCTAGAGCTCCGATCCCGCTAGCAGACTTTTCGAGAATGGCAAGGCGGAGGGCAAAAAGGGTTAGCTTCTTCTCGGGGGCTTCGGTTGTGTCGATCGTGTAGTTTGCAGTCTCATTGTGGCATTGCTCGGGTTGGGGCTCGAACACAGTTGTGACCCAGTTGTCTGAAACTTTGATTTCAGTGGTTTCTTCCATTTAGAGAATGAGAGATCGTATGGAGATTTGGATGGAGACGAGGCGTGTCTTTTTATAGTAGGAGAGTAGAGTTGGTGGTGATGATGTTTCAAGCAAATTAACTGGCAGAAAATGGCAGCTTAAGTTATAGCTTATGGGTGTTACGTCGGATTCAGTCAAGGATGCTCAAGAGAAAGCAAACTGAGTCGTTTGTTTCTTGCGTAGCACTTCATTTACTGTGAATCTTGCAGTTTTGGATAAAAAAAAAATGAGTGCATGCATCCGTGCACGAGGCTCAAGATAAAAGTACAACTGACGTACTATTTCCTTTGTTGCTTTTAGCATTGTATGGAATGTTTCGAATTTCATTCGTACATAAAATAACGTTGGGTGGATTGCACAAAGACCATCCATGCGGAAGCGTGTTCGACAACTAAACGAGTCCGCAAGCAATGAGAGAAGAGAACCAAAACCAAATATGAGTGCAATTTACCAAAATACTGCTCAAACCAAACCAAACAAAAAGATTAACGTGGTTAGGCAATTGCTTATGTTCACGGGGAGAGAATTGAGAGATTTTACTATATGGAGGAGAAATATAACGGGTACACTCACAAAATCACTTAAATATAGCCCTAACCAAAGCTCTTAACTTCCTCACAATATCTCCCTCTCAAAGTGCTCAAAACAATGTAATTCTCTCCTTAAGAAGCCCTAAAAAATGTGTTTGTATTTATATCAAACACCCAATCCAAAACCAACCAGGAAAACAAAACAAGCTTGTATCCGCTTTCCGGTCGATCGGACATGTCGAGTCGGTTGACCGGTCAGAGACCCGAATTCTGAACCTTGTAATGTGCACGTTTTCAGTCGACCAACTACACTCGTTCGGTCGACCGATCAAATCCATTCGGTCGACCGACTAGAGACGGGTTTCTAATCTTGTATTTCAACAATCTGTTGGTTGACCGGGCCTATGCTGTCGGTCGACCGACCTGAGGGATTTCTCGTACTTGTGTTTTTGCATGATTTTCTCAAATCCTTCGCCATTTTCTACAATTCTCCACCTCGGCGAAGTTTTCCCAAAATTGAGCCGACACCAACCTAAACACCAATGTATCGTCTCACCGAATCTAGCTGCACCAATGAGGTTGCCTACGTATCCCCTCTCTCAAGCGATCAAGCCGTTCGTAGTTCATCCAAATGGTCGCGAACGGCCTTAACAATCACAAATTTGTAACAAGTTTCTGCAATGATCGAACTTGTTGCTCGGAACCACCTTTGTAAGCATATCCGCTGGATTATCTTTTGTGTGGACCTTCAAGAGCTCCACATCCCCATCTTTAAGAACATCTCGAACGGAGTGATAACAAATGTTAATGTGCTTTGTCCTCGCATGAAAGACCTGATTCTTCATCAAATAAATAGCACTCATGCTATCACAATAAGTGGTGACGGATCGTTGCGAAACACCAAGATCCTCCAAAAGTCCTCGAAGCCAAATCGCCTCCTTAACAGCCTCCGTAATCGCCATATACTTTGCCTTCGTCGTCGACAAAGCCACCGCAGACTGTAATGTGCATCTCCAACACACCGGCGCACGGGTCAAATTGAACACATACCCCGTCGTCGACCGACGTTTATCCAAATTTCCAGTGTAATATGAATCTACGTATCCAATACATAGCTGTCCACCGCTAGTGTCCCACTCAAAAACCAAACTAACGTTGAGAGTACCTCGAATGTACTTTAAAATCCATCTCACAGCATCCCACTGACCCGGACCCGAGTCGTACATGTATCTCGAAACCATGCTCACTGCCTGTGACAAATCCAATCTCGTACAAACCATAGCGTACATCAAACTTCCAACTGCGATCGCATATGGAGTTTTCAACATCAACTCTCTATCTTCAACTGTCTTCGGTGAAAGGTCAGTTAAAAGCTTCAAATAGGCTCCCAATGGTACACTAACTGGCTTTATCTCCATGCTCACATTGAATCGATGTAGAACCTTCTTCAAATAAGCCACCTGTATCAAAAAAATTCTGCCCTTGTCTCTGTCTCTGCCGATCTCCATTCCCAAAATGCTCTTCACTTCACCCAAATCCTTCATCTTGAACTAGCTCGAAAGCTGAATCTTCAACTATCTATGGCGGATCTGGAAATAGAAGCAACCAACATGTCATCTACATAAAGCAATAAGTAAACGTACGCATCTCCATTCAACTTGCGATGGTACACGCAATAATCAAATTAGCTCCTAATGTACGAATGGCTGATCATGAACCCATCGAATCATTTATACCACTGTCGAGGAGATTACTTCAGCATGTATAACGATTTCTTCAACCTACAAATTAACTTTTCCTTCCCTATAGCTCAGAACCCCAATGGCTGAGTCATATAGATTTCCTCATCAAGATCACCATGAAGAAATATTGTTTTCACATCCAATTGGTCTAATTCCAAACCATACTGTGTCACCAAAGCTAGCAAAATCCGAATCGAAGAATGTTTCACCACCGAAGAGAAGACCTCATTATAGTCAATACCTTCCTCCTATGCATATCCCATATCCTTTCGCAACCAACCTAGCCTTGAACCTCACGGGAGTACCTTCAATGCCCTCCTTCTTCGTATACACTCACTTGCAACCAATAGCCTTCCTTCCCTTTGAAAGCTCGACAAGCTCTCATGTGTCATTCCTATGAAGAGGCTCTCATGTGTCATTCCTATGAAGAGACTATATCTCCTCCTGCATAGCCACCTACCACAAATTAACCTCCAAACTATGCTATGTTTCTCTGAATGTAGTAGGAACCATCTCATGGACACTCTCCACCGGAAGTGCATACATAAATATTGTGTCTGTATATCTCGCTGGCATCCGTATGTCTCTCCTTGGTCTTCAAACCGCAATAGAATCCTAAACCTGAGTTGTTGGTCCCTGATCCTGCTCAACTGTACCTATATCCTCTAAATTATCGCCGTGCTCATCTGGCATCACCTCAGTCAGCACTCTAATGGATACGGTCTCATTTGGACAATGTGGAGCTGCATCAATCTCCACCACCTACGATATCTCCTCTATCAGGTTGCTCTCTACCTGATGAGAGCTGGAAAGCTTTAAGATTGAAGCCTCATTGAATGTGATGTCTCTACTCAGCACAATCTTCTTATCAACTAGATCCCAAAGCTTATATCCTTTGATACCTCGCTTGAATCCCACAAATATGGCATTCCTAGCTCGAGGTTCCAATTTATCAGTTCTGACATGATAAAGTACAGGGCACCCAAATACCTTGAGCTGATCATAATTACGTGTTTTCTCTCCTGACCACATCTCCGTAGGGGTTTTCCCCTCAATTGCAGATGAAGACAGCCTATTAATGAGGTGGCTCGCATATAAAAGTGTCTCAGCCCAAAAGATCATCTCCAAACCACTCTGTGATAATACACATCGGACCTTCTCTAGTAAAGACAAGTTCAATCTATCTGCCACCCCATTCTACTACGACGTATGACTAACTGTGAAGTGCCTCTCTATGCCCTCGTCTCGACATAGCTGCTGAAAGGGGTCTGAAGTATACTCACCGCTATTGTCGGATCGTAACGTCTTAGTCTTTCTCACTGTCTGTAGTTCTAATCTCCTCTTCCACTCCACAAATAACTCTAGAACTTCATTCTTATGCTTCATGGTGTACACGCAATAACGCCTAGAATAGTCATTTACAAAAGTGATGAACCAATGTCGACCACCAAGTGATGACGTCTTGGTGAGACCCCAAACATCCACGTGCACGTAGTCCAAGATGCCCGTTGTCCTGTGTACGGCTGTCCCGAACTTTACTTTTGTCTTCTTGCCAAGAACGCATTGCTCATAGAATTCTATCTTTCCACTCTTGGTTCCCTTTTAATAGCTCCTGCTTGCACAAAGCCTGCAGTGACTTTTTACCTGTGTGCCCCAACCTATAGTGCCAAAGTCTGCTCGCATCTGTCTCTGAAATAGCTGAAGCTCTCTATCTTCAACTGTCTTCGGTGAAAGGTCAGTTAAAAGCTTCAAATAGGCTCCCAATGGTACACTAACTGGCTTTATCTCCATGCTCACATTGAATCGATGTAGAACCTTCTTCAAATAAGCCACCTGTATCAAAAAAATTCTGCCCTTGTCTCTGTCTCTGCCGATCTCCATTCCCAAAATGCTCTTCACTTCACCCAAATCCTTCATCTTGAACTAGCTCGAAAGCTGAATCTTCAACTATCTATGGCGGATCTGGAAATAGAAGCAACCAACATGTCATCTACATAAAGCAATAAGTAAACGTACGCATCTCCATTCAACTTGCGATGGTACACGCAATAATCAAATTAGCTCCTAATGTACGAATGGCTGATCATGAACCCATCGAATCATTTATACCACTGTCGAGGAGATTACTTCAGCATGTATAACGATTTCTTCAACCTACAAATTAACTTTTCCTTCCCTATAGCTCAGAACCCCAATGGCTGAGTCATATAGATTTCCTCATCAAGATCACCATGAAGAAATATTGTTTTCACATCCAATTGGTCTAATTCCAAACCATACTGTGTCACCAAAGCTAGCAAAATCCGAATCGAAGAATGTTTCACCACCGAAGAGAAGACCTCATTATAGTCAATACCTTCCTCCTATGCATATCCCATATCCTTTCGCAACCAACCTAGCCTTGAACCTCACGGGAGTACCTTCAATGCCCTCCTTCTTCGTATACACTCACTTGCAACCAATAGCCTTCCTTCCCTTTGAAAGCTCGACAAGCTCTCATGTGTCATTCCTATGAAGAGGCTCTCATGTGTCATTCCTATGAAGAGACTATATCTCCTCCTGCATAGCCACCTACCACAAATTAACCTCCAAACTATGCTATGTTTCTCTGAATGTAGTAGGAACCATCTCATGGACACTCTCCACCGGAAGTGCATACATAAATATTGTGTCTGTATATCTCGCTGGCATCCGTATGTCTCTCCTTGGTCTTCAAACCGCAATAGAATCCTAAACCTGAGTTGTTGGTCCCTGATCCTGCTCAACTGTACCTATATCCTCTAAATTATCGCCGTGCTCATCTGGCATCACCTCAGTCAGCACTCTAATGGATACGGTCTCATTTGGACAATGTGGAGCTGCATCAATCTCCACCACCTACGATATCTCCTCTATCAGGTTGCTCTCTACCTGATGAGAGCTGGAAAGCTTTAAGATTGAAGCCTCATTGAATGTGATGTCTCTACTCAGCACAATCTTCTTATCAACTAGATCCCAAAGCTTATATCCTTTGATACCTCGCTTGAATCCCACAAATATGGCATTCCTAGCTCGAGGTTCCAATTTATCAGTTCTGACATGATAAAGTACAGGGCACCCAAATACCTTGAGCTGATCATAATTACGTGTTTTCTCTCCTGACCACATCTCCGTAGGGGTTTTCCCCTCAATTGCAGATGAAGACAGCCTATTAATGAGGTGGCTCGCATATAAAAGTGTCTCAGCCCAAAAGATCATCTCCAAACCACTCTGTGATAATACACATCGGACCTTCTCTAGTAAAGACAAGTTCAATCTATCTGCCACCCCATTCTACTACGACGTATGACTAACTGTGAAGTGCCTCTCTATGCCCTCGTCTCGACATAGCTGCTGAAAGGGGTCTGAAGTATACTCACCGCTATTGTCGGATCGTAACGTCTTAGTCTTTCTCACTGTCTGTAGTTCTAATCTCCTCTTCCACTCCACAAATAACTCTAGAACTTCATTCTTATGCTTCATGGTGTACACGCAATAACGCCTAGAATAGTCATTTACAAAAGTGATGAACCAATGTCGACCACCAAGTGATGACGTCTTGGTGAGACCCCAAACATCCACGTGCACGTAGTCCAAGATGCCCGTTGTCCTGTGTACGGCTGTCCCGAACTTTACTTTTGTCTTCTTGCCAAGAACGCATTGCTCATAGAATTCTATCTTTCCACTCTTGGTTCCCTTTTAATAGCTCCTGCTTGCACAAAGCCTGCAGTGACTTTTTACCTGTGTGCCCCAACCTATAGTGCCAAAGTCTGCTCGCATCTGTCTCTGAAATAGCTGAAGCTACCTAGCCAATCTCGATGTTTTCCTTTAAATAATACAAATTCCTATTGCGGACTCCCTTCATCACCATCAAAGATCCTTTAGTAACATTTGCTACAACATTCTCAAATGTCATCTTGAATCCCTTCACCTCCAAAGCTCCAACAGAAATAAGATTATTCTTCAACTGAGGAATGAATTTCACTTCATTCTATTCACGAACAATTCCATCATGCATCCGAATCCTGACGGTACCTATCCCACAAATGCCATAGAATTGATCATTTCCAATAACTACTACGCCCCTATCGAGCCTCTCGAACGATGCAAACCAATCTCGTCGGCGAGTCACATGATAAGTAGCACCAGAATCTAGCATCCAATCCGTTGCATCCACATGGTTCACCTCTGGAGTAATTAATAAAGAAAAGCATGAATCATCGGAATCATCACCTCTACTGACGTTCACCCCATTGGCCTTAGGGCCCTTCTTCTTGCTATTCTAATTCTCTTTGAGCTTCGGGCAATCTATCTTCTAATATCCTTGTTCTTTGCAGAACGCACACTAATTCTTCGCTAATTGGTGGTGGCCTCTTGACTTTGACTTACCTCTATTGCCACCTCTTGGATATCGACTTCTTCCTCTCGTCGACAAGACCTCTCCTGAAGTGCTAGCTCAAAAAGTCTCTTTGTCCTTCCTCCTCAAATCGTAATTCGTCAATACATTAGTCACTTCACTGTAGGTAATGGAAGATCTTCCATTCAACAAAGTGAGCACAAATGTATCATACTCCTCATCGGGTAAGAAGCTCAACAAAATAATCGCATTGAATTTGTCCATTATCTTCTCATCCACGTTTGTCAAGTCGGACAAAAACTTTGTATAGTTGTTCACATGAGCCGCAAGTGAGGTGCCCCTGGACATCTGGAATCTGAATAATCTTCGCAGCAAGTACAACCGATTCTCAATACTCTTGGTAATGTACTTGTTGTTAAGAATCTCCCATATCTTCATCGCAGACGTCACCCCAATCACATCGTATTTTAGCTCTTGTTCCAAACAAGACCTGATCACCCCACAAGCGTTCCTATTCATCTTGTCCTATATCGTCTCACCGTATTTCGTTGGGCTCTCATGGACCATGATGATCTCTTCCAAATTTTGAGCATTGAGAGCGTCATGTACGTCGCTCATCCACAAACCAAAATTAATCTTGTTGTCATACTTCACTATATTAATCTTAGTCTTTTGAAGTCCAACCTGAACTGTACTTATCATTGTCTTGCTGCTTTCACCAACTTCTTCTCCCATACTTACAAACTACAAATTATAAAGAAAGATTCAAATTTTGATAGAATTGAGAAATTACCCAACTGAACCCTAGATAGGATTCCAACACGATCTCCTAACCACACGAGGAAATCAAGATCCCAACGGCAACTCCACAACGCTATCTCCACTGAAGCCTAGAACCCCAAGAACCAAGCTTCAAACAACGAATCTTCCTCCACCCAATGCAAAACCCTAGATCTGAAACCCTAGAGCTCTGATACCAATTGTTGTGCGTCATGCGGAAGTGTGCTCGACAACCAAATGAGTCTGCAAGCGATGAGAGAAGAGAACCAAAACTAAATATGAGTGAAATTCACCAAAATACGGCACAAATCAAACCAAACACAGAGATTTACATGGTTCCGCAATTGCCTACGTCCATGGGGAGAGGATGGAGAGATTTTACTATATGAAGAAGAAATACAACGGATTATAACTCACAAAATCACTCAAATATAACCCTAACCAAAGTTCTCAACTCCCTCACAATATCTCCCTCTCAAAATGCTCAAAACAATGCTAATTCTCTCCTTAAGAAACCCTAAAAAACGTGTTTGTATTTATATCAAACACCCAATCCAAAACCAATCAGGAAAACAAAACAGGCCCGTATCCGCTTTCCGGTCGACCGAACATGTCGGGTCGATCGACTGGCCAGAGACCCAAATTCTGAACCCTGTAATGTACACGTTTTCGGTCGACCGGCCATACCCTTCGGTCGACCGACCAGAGACGGGTTACAAATCCTGTAATTTAACAATCTGTCTGTCAACCGGGCCTATGCCGTCGGTCGACCGACACGAGGGATTTCATGTGCTCGTGTTTTTGCATGATTTTCTCAAATCCTTCGCTATTTTCTACAGTATGGTGGTTTTCAACTTATTATCTTTGTAATATTAGTTTTGCATATAGACACCCTGAGTGAAGTTTTACCGAAGTATTACATTATACTTTGAAAAGTAGTTTGATTTTGTTAAATGGGATCATACCTGATTAATTAGGTAAGTCCCTAACCCACTCCAATTATTAATCTCAAATTCTATCTTGTCTTTTATGTTGTGTGATAGTATGATTCGAATCCTTTGCAATTAGCTGGCAATTAGAGAGGGCTTAATTCCTCTAATCTCCACCATTTATCTCTACTTCAAAAGATAAGATAATATCACATAGGATTATCCTAATTAAATCAGTGGTTTTGAAAACTATCATGGTGGATTTGATAGATATTATTTAATTTTTTATAATATTAAATATTTCTACAAACAAATCTCCAATTAAGCTCTCCACTTAAATGTCAACTAGACAACTCCCTATCAAATTTATTTTATCTATAATTTCTTTGTATTTATTTATTATTCCTAAGTTATGTCTCAACATTTTTTTTGTAAATGTGTATACAATAACACTTTTTTTCTTCTTCTTTCCTTAGTTTTTGTAAACGCACGCACACAGCATAAAAGACAAGATAAATTTGACATCTAGATAGAAATATAAGATTGTTATTGGCTTCACATAAAATAAATTTGACAGGATGTTGTTTAGTTGACATTTTATTGGAGAGGTTAATTGGAGGGTTGTTGGTAAAAATATTTTGATTTTGTCAAAAAAATTAAGTAGTATCTACCAAATTCCCCATGGTAGTTACAAAACTGCTAACTTAATTAGGGTAATCCTATGTGGCATTATCTTGTCCTTTGAATTAGAGTTAAATGAAGGGGATTAGAGGAATTGGACTCTTTTCAATTACTACCTAATTGGAGAAGATCAGAATCAAATTACAACTTTTAATCCCCAGTATAGGTTGGAAGTGTTTTATCCTAAAATGGTACAAGACAACTCTATCGGGCACACATTTAAAAACACATTTTGCTGTGAAAATAGTTTAGGTTTTAAGGAATGAAAAGAGCATCCAATATTTATACGGACAAATTTTCGAAACAGTCCTATTTGAACTTTTATTTGTAAAAAACGACCGGTTTCTCAGTTAATTAGAAAAACCGACCTGGTTTCAGCCCTGTTCCTGAAACCAGGTCGGTTTCTGGAATTTTTTTTACGAAACTTCACGGGAGTTCAACTCCCGTAAAGTTTAGCATATTTTTAAACTTCATGGGAGTTGAACTCCCGTGAAGTTTAATTTCTTCAAAAATCTTCACGGGAGTTCAACTCCCGTGAAGATTTTCGTAAACAACAGACTTCATGGGAGTTCAACTCCCGTGAAGTCTGTATTACGATTAAAAACTCCACCGAAGTTGAACTCCCGTGGAGTTTCGGCCTCCATATATAACCGCGCGCGTCTCCTCCGCGTTCTCATTTCTGACGCCGCCGCCCCAAACCCTAGCCCTCTCTCCCTCGTCCCAACCACCACCGCCCTAGGCCATTTCCGACCGCCTCCCCCCATTTCCGACCACCGGAACCGCCATTGTCGCCGGAGTTCGACAGTTTGAAGGTAAAATCCTCGAAAAAAATTTGTTCTCTTAATTTCTTGTATTTTCTCACTATTTCATGATGATTACATGTAAAAAAAATTAGATTTTAGAATTTCATTGTGAATTATTTATGAATTTTGTGAAGAAAACTTAAATAAATTTGTCGATTTAGAGGGGAACTTATTAATAATGTAAAAATTAGTGTTACTACATATGTATGACATCAATTAGATTTTAGAATTTCATTGTGAATTATTTATGACTTTTGTGAAGAAAACTTAAATAAATTTGTCGATTTAGAGGGGAAATTATCAATAATGTAAAAATTAGTGTTACTACATATGTATGACATCAATTAGATTTTAGAATTTCATTGTGAATAATTTATGAAATTTGCTCAGAAAAATTAAATAGAATAATTTATGAAATTTGCTCAGAAAAATTAAATAATTTTGTGGATTTGGAGGTGAAATTATAAAAAAATGTAAAAATTAGTGTTACTACATATGTATGACGGAATGTATATTTTAGAATTTCATTGTGAATAATTTATGAAATTTGCTCAGAAAAATTAAATAATTTTGTGGATTTGGAGGTGAAATTATAAAAAATGTAAAAATTAATGGAACTACATTTGTATGACATCGGTATATGAATTTGGGTAAAATTATGGTTCTCTAAAATTGATATAGAATTTAATGGTAAGTAACAATCAAATTTTGAAGTCTTTTCGTGTAATATTGATCTTGAATGTTTTACTCTTCAGAGGTAATGATGAACGATCGAATCGTAATTTTGTGTTCGTATGATGGGAAGATTAACTACTTAGAAAATAATATGTCTGTTTATGAAAGGGAATGCACCATCATCTTACAGGACGTAGCCGTCATTCTTGGGCTCCGGATCGATGGACCCGCAGTTATGGGCACCGATGATCATAGTTGACCGGAGGTATGTGCTAGGCTTCTTGGCCATGTTCCCGACTTGAGGAGTGGTGCGATGAAGCTATCGTGGCTTCATCAGACATTTCAGGGCGACATACCAGAGGATGCCAGTATGGAGACGCTTCAGTTTCATGCTCGTGCGTACATATTGCACATGATAGGGTGCGTGCTTTTTCCTGATGCGAGCAAGACTCTTGTACATGCACGATGGCTGCCGTTTCTGGAGGATTTTGACGTATGCGGCGCACTATCGTGGGGCAGTACGATGTTGGCATACTTGTATCGAGAACTGGGTAGAGTATCACTGATGCAGAATAAAGAACTCAAGTGATGCTGCACATTGATACAGATTTGGTCATGGGAGCGCATTCATATTGGACGCCCTACTTTACTTGTGCACCGTGAACTACAGGGGTAGTTTCCTTTAGCATACAGGTATAATTGTACACATAAATTTTATTTGTACTGAATTTGTACTTATATATTCTCTATTCTGCATATAGGTATGACGTGCGGTACGCTAAGTACCGATCAACGACGCACCATCGTGAGTTTTACCGAAATGAGCTTGATGGCCTCCAACACGAACAAGTAAATATAAATATCAAGTCGTTATGAATATTATAGTTTTGTTATTGATACTGATAAATGTTTTATTTTATTTTAGTTCAAGTGGAGACACTATACACCGCCGGAGCTCGATATGCATTCTCTTGCACCCATCTGCCGAGATACTCCCGACTTGTGGATAGCTAGAGTTCCATTAATTTGTTGGGAGATCATGGAGATGCATGTCCCTGACCGTGTGCTACGACAGTTTACACTCTCTCAGCATGTGCCAGATCCTGTCGAGCAGATCGATCATCGGCGGCGACCTACTTCACACCATATCGACTGGGCCGTAGTCCGTGCAGCCTACATAGACAGGTGGGCTCACAGGTGGGATTTCATCCAGGATACGAGGCCCACAACTGTTGACTATACCGCATATATGCGTTGGTATTGGGGTATCACACGTAGATGGATCACGCATGACCCACAGCCATCAGCTGGACACATGTCACGCCCACCGACAGACAGTTACATCCCTAGTGGGATGAACGAGAGAGATTACGTAAGTTTCTAAGCTAAATTATAACATTTTTTTATTGAGTTGGTACTTAATAAATTGTTTACCTCACAGGTCTGTGCTTTTGATAGCATTGAGGCTGATATTGATGCGCACATGCCTAAGATTCAAGATCAGGTGGCGTTAGGACTCCTTAGCAGGATCAAGAAGACCATAGTGTAGGTGTTTCATAAGACTCACGTCGACAAGTTCGCAGGCTGTGAGGACAGGTCTTGATTATTTGGGCAGGCGTACACTCGGCACCGACAGCCACGTGATGATGACGCCGGCACTTCGCATGCCGATGGAGCCGNAAGAGAGGGAGAGGAAGGAGAGGAGCTATATTGGGTTGTATTTGAACTTATTTTGTTAAAATTTGTAACTTGTATGAATTTTTAAATACTATACTTTTGTGGATTAATTATAGCTCGATATGTACTCTTTTTTAGTATTGTTTGATTCGTGCCTGTTTAAATCATATATATATATTATAGTAATTGTTGTTAACAGGTAAATAATTATATATATGAGTTAAATAGGTAGATGTATACAAAACATGCACATCACAACAGCTTGTGCATGTTGTGTAAAACCTGCAGCTTCACGGGAGTTTAACTCCCGTGGAGTTGCAGTCTAAATTTCCCAGAGAGCGATTCTCTGGGAAATTTGGCCTGTAACTCCACAGGAGTTGAACTCCCGTGGAGTTTTTAATCGTAATACAGACTTCACGGGAGTTGAACTCCCGTGTAGTCTGTTGTTTACGTAAATCTTCACGGGAGTTGAACTCCCATGAAGAATTTTGAAGAAATTAAACTTCACGGGAGTTCAACTCCCGTGAAGTTTAAAAATATGCTAAACTTCACGGGAGTTGAACTCCCATGAAGTTTCGTAAAAAAATTTTCAGAAACCGACCTGGTTTCAGCGACAGGGCTGAAACCAGGTCGGTTTTTCTAATTAACTGAGAAACCGGTCGTTTTTTGCAAATAAAAGTCCAAATAGAACTGTTTCAAAAATTTGTCCATATTTATACTGGAGTAAGTTAGACTGTAAAATTATAACACTCTAATCTCAATTATAACTTAGAATATACAATGAGGATTCAAGGCTCTTTTTTTTGTGATAATCTATTCTGGAACTGATCCAAGATTCAAGGTCGTGTGAGTCATATTAGAACTTCCCAACGGTTTAGGTCACCCGTGTTGGGTTTTCAAGGCTGCAAGTTTATAAACTAAAAAGTTACACGAGGGTTGATATATAATACATATAGGAGAAATTTTGAAAATCATCCAATTTACAAAAAAATTCACAAAAAACGACCTCTTATAAAAATAATTATCAAAACCGACCTAGTTTTAGCCGTCGGGCTGAAACTGGGTCGGGACGACTGAAACTGGGTCGGGTTTGACCAAAAAAACTATGAAACTTCACGGGACTCGAACTCCCGTGAAGTTTAGCACCGCCTAATGTTAATAGATTAACGTCATTATAGGCTGCTAAACTTCACGGGGCGTTTCATAGTTTTTTTCGTCAAAACCGACACAGTTTTAGACCGACGGCTGAAATTAGGTCGGTTTTTTACAATTATTTTTAGAAGAGGTCTTTTTTTGCGAATTTTTTTTATAAATCGGATGGTTTTCAAAATTTGTTCAATACATATACGTTTTTCACTCCAAAACGCCGATGATGACGGTGGACCAA
The DNA here is from genome assembly GCF_001876935.1 of Asparagus officinalis. NCBI lineage: Eukaryota > Viridiplantae > Streptophyta > Magnoliopsida > Asparagales > Asparagaceae > Asparagus > Asparagus officinalis. The sequence continues at coordinate 64,750,907 of NC_033795.1, forward strand.
TAAACACACTTTCCTTTTATCCAAAACTACAAGATTCTCAATTAATCTTTGGACCAACTGCAAGAAACAAACTCGGTCTATGTTCTCCTTTGACACTCTTGACCAAATCCAAACACAGGTCTCGTAAAGCAAAGTTGAGCCGCCATTTTCTGCCAATTAATTTGCTGTTCCTTTCTTCTGATCTCTTGCTTTAAACATCACCAAAGGCCAGCCGTCTCCCACAATAAAACCCATGGATCTTCACAAACTAAAGTTCCACGCATTTTCCCAATCCTTTTCTCCCTTGTTTCTAGACCCTGCTGTCTTGCTTTAAAAGAGTTAATTTTATCTTTTAACACAATTTGCCCAAGTGATTCATTAAAAAGTTAAAAACATTAGCATTAGGAGGCTATCCTCACCACTATAACCACAAAGAGTGTTAGAAAAAATCACTCAGGGGGCATTTCGCAAGTACTTTCGCACAAATAGAACAACAGGGGATCCATCAGGAATTAACCCGACATTCTAACATATATTGCCATGAGTTGAGCATTTCAGATTGATACCCAAATGCACCTCACTTCTAGCTGATTCCTATGGTAGTAAATGAGGGATTAATTGTTCTGTCAAGTCTTTGTAGAACACTTTGAAATAAGAATCCAAAATGCTCTACTTCTATGACAAAGAAGCATGGATAAAAAAAATAACATGGCAAACAATCAAACATGCCGAAAAGCTTGCTTCGCCTATGAAAAATGCGCCGCACTGACCAAAAGCACAAAACATGTAATCGATGTTTCATTCTTGAGATTACCTTACGCACCTATATATACATTGAGAACAAACCATCAAAACTATCAAATCCTCTCGGTATGTACACAGTTGATGCTCAATTTACCAAAAAAACCAAACTGGGAATCTATCTACCTCGTCAGACATCTATATCACTTAATCTATCAAAAAGTCAATATTCCAACAGCGATTACCACCATAAATCTGAAGAAAATCTCATTCAAGCTCGTCCTAATGTTCTCCACAAGCACCATCTCCTCATTAGGCTTTTTACCTCTGGCTGATCTCCTACTGATGTCGTAAATAATCTCTCTCAACCGAGTCACAGCACTGGATAGCCAAAGAAGAGCAAGCCCAAAACCAACACTGAACAGCTTCGAAGAAGTCAGGGGTGCCATGTTTCCATTCATTGCTTTGTACGAAACTGTGAACAGAACAGCAAGGCCAGTTCCAGCAATTCCAGCAGAGAATCGGTATAAGAGTTGAGCTAGTTCGGGGCCTGAATCCTTCAAGGAGAGGAATGAAGTTCTGCTTGCACTGTTGTCAAGATAAATATTAAAGAGACAATCACAGGCGTAGAAGTAGTTCTTAGTGAACCTTTCGGCTTCTGGGGTTTTGCTTTGTTTCTTTTTTTGGGGTGACTTGCTCTTGCCAGAGCTGAAACCAAAAGAAGATTGCAAATGTTAAGAAGTATAGAGACAATGGATACAGAAGATCAAACAAAGTGTGTGCAGCACATATATCAGTATTAACCTTAATTAGGCTAGTGGTTCATCAACTCCAAGATGAAAGCAAGATAAATAACTATTTTCATTATCAATCAGTATAAACAGTCCTTTGGTAATTAAAACAAGCCCGATAGCATATTTTTCTGACAGAAAATACTATGATCCACTCACTAGCAGAGAGAAAGAAATGGAATCCCAAATCATATCCACCTTCCATTTCTCCATAGATAACAAGATTCATACATTCTTTGATTTCACTCCTACCTGACACCCAAGACCCTTTTGCAAATTCTTATATGCTCGGGATCACGTACACAGCAATAGTACTCTAAATCTCATGATGCTAGTGTGCTTCAGCAAAGAACAATATTATGTAGGGAGAATGACTTACCCTTTACATGCATAGAAGAATGAAAATAAATAACTCCGTGAAAGCTTAATTAAACTACTAGATTTGTCTTGGTGCCTTAGTTACTCTTAATAAATAGAATCCAACATCATATCTTACAGAAAATGTTAAGACTTTCATGTAACCATCTTACAACCAAAATGCTCCAAAATAGAGAGCTAAGGAACTTTTAATACGCAGGAGTATTTGAAAAAAAAAGAAAAAGAAAAAAAAAAGTTATATGCTTCCACTAACGAGTTAGCACTCTTAACTGAGAGATGAAAGTTTGAAAAAAAACATTTTGGTAAAACTTTTATGAGATAGTAACTTTTCTGTATAAGATTGAAAGAATTTGAGAGCATTCGTAACGAAGAAATAGTGCATACCTCTTTGAAGGACCAACTGTTTGGGTCTCAGACACCGAAGAAGGCGGTTGAGTGTTAGACCGTGCACGTCCACCACGTTTTCTGTTCACACATGCAGATCATATTACTCAAAAATAGTTTTTTTTTTTTTTTTGAAATAGCACAGCAATAAATTTACGGGCAGATAAACTTAGAAATAAGCAAATGCAGAAAAGAAAATAAACAGAGGAACTAGAAATTGGTTTCTAAGATGCAGTGTTTCTCTAGGTTCCACTTACACAAAAGACTTGAAAATAAGAATTGATGTCCCTGGTGCAAGCAAAACCTAGACAAAAATCTCTAACAGTATAAATGCCTCCAGTTATAAAGAGGTGACAGGAGTGATGGCCTGATAGGAATATGGTTAAGATAGAACAAACCAATATCAAAGAAACAAAATAGCTACCAAGATAAGTTACCAATGAACAATCCCAATTATAGTAACTGTTTTCAGATAACAACTCGATCTTATCTAATAAGCAGTAAGAGAGTTAGGGACTCCTTAATATAGTCGAACAGGGAGAATATTGTAAAAGAAAACAATGTTTTACTTCTATCTTCCAGGCAACAAAATAACCAGCAATCAAAGGCTTCTTACAGAACCGAAATTACTGAATATTACTGTTGTTCATAAGACTAGCTAGTCTAAATTTTGAGATTTCAAGTGCAACTTGAGAACTAAGCTTTGTTAAATACAGATGTTAGAAGAAGGCAGACCAAGCCCCAACAAAAGTAAGAAAACAATGTTTTACTTCTATCTTCCAGGCAACAAAATAACCAGCAATCAAAGGCTTCTTACAGAACCGAAATTACTGAATATTACTGTTGTTCATAAGACTAGCTAGTCTAAATTTTGAGATTTCAAGTGCAACTTGAGAACTAAGCTTTGTTAAATACAGATGTTAGAAGAAGGCAGACCAAGCCCCAACAAAAGTAAATGTCACGTGGAAAATTTATAAGAGGGCTCTCTCAGTTTTCAGAACCAACTGAGTTGAAGAGAACACTGGATGCATTTATAGAGTTTATTGCGATAGCATAAAACATCTCTTATAATTATGATGATGTATGGTATTTGAAACTGGTTACTCCCTTATCTAACTCCTTTCCTAGAAAACTGGGCAGCTTATGGAGACCAAAGTTCCCCAAACAGAATTGACCAAACTTTCGTGACCGAGTGTCAACATAACATGACATTAATCCCATATGACTTGAAGCCAAGCCAAGGTAATTATCCATATTTAGATCTAGGATTTTCATCTAATACCTGCATCCAGATATAGAATTCATTGTACATTTTGCATTTATATTAATATTTCATTCAGCACCATTAAGTATTTGTTAAATATTTGATATTACAATGCCTGTTTAATAGTTATCTAATGATTACAAAGAAGTTCTAGATAAATTCTGCTAAACAAAGAGGAAAGAAGATATGCTCTCATTAGTAATCCGACAAGAAAAAGACCTTGGAAAGTTGTCCTCACAACCTAATGGATAACATCACAGACTAGAGTAAACTAAGGCATCAAAATATCATCATGCTACTCTTTAAATAATATATTTTATCTTCCTGTACAAACCATCTAATAAGAGCACATTCAGTGCATTCAGCTGGCATAATGTCTTGATTAGAAAAGCATGTACTTCAGCACCACAGAAGACTAACATAAAAGGGGATTAGTAAATTATACAATAGAGTCTGATAGAATGAGGGAGACAAATAACCCAATCAAGGATGACCATTGCATCAGAATTGCACAAATATCAACAGTGCAGGGTATCAAACAACTTATAACACGGGCCATACCAATTTTTAATGAAAACCAAGATATCGGTGTTGACAGAAAGGATTATAACAGGAGGAAAATTTTAATTCAGAATGAACAATTCTTTTCATCATACCTGGTAAAGTATGGAACTACCATCGCCTTTCTACTTCCATTTGACAAACCCTGAGGCACATCAGTAACAGTTGAAAGTAAATCCTTCATCTCTGCTGCGTTGCCTGTGAACAAGACATGACCATTTGGGTGCTCCGTACTGAATGAAGTATCATACAAGTTCCCAACAGAATAAAAAACAGATTGAGGGACGTAAAGCTTCCGATGATGTATGATCTTCTGCAAGTCATCTGTTTCAATTTTACAGGGACTAAATTCGTCATCCATGTCAATAGCAACTGGTTGAAATCCCATTTCATATAATAAGGTATTATTTAGGCAATTTCCATCTGTTATATTTGAACTGGAAGCGAGAAATTTCTGGATCTTTTCATGTCTAGTGCACTGCTCTGCAACTCCTGAGCTGAAAAGCATCGATTCAGGACATGCATCTGCTTGAAAAACAAATGCATAACATCACTTTCACAAAAAATCCAATTCATTAGAGTAAATCTTCAAGATATGGAGAGATAGGTTATGCTAGCTCCGAATTAAGAAAGGGTTACAACATTTGTTTTAAAAAATAATATAAATTGTACACAATCAATATCATTCTTAATGAAGATCTGGATTAACAACTTCACGCTAATTAAGGTCTCATACTTTCAAAATCTAGGGTTTGACGCTCAATATTACATCACACAACAAAACAAATCATCATATATTTTTCATAAACATCTTCACAACTTTACTAAACAAAAACTAGTCACTATCGACTTACAAAAACTTGATTAAGAAACTAATCCTTAATCAGGAAGAATTACGATCATATTAAATTTAAAAAAAAAACTGAGGGTTATACTCTAGAAAGATTCCTGAATCAAAATTCCTAAATATATAATTTGTCCTTTAGATAAGGCCCATAAAGGTGCAACAAAATTCATATTAAAATAAATTTTCTAACACTTAAAAAGTTGTTCATTTTTTTATTTCTTTTTCTTTTCTTCATCTACCCCTTTGTGATTTCTGGGCGTCACCCTATTAAGTTGGTATAGGTATAGGAGCTTCAACGTTTTCAGCATTTCGGATTGGAACTATTTATAAAAAATAACACTTGAGTCTTAATACAAGCTTATGTCTATCGATTTCTCTAAAAATAAATTGCCAAATCATTTCTTTTACTCCAAACCTCATAATCTGCTTTCTATAATATGTTATTAATCAATATGAGACTGTACTAGTTGTTATTAGCCAATATCGTATCATCAACAACATCAAATGATTTTGGACGGATCGAATCCATTTGATATGATGCGGCTCATATTCAAACCTTGATGATAATATTGTAAATCTTTTCGATCATTCTACCTTAGGAAATCATAATGTATGGTAATATTATTTATTTGATCCTGTATAAAAGCATAAATCATTTATTCTAAAGGTGATAAATGCATCCATGAACAAAAAATTCAACATTTTCCTCCTGCACATCATTTGACGTAAGTTAATCTAGCATGGTGAAGCAACAAACCTTGCATATCAGTAAGCATTGATCTATTTATAACTGGCTTTCTCCTCAGCAGATGATTATCTGGTGATAGGCTTGATATTTTCCATGAATCCTCAAAATGAGGTGTTTCCATGCAGATGGAACCAGAATTAAGTATATTTTGTCTTTTGCCATTACCCGGTGAAAATGCCTGAAACTCCTACATCATAAATCATAAATCAGAAATTGAAAAAAAAAAAGGAAAAGAAAGGGTAATCAACCCAAAGAAGCATGCACATGAAAAGAGAAAACACTAAGATTTATGTCACTGTAATGACTTCAATAGAATGTGCAAAATAATTTGAAAGATAAAATGTAAAAGTCTTCCTTAAGGACCCTTCCAGCATCATAACAAACCTCATATGATCAAGGGGGAATATATCCTCGTCCAAGTTTAGTGTGACTTGGTTATCTACATAAAAGAACACGACCAGTACCATAGCATGGTTTTCTTTTCCTTCTAAACTGGTATGTATGGATTGCTTCATGTCATAAGAAATCGCTCCAAAATATTAAATATTACATAAAGTCAATATTAACTAAAAATGATTAAAAATTAAATAAGCATTGAAACCTGCCGAAAAGCATGTGTTTGCTTTTCTTTCTTTTCTTTTTCTTGCAACGCTAGACCCTTTGATGAAGCGAGGCGTAAGCTTCAAGAGTTTAAGTATTTAAATTTTAAATTTGTAAAAATTATGAACATATAATATATAATGGTATAATAAATTATATATATATATGCACGCACACATACACACTAGATTTTATACACATGCAATGCACGTGGTTAAATATCATGATTAAGTAATTTTGGCTTACTTTCTAAGTAAAATTTGTTCCTCAGTTTCACTTTAATAGTTTGTGCTCACTTTTGTCTGTAAACTTTTATATCGTGATATTTTTATGTTTGTTTACATGGGCTACACCCAATTTAAATTTTCATGTTGATCTTTGAATTGACAAGAAATAAATATAATTTGAAGCTAATTTGAATTTTCATATTATTTCGATCGATATGAAACCAAGCTTTACTTGAGAAAGTACAATGTTGCAAAAAAAAATATTAAAATAGTGTTAGGTGAATATTTAAAACTAATAAGATAAAATTATTGCCTCAAAGTATGCTACAACAATATAAAAGAAAATATGAAGTTTGTTCCTAATCATTGATAGACTTTATAAAAATTATAATTAAAGATTAATATTAACTCTATTATACTTTTATATGATAAAAGTATCCACATAAGCATATAAAAATACTAAAAAAGTTCATGAAATTTTATTCTAAAGATTCCTAATTTCACTCAAAATAATTAAACTATTCTATAATATATTTAGAAAATATTGTCTTTTATTCCTTCTGTTTTTTTTTTAGCTAAGATCAATCATTCTTCACCTTTTTCTTTTTCACGGACAATTCTCGTGTCTTCATCATCTACATCGATTGTGATATCAAGTTGGAATTATATTTTTTATGCTATTATCTTTCCTGGGCTCATTAATCTTTCATCTTCTTGTTTAACTTTACAAAGAAGTCAAATGCATTTCCGATGTTCAACACAAATTGCTTAAAACATAGACTTTTATTTTTTTTATTTCAATGAAAATAAATGTTAATTTCATATATATGAAATTCTTTGTGTTCCTAATTTATCACTTAAATAAGATTAGAAACTACCTCTTTTTTTCTACAATGAATTCTTCTGATATGCATCCAATAAGAGTTTCTATTATATCAATAATATTAACTTTGCTCTATCCCTCTCATCTTTCACAAAGATCTAAACTAAATACTTGTATTTTTCATTACTAATTTGCCTTAAATTATAATATTAATATTTAATGTTTTTAGTATTTGAAGAACAAAGTATGAAATTTATGAATACTTACTAATTTTTTTATATCTTCCGTAGAGAATTCTTCTTTGATTGGAATAAAGTTGTTAAATTATTTTTTAACGCAACTCAGTCAATGCTTCTTTAATAGAAATGCTTTATGTTAATGCTAATTCAAGTAATTTATGGATATTTTATGAATTTTAAATTTATTTCCGTTACTTTCTCATTTGCAATGGAAATAGCTTAATTCTTTTAAAGGGTATCTTTGAACATTCTAATAGTTTCTCTATATATAATTCCTTGTATTCTTTTACCCTATAAATATTATTAAAATCAGAAATTAATACTTTTAAATAGCTTTGATAGAAATGTTTAAAATAGCTTCAAGGGAGTTTCGAACATTCTAATAGCTTCAAGGGATAAATAGCTTCACTCTTGAGTTTCGAAACGTTTACCCTTCACAAAGTTGCAAAGCGAGTTTCGAAGCGTTTACCCTTCACAAAGTTGCAAAGCGAGTTTCAAAAACGCTTTTTCAAATATTGGTACTCTATAAGGTCATCATTCTGATAGAAACTTACCTAATAATGGGGTTTTAAGCATTGATTGGTTTACATTTATGTTTCATTGGTACTAGCCAATTTAGAACTATATCATTAGTTAGATACAACTTCAGCTCCTCTCAAGCTAGAGACAAAAGGAAGCCATTTTGATTAGCTTGATAGGACAACTCAATACCAAATAGAGTTAACAGATGTCAAAAACAAGCACGATGCAATTAGCTCACTTGGATAACAGTTTGGCTCATACACACTAAACCTAATGCACAGAAAATTTTCAAGCGAACTACTCCTTAAATCATGAGCGTGAGATCAAGGGGGAAATATCATGGGTAAATTTCACATAAGCCCCCTCATCTTTGAGGGGTTTTGCGCATAACCCCCTCAACTTTCAGGGGTTTTGCACATAACCCTGGTCAACTTTGTTTATTCCACTTAACCCCCAAACTTTGGGGCGTCTCACATAAGAACAAGAAAATTTTATACCAAAACTTAAAAAAATGTCCAATTTTTAAATACATATATTTGTACGCTCTCTAAATGCGGGAATGAAATGAACTCAATCATCAAAAGTGTCAATACCGAAACGTCTGAGAAGTGCCAGATACAAAATTGAGCCATGAGTGTTCAAACCTTGATCATGCCCATAAAATAGCGGTCTGCCTTTCGAAAACGTAATCTCAGTACGATGGTATATAGGTAGGTACATGAGTAAATTCTAAGAACCCAAGATCACTATGCATCGTAGTTGTAAACACCATAACATTCCAACTTAGGCGCGTATGGGTATCCATCGATAGCGCATATGTTATCAGTTTCAATACAGCATCAAGATCTCCGATTTGGGATTTGGGCACTGACATCTATTACAACATTAAGATTCCCTCATCATCACACAAAATTCTCTACCAGAATCTAAACAAATTCCTTACCCTTTTCGGGGAAATTGAACAATTTACCCACCAAACCTCATAACACGCCTTAAGAACCAAAAGAATAAAATCCCGAAGCCATAACAAGATACAAAAACTGTAAAATCGCAACAAAAAAGACATGGGTTTGTTCTCTGACCTTGGGTGGATGCCTAATAAGGATCTGAAACTGATGGAAAATCCCAGGACGGAAAGAAGCAGAGCCCATGAGAGAGAGCTCTGCCATGAATCTCGAGAACCCAACTTATAGGAAACTGCACCGAAAGGAATAATTAGAAGCCAGCAGGAGGATTGGGATAAGATTTTTAATATGGTTTTGTTTTGATTTTTTTTTGATTTGGGGGATTGAGAAGTTTCTGGATATCTGAGTTGAAGACGAAAAGGATTAGCTTTAATCTCGTGCTTCTGATACGTATATATTTGGTATTTTTCAGTTATTAGTTCAGGGGCCAAATATTTTAGATTTACCCTTTTAAACAACTAGTTGAGATGCACGTACAATACACGTGGTTGAATATCATGAGTTGAAGTGCACGTGGTTGAATATCATGGTTATTTAAATTAATAAAAATAGAGTAAAAAAAAAAAAAGAAAACAAAGTTTTTTGTGGAATTGACCATCAACTCAATAATCTCTCTCTCAAATAAAATATTGTCATTGTTTCATTCAACCCAGATTGTGGCTACGTGATCTATTATTTGTGAGTTATAAACATATTAATTTAGTACAATATCTCTATTTATTAGTATCTTGAAGTCTTCAAAAGATGAGTGATCATTCAATTCGCAAAAGAATTTTGCATATGAATTTACTTGTCATATGTCCATTAAACTTTTAATTGTGATTTGACTCATATTCATGTTAACTTTTTGTTGATGCTTTACTCATATTTATATTACCTAATATTTGCATTTAATTTTATAGCTCATTCTCTGTATCATACAAGTAAAACTGAAAGTATGAAGAATTATTTGCTTACGAAATTAGAATAGTGAGATTATAATATATTTCGTCATGTGCTCTAAATATAAATTTTTTTCTTTGATGCAAGGTCCCTATCAAATATTACCCCAAACAATGTGAATGAAAAATGCTATTATAACTCACTTGCCTAGTACAATTGTATTATATATATGATACATAACTTATCTAGAATATCCATATCTCCTAAGTGGATTTTGATATTGTGAGAATAACATGTTAGAGGCTCGTATTCAAACTTTTTGACCCTATAAAAGATAAAGAATTTGGAGTGTATAGCTTATATATCGAAAAAAGCATATCAATTCATGAAGATATTTTTCTAATAATGATATTATTACAATGATATTACTATTCAATATTAAATTAATTTTATTATATATGATTATATGATCCTTTTTAATAAATTATAAAGTATATATATGAAAACATCGATGCTTATAGCCAATAGTTGGGCTCCACAAAATATGTTAACCTTACATTGTAGTTTTCTATTTGTAGTATTGTTTGTAATGCCATAATATTTCCTCTTTATCTTATTATTCATACTTTTCTGATGTAAGTTCTCTTTTGCTAAACATTCAATTGACTATATATAATTTTTATAATATCAGAGGTTAGAATGTTCTCCTCAATTTAAAAAGTGTTGACATGATTTTCTTAAAAAATATATACACATAGTAACAATAGTATATACTTCAGTGAAGCTCAAACATTGGATTAAAGCCATTTAGAGTGAGGTCATTTCTATGCTAGAATGGTGATATAGTGATTACACAGTCTAAAGGTCAAAGAAAAAAATTTATATAAAGGAAAAGTAATTTAATATATCAAATTAAGAACTAATTTATAAAATATACATGGGCAGTGTAGATAGCTATAGAAAGTAAGTTATATATTTTTATAAAAAATTCATAGTGAGTGACCAACTACAATTATCCTAATTTAAGCATAAATAATTATTATTTTAGTTACTAATTTGATACGCGTAACTATGGAATAAATCTCCAGCAAAAAATAGGAATTGAGATTGTATTATGTTGTAGGTAAATAAATAAATGTTATTAGAGCTCCTATTTATATTAAATTTAAAAGTAATAATTTAAATTATTAAGCAACAAATGTTAGCTCATGTGATAAAGTAAAGTAATCTATGGTCTATATACTTATATAGTCAATCAATCAAACATATTAAAATTATAATGACCACAGTCAAAACTATATGGTGGGTTCACATTAAATATAATTCATAAAAAATAGTATATTAAATTCAAAATCTTTTTAACCACTACATAAATTGTCTGAAAATTTTTGCATATATAAACTATACTACTTAGGAATAGTGATGTGCACACTTAACTATGGTCTAATAATCTTAAGAACGACTTATTTTTCAATATCATCATTAGTTGATGTATATGTACATTACATTAAAAACACAATAAAAATTTAGAAAACTACAAAATAGACACCCTCAAAAGTTTTAAAAAGTGTAAAAAAACACTCTAAATTTTATAATTTACAAATACACAAAATTGTTAAACATTACATTAAAATCAAGAAATTATAAAAAAATTATTGAAAAATTTTAAACTTTGGAGTGGTAATTTGTAATGTACTAAACTTTAAGGGTATTTTTTTTTATAAATTTCAAGTTTAATAGATTTTCAATTAGTTATGTTCTTTTCAAAAAGTTATGGGTAATATTTACCATAAATTTTTTTTCCTAAACCTATATTTTTAAAAGGTGTATGATATTTTTTGCAAAATTTTAATTTTTCAAGGGTTGTTAGTATTGGCCTTCTTGTTTTGATGATGTTTAACAAACAATTTATAACTAATGTTGTTTGTCTAGTGCTTGTATTATCTATTCATTGTAGACAAACAACGTTGTTGGAAGATGGATGGAATAGAGCTTCAACGATGATATCTAAAGGAGGTTAGCGGAATGTCGGGTTGAAGCCTATACAATTCAAGTTAAAGATCAAGTTCAAGCTTCATCCGTAAGTGTACCAAGATAGAGCTTCGTTGAAGATCAAGATTGCTTGGGTAATTTAGTTTAGGAGTTTATATTATGTGTGTTGGTACTTTAAGCTTAATATCATACACACACACACACATTTATTGGTTTCCATGTATATATATAGTTATATATATACATATATGTTTTTGGTTTGATAGTTTTCTAGTTTTACTATGAAACAATTGAATATAATTAGAAAATATATTTTTGTTTCATACTTATATATATGATTTCATCAATATCAATTTTAGTTAGTTCAATGAAATCATGTTTTAGTGCATTATATGTGTATTTTGATAAAATATTACATTTATTATTTATAGACTTCATAACAATAGTTTACATCCTTCTTCAAGTCTATAAAATCATTTTGTAAAGTTTCAAAAGTTGGTTTATGTCAAAACATCAAAATTCAAGTATCTCATTTTTTCATGTTTTGGACTATTTTGTAAAATGATAATATTTTTCATTTGGGAGGTCCTTTCTGATAACCAGTCATTGTAGCATGTTTATTATCATGTCTACAATCATTTCCTAAAGTTTTACATTTTTTGGAATTTGTTTGATATTTTTAAACAACATTTTAAAATCAGCAAAACTGTTTTTGAATATGTCAGTTTTCGGTCGACCGAACTGGTCGACCGAACCTGAGTTCTTGTGTTCACTGGGCGACAGAAAGTTCATCGGTCGACCACTGCGGTCGACCGAGAGCTTCCTTCGGTCGATCGCACCGGTCGACCGGATAAGTCAGCTGGTGTTTTTCTCGTGTTTGACCTGGATAGCGGTCGACCGAAATTTCCCGTCGGTTCGACGATGTTTCTGTCGTCGACCAGCGAATTTCCCTTGGGTCGCCGCTGCCGCCTCGTTCTGCACTGTGTCCAACGGCGATTTTTTACAGTTGCCTGGTGTTTTTGATTCTTTTGTTTGCGGAGTTTGGTAACTGAAGTATTTACTTTGGATGGAGATACTCTGATCAGAAATCCACTAAATTTATTCGAAACAATCCCTGCTAATCTCTTTTCAAGTAATCAAGAAGTGTTTTAAACAAAGTTTTTAAACAAGGTTTAGGCGTTTACTATTTGTGGTAAAGGATTATGGGATGGGGCAAGCTCGTTTATTCAGGGAGCTTCTCACTGTTTGAAACCATAAGGATATGGAAGTTCACTGCTCTAAATTTGAGGGATCATCTCTCAATCCCTCTTCATCCTTTCTTCTATGTGTTTATAGAGAATTTTTAAGCTCTTATCATCTAGAATTCTTATTGATTTCATAATTCTTACTATTGCTAGTTGCCATTTGAGTTAGATTTTTATTTTACTCATTTTACGACAACACCCACATTGAGCTTATTGTATCTTTCATACGATCAGTCATAAATTGGAAAGTGGGACGTGGTTGGTGAGAATGTAACTTTGAGATTTTGTTGCTTAATGAGTCTTTCATCACATAGTGGAACAATCATTGTGATATGTCTGTGCTTATTTTTGAGAGATGCACTTTGTTTAATACACTGGTACAGCCGAAGTGAGGGAGTTGTGTGGTTGCAGAGTCCGCGGCGATTCGTCCAAGAGGAGTGGCAAATATGATGTAACAAATTCTTTCAGCAGGATTGTTTCATATTCAGATTTCGCAAATAATATTGAAATTCCAAATTTAGTTTCTTCAAATTTTATACTTTTAGTTTGTTTGACGCTCACTCTAGGGAGGAGGGGTATACGGAGCACTTGAGGAGACCACGGCTTAGGTCCAACACTTTTTAGTGGGTGTAGAGTGTGATTGTTGAAGAGTGGGGATGGGTTAGAGTTTCCGTAGTCGTAGGGATTAAACCAGGGTGGTCAATGTCAAAGATTAGTAACTTATAGATGAAAAATTAAGGAAAAATTGTTCGGCTTTCCAAACCGGGATGGATATTTAGTGGGTGTTTTTCCCTCCCGGGGTCTGTGAGCCCTTATGCTAACAAAACATAAATTAATCACGATATATATTAAAATGTTATTACAGACAAACAGTGAGCACAAAACTCATTAAACGTGAAACGGAGGAACAACATTTTACTTAGAAAGTAATGCCAAAAATTACTTAATTTCATCGATATTTAACCACGTGCTTGGAATGCTGTATAAAATCTATGTTGTGTATCTCAGTTTTAATTTCCGCGTTTTAGTGGGGAGCGGAGAGTAGGACGGAAAGTCCGAACTCGTGATCATATTTGCCTTTTTTGAGTGTGCTTTTGGCGTTCTCATTTGTGCTAGTAGTGTTCATTATCTTTTATATCGCCTTTTGGTTCAGTTCTCTTTTGGGAGTCATAGTTATCCATATTCTTGTTTATTCTGTGGTCTGCTGTTATATCACCCTTGGGCAGTATATATATAGTTACATTATCTTTAGTAATAATGCATAGTTAATCATACTGATGATAGTATCCTTGTCATATGTTATCTAGCTTTATAACTCAAGTCTATATTGT
>NC_033795.1:64766424-64775066 GCF_001876935.1 Asparagus officinalis
AGCCGGTGAATAAACCAAAAGAGAAGAATCCTCAGGAGGTGCAAAATCCGAAGCAGCCTCGTTTCAGTCGCCCGATTGGAAGAGACAAACCGGAGAGTTCGAAAACTCCGCGCATTTTCGATATCATGGCTCAATTAGCCAATATTCCAGCGCGGATAACGTTGTATGAGTTGCTGCGGTTGTCTAAGGAGACTAGGGAAGCCTTACGAGAAGCCTTGGCTGATTCTGAAGCATTCCTCACTCGGGTCAAACCGGCACCTGAAGAGCTAGAACTGTCAATGCAACACTGCAACATAGCGGCTAAGAACCTTCCCTGCATCACCTTCACCAAAGAGGATATGCAGACGAAGAATTCGAACCATGATCGGCCCCTATATTTCGTCGGATACATTGGCTCCAGCGAAGTCAACCGAATCCAAGTGGATCCGGGTTCCGCTGTGAGCATTATGCCGCTTCGCCTTATGCATAGCCTTGGTATTCCAGTCAGCAAATTGGCGTCTACAGGCACGGTCATTTACGGATTCAACACCAGCGGGTCAAGGCCTTTGGGAAAGATCCGGATAAAGTGCCAAATGGGTGATCTGAAGACGGAGGTCACGTGTTACGTGATTGATGCTGAGACATCATATAACTTACTACTGGGTCGGCCTTGGATCCATAGTAATGTTATAGTTCCCTCCACCCTACATCAGTGTCTGAAATATGTCGACACTGGTGGAAGGGTCAGGACGGTGGTCGCGGATAAACAACCATTTAAAGGGTTTGAGAATTATTTCACTGATTCTCTCCTCTATGGTAACGAATCCGACACGGAACCATCGGTCCAGAGCACGGACAGCGGAGAAGAAGCTGATTCCGAAGCCGGATTCGATTACAATGGTGGTTTTGTTTTAAATGACATTGTACCCTTTGTAATCAATCTTGACGATGAACAATCGTTAGAGGTAAGTTGTAACTGGCAGCTTGCCGATGTTGAAATAAAAGATGATTTAGAGTACTCGTTGTCTCTTGATGATGCGACAAAAGGACTACACGATAATCCTGATTTACATATGCCGCTCCGATCATCTTATGTAACAAAGAAACGCCTCCAGCATTCCTTCGGAACAACCCTGGTCGTGCCTGCCAAAACAGGAGTCGAAAAAGAGGTGATTTATGGTAAAGGAGAGAATTTTCCATTACCAGATCATTTCCTAAGAGAAGACGAAGAGGAAGATAAACCTGGTCGACATTTATCTAAGTATAGTCCTGAAGCGCGCAAGCTCATGGAAAAACAGGGATATGATTTCACACTCGGAGAAGGCTTGTACTTTGATCGAGGTTCCCGTATCCCAGCTAAAGCAGCATATGTGCCAAAAGGGAAACCAGATGATTATTACCGTCACAAAAGAGGCTTAGGCTTTGTTTCTTCATTTGATGATTGTAGGCATGTAAAATTGCTTATAAGTCCCTTGGCATAGCTCGGCGCGATGATTCGACAAACCATCGAGTGACGAGGCGACGAGGTCAACGAATCGCATGCAAGCAACGGAATGCATCCATTCGCGTGCGGAATCAAGCCAATGGTTCGGGGAGTCAACGAGTCATCCAAACAAGAGCGGACTCGGATGAATCACGACCGAATCAAGATCGGTTTCGGACTCGAACTCAGAAGTGGATTTACTGCCAAATCAGGAATCCGACTTACTGCCAAATCAGATCAACGAATCAGAGTCTGAATCAACCAAATCACGAACAGAACCGAAAGACGAAAACACGACGGAACCCAACACCTAGGGGATCGGCCAAGAGCCGAGCCACCCATGGGTGGCCGCCCAGATCTGTGCGTGGGCACAGATCTGAGAGCCTATATATAGGCCATTGAGTGTTCATTTATAAGGTTGGAACTTTGATAGCCGAAACTCTACCGAATTGAAGATCGAGCTTGGAGTTTTGAAGACTTGAGGACTTGAAGATTCAGATCTGATTCTCGGCGAGCGTCCACGTCACAAAAGGCAGGTGTTCGAGAGGTAAAAATCAGATCTCAGATCTACACGAAACTACACTCCGGATCAAAGCTTGGCCTTTGATCCCGAGATTTGAACGATTATTTCCTTGGTGAACTAATCCTCCTCGGCTATTATTCCCTCGCATTGATCGGCGTTGACCTAGGGTTACGCGTTGACCGGCGTTGACCCTAGGGTTTTGAACGTCGTATATTGTCTTTTTGATCGCAACGCGTTGATTGGCATTGACCTAGGGTTACGCGTTGACCGGCATTGACCTTAGGGTTTTGAACGTCGTTGGATGCTCAAGTCACGAGACCAACTAATGAAGCTGATTAGTGGATTTACCCACCACGCATAACATAATCTATAAGCAATGTTAGCAAACGTGGTGAAAGTCGCGAACAATCTTTTTATCATCTTTTTATCATCTTTTTTATCATGTTTGCTAACATTGCTTATAGATTATGTTAGCAATGTTATGCGTGGATTAGACCTTAAATCCACGTTGGAGTTGAGTCAGAAATCATAAAGTCGATCTCGTCGATCAATGTTATGCGTCAGCGACTTTCGTATTTATAGGATTTTTGGCAAACCCTCAGAATTCATTGTTATGCGTCAGCGACTTTTCCTATAGATTGTTCGCGGTGAAAATTGCCTTCATTGAATTCATTGTTATCTTGAATAACTATTTTTTCTCGGTTACAAAAGATCCGGTCTTTTTTAGATCCGGTTACAACGAAATCAAAGAAAAACAAAGAAAAATTACAACTTTCTCCTTGTTTGTCGAACGAATCGCGAGCTCCTGTTTTGCGGTCACTCGCTTGTGTGGGTTCTTTGCCTGCGCCGGGGTTTATCCGTGGACCACCGCGAAATCTAGATCTGGTCGGATCTACGCAGTACGACGGGTATTATTTCACCAAGGAAATAATAGCCGAGGGTACTATTTCGCTAAGGAAATAGTAGCCTTTAATTCTCGGGATCAAAGACCAAGCTTTGATCCGGAGTACGCCTGCGTAGATCTGAGATCCGGTCCTCTCGAACTCTTGCCTTATTTGGCGTTGACGATCACCGAGCACCGGATCTGGAGGTGCAAGTCCTCAAATTCCCAAAGCTTCAATCTTTTTTAGATCTGAGTCTTGAATCCAGCAGGGCTTCGCCTCCAAAAAATGCCTATTTATAGGCTCTCTGAACTGTGCCCGTGCACAGATCTGGGCCGGCACACCGAGCCACCTCAAGGTGGCTCGGCTTTGGCCGAGCCACCCAGAGGTGGCTCGGCTCAGGCCGAGCCCCCCCTTGGTGTTGGGTTCCGTCGTGTTTTCGTCTTTCGGTTCTGTCCGTGATTTGGTTGATTCAGACTCTGGTTCGTTGATCTGATTTGGCAGTAAGTCGGATTCCTGATTTGGTAGTAAATCCACTTCTGAGTTCGAGTCCGAAACCGATCTTGATTCGGTCGTGATTCATCCGAGTCCGCTCTTGTTTGGATGACTCGTTGACTCCCCGAACCATTGGCTTGATTCTGCACGCGAATGGATGCATTCCGTTGCTTGCGTGCGATTCGTTGACCTCGTCGCCTCGTCAATCGATGGTTTGTCAAATCATCGCGCCGAGCTATGCCAAGGGACTTATAAGCAATTTTACATGCCTACAGATACCCCCTCCAAAGTATTTCAGTCTCGTTCTTTTATAGAAGAGTCTGGAATACTTTGGACATGATTGTCCCAACCTTCAGTCGGTGTAACGGGACCTTGGAATTGCTTCTGTTCTTGATTCCTTCAATCCTCCAGGCTATTCGGTGCTTTGTCGAATGTCTGAAAGAGTTTCGGTGCTGCATTTATTGTCTAACCGTTGTCAGAATTTTGAACTTTGAAGTCGGTTCCTGATTTAGCTGACCATCGATTGTTGGCGTCGAGTCTTTATCTGCAACGCGTTGTCCGACGTCTTATTGTTTGAGTTATCCTTAAGAATATTTATAGAAAACATTCTCCAGGAACTTCTCAAAAAATTAGGGAACAGTTTATACTCATATACCTTATTGGAGTAAGAAGCAGTTTATACTCGTATACTTTTCGGAGTATTAAGAAGCAGTTTATACTCGTATACTTTTCAGAGTATTAAGAAGCAACGCATTGATCGGCGTTGACCTAGGGTTACGCGTTGACCGGCATTGACCCTAGGGTTTTGAACGTCGTATATTGACTTTTTGATCGCAACGCGTTGACTGGCGTTGACCTAGGGTTACGTGTTGACCGGCGTTGACCTTAGGGTTTTGAACGTCGTTGGATGCTCAAGTCACGAGACCAACTAATCAAGTTGATGCGTCAGCGACTTTCGTATTTATAGGATTTTTGGCAAACCCTCAGCCATCAACGGGTTTGATGAGCCTTTACCGACTACCGTTTGAGTCGGGCTAGCATGCGGATTGTTCAAGTCCGTCCCACATGTAACGTTAAGCTAAAAGAGTTAACCCTTTTAGTGTTATGATCTTGAATACGTAGACTTCATCTTTCTCCTGTGAAAAGACTAAACAGCAACGTGTATGAGACGTTGACTTAGGATTTTTGGCAAATCCTCAGCCTTCAACAGATTTGACGTGCTCTTACCGACTACCATTTGAATCGGGCTTACATGCGGATTATCTAAATCCGTTCCGCATGTGACGTTGTGCTAAGAGAGTTAACGCTCTTAGTGCTACGATAACAACTTCGAATATGTAGACTTCGCCATTGTTATGGGAATAGGCTACCCAGCAACGTGTTTTAGACGCTGACTTATCCCGGGTTTGATTAGCCTTTACCGACTACCGTTTGAGTCGGTCTAGCATGCGGATTGTCTAAATCCGTTCCGTATGTGACGTTGTGCTAAAGGAATGAACTCCCTTAGACTTGATGCTACAACTTCGAATATGTAGACTTCGTAGGAATGAACTCCCTTAGACTTGATGCTACAACTTCGAATATGTAGACTTCGCCATTGTTATGGGAATATGCTACCCAGCAACATGTATTAGACGCTGACTTATCCCTACTTAGGTTTCGGGATAAAATACCCCAGAATCAAACTCTGGTGTCTTTTTCTTCGGAGAAAGACTAAATCGGCGACGCGTGTTAGGTGTCGGCATATCCTTTCTTAGGATTCAGGATGAAATTCCCCATGCGTGTAAGGCATGGATTATGGTGTTATTAATAACAACCTGCCACAATGTGGAATATGCGGACGGGTGTTCTTTTTAACGGTTAAGAACTAACCGGCAGCGTTGGTTAAGCGCAGACTTATCCTTGCTTAGGTTTCAGGATAGAATACCCTAGAATCGAACTCTGGTGTCTTTTTCTACGGAAAAAGACTAAACCGGCAGCACGTGTTAGGCGCAGACTTATCCCTGCTTAGGATTCGGGATAAACTTCCTAGTGCCTGTGAGGCATAGATTTTGGGAGTTGAAAAAGGTGGTGTCTTCTCTTGGGGCAAAGACGAACCCGAAATGGGAGAGGAAGAATTTTATATTCTATCTCCCGACACTGAAGAAGAAGAATTTTATATTCTATCTTCAGCTGGAAAGGAGACTCGAGGTGGGATCTCCACCCCCAGAATCCAAAAGATTTAGATAACCCTAACTGTTGGAAGGTTTGATTACCGAACTAAAGATGAATTTCTTGTTTATCGAGAGTGAATTATGGTTTTGACCCTAACTGTAGGAAGGTTTGGCCAAATGAGTTTGAGATGACCCTAACTGTAGGAAGGTTTGATCACTCGATTTGAAAGTGGACCTCTCGTTCATTGGAGGAATCGAGAAGGGATTTTGGTTGTGGTCCTAACTGTAAGAAGGTTTGACCAATCGGGAGGTTTGAGACGATCCTAACTGTAAGAAGGTTTGATCGTTCGATTTGTGGACCTCTCGTTCGTTGGAGGAATCGAGAAGGGATTTTGGTTGTGGTCCTAACTGTAGGAAGGTTTGACCAATCGGGAGGTTTGAGATGATCCTAACTGTAAGAAGGTTTGATCGTTCGATTTGTGTGCCTCTCACTGTAGGAAGGTTTGACCAATTCTGAATATTATGTCCAGACTATAGCAATGAGAGTGGTGAGAATTTGAATGAGAGTTTCTTATTCATCATCTTGCTGCGGTGACCGGATTATCCCTAAGAATACACTATATGGATTTCTTTTGGGAACTCCCCGTTACACGAATTATCCACCCCCAGCTTCCTCTGCGGAACTGGTTCGGACATTATTCTGAGTTACCTGAACAGGTTATCCTTAAGAACATAAAAATTCTCCAGGAACTTCCCGTGAAAGAAATGAAACAGTTTAGACTCATATACATGTTGGAGCATGCAGGGAGCAGTTTAACCTCTTGTACCTGTTGGAGGATTGAGAAACAGTTTATACTCGTATACTCTTTGGAGTGTTGCCGTTCTTATTTGGCTTATCTGAGCGATATGACGCCGGCTTCAAACAAGGTCTGAATGCTATTCTTGAGAACAAAGCAATCCTTGGTGGGATGAACGACCCTCCTGTGGTATGCACAGTACTTTGGGTCCGTAGTGTTGTCAGCTTCCTCCTGATTTGTGATAGGTGGTAGCTTGATCTTGTTGCTTCCAAGGAGGGATTCGAAGATGGCTGGAACGTCTTCGTCTTTGAAGGAATACTCTCTTTGGAGTCTCGGACCCGAAGCCTTTTGCTGCCTTCGGGATTGCTGTTGTGACGCTTGATTAGCACCATCAGCAGCTGCAGGTGCCTTGCCCTTACCACGAGAGGCGAAGTTTGAGTTCAGAGGATTAGCCATCGGTTGGTTCCTCTCGGCCTTCTTCCTTCGGAGGAAGCGTTCGGCTTGTTCACCACGCACCTTCAAATCTTTCCAAGTGTCAGACGGTGCTGTTCCCATTGCTTCCAACACGTCCAGTGCAAGGTTGTTGTGGCAAGTCTGGAGAATGAACTCCTCAGATCGGGTCTCGACAATTCATCGCCTTGTTCCAGAACCTTTTGACGAAGGTGTCGACTAACTCCCCGTCTTTCTGTTTCTCATCGAGCAATGATCCGATAGATATCTCGGTATCGTCGTCGAAGAAATTGGTGAGGAACATAGTCTCCATATCATCCCAGCTGTTCACGCTACCTGGCTTGAGGCCGCGATACCAATCGAAGGCGGCTCCATGAAGAGTGCCAACGAAGGACCGTACCATCAGAGGCTCATTACCAGAGATAACACCCAGGTGCGATTTGAAGTAAATCAAATGCTGCATGGGTGAACCCTTCCCATCAAACAACATGAAGTTAATTAGACTGAACTTCGCCGGATAGGGGATTGATTCCCATTCTCGTGGGTATGGACAAGGAATGCCCGTCTTCTTTATCTCTTGAGCAGAAATCAACGTATTGATTTTGCTCTCGAGATTTTTAATCTTCAGGTTTTCACCTGAGTCTTCATCAGCATTCTCGTTACCACCCCCTGCATTGGCGGGAGGATTATTGGCGTTATTCGCACCTGTGTCCTCATCTTCCAGGTTGACCTGGTTACGACGACTTGGCCCGCCTTGCTGGTTCGTCAATGCTTGGATTTGTTGGTCATGCATTTCTCTCATACTTTGCATGGCCATCTGCATTTCGAACCTGAAGCTCTCTTGCTATTTAGCTATGGCTTCTTCGAGCATCTTGGCCACTTGTTCCGCGCTTATCATGAATGACTCGCGGGGTTGTCCATCGCTGGATACCGTGTTATCTGATGCGACCGCAGAGCAGGCATCTGATTCTTCATCTTCTAAAGGTGTTCTTGTCCGAACCCTACCATAAGTTCCTCGTGCAATGGTTCCGGACTGCAGACGAGTTCTAGATCGGGATGCTTTCAGGATCGACTCGAGATTATCCTGTGCCGATGTCCCTCTGCTGGTCATATTGGTGGTGACGTTCGGAAGTTCTCCATCTTTAACCACCGTTCTTCTTTGCCGGAAACGCCTATGCCTTGGTTTTGGCGTTTCGGTATTAAGCCTTTCGAACACCGAAACTCTCTCGGTGACTGCCTTGATGCAGTTGCACTCAGACAGTACCGCCCGAATGAGCTTTGAACAAGGGCACTGATTTTCTAGCCTTCGAGAACTTCTCTTTCTGGCTTTGCTCGTACCCCCAGCACGATAGTATAGCTCGTTTGTTTGAAAGTCGAAGCAACCTATCGTGTGTTGGCACGATTTCTCAAGTATAACGCAATCATCATCAGACGATAACGTTTCCTTCTGAGAGCGAATTACCTTCTTCGGACTTTCGAGAGTCACGCGTCTCGAAACGCGCCTTTGTGGGCGTGAATTCTCAATGGGCTCTTGGACTTCAATACGCAAATTGTAGTGCGCTTGGTTGCCCTGATTTCCTCGTCATATTGAGGGTTGTGGCGACCCCCATCATGTTGAGTGGTTCGGGGATTCTTCAGCGGGCCCAAACGTCCTTGGATTGGAATTTTGCTTCGCTCCTCGGGAAGTGGACCGAGGCGCTCCAAGACTGACTTCCTTTTCTGGGATGGTCCTGCGGGATCTCCCGGAGCAGTTGTGGAAATCATCGGCGGTCTGGATTGATTCGCCGGAGGTTGAACTTTCGGAGGCTGCA
Organism: Asparagus officinalis; assembly: GCF_001876935.1. Classification (NCBI taxonomy): domain Eukaryota; kingdom Viridiplantae; phylum Streptophyta; class Magnoliopsida; order Asparagales; family Asparagaceae; genus Asparagus; species Asparagus officinalis. The sequence continues at coordinate 64,774,997 of NC_033795.1, forward strand.
GTTGTTGCTCCTTAGTCTGAATCGCCGCTTCAGACTTCAGTCTCCAAGCTTTGCGGGTTGATAGTGGCTT
>NC_033795.1:64775289-64783682 GCF_001876935.1 Asparagus officinalis
CCTCGATCGAAGTATAAACCTTCTCCGAGTGTAAAATCGTATCCCTGCTTTTCCATGAGTTTGCGCGCTTCCGGACTATACTTAGATAAATGCCGACCAGTGTTCGCGGTGAAAATTGCCTTCATTGAATTCATTGTTATCTTGAATAACTATTTTTCGGTTACAAAAGATCCGGTCTTTTTTAGATCCGGTTACAACGAAAATCAAATAACACAAGAAATAAAAAAAATTACAACTTTCTCCTTATTTGTCGAACGAATCGCAAGATCCTGTTTTGCGGTCTCTTGCTTGTGTGGGTTCTTTGCCGACGCCGGGGTTAATCCGTGGACCACCGCGCGATCTAGATCCGGTCGGATCTACGCAGTACGACGGGTATTATTTCACCAAGGAAATAATAGCCGAGGGTACTATTTCGCCAAGGAAATAGTAGCCTTTAATTCTCGGGATCAAAGGCCAAGCTTTGATCTGGAGTGTGCCTGCGTAGATCTGAAATCCGGTCCTCTCGAACTCTTGCCTTATTTAGCGTTGACGATCGCCGAGCACCAGATCTGGATGAGCAAGTCCTCGAAGTCCTAAAGTTTGAATCTTTTTTAGATCTGAGTCTTCAATCCAGCAGGGCTTCGCCTCTCCAACCTTTGAACAAATGAACCAAGCCTCCTATTTATAGACCACCTTTACTGTGCCCGCGCACAAATGGCCGACACACCGAGCCACCTCAAGGTGGCTCGGCTTTGGCCGAGCCACCCAGAGGTGGCTCGGCTCAGGCCGAGCCCCCCCTTGGTGTTGGGTTCCGTCGTGTTTTCGTCTTTCGGTTCTGTCCGTGATTTGGTTGATTCAGACTCTGGTTCGTTGATCTGATTTGGCAGTAAGTCGGATTCCTGATTTGGCAGTAAATCCACTTCTGAGTTCGAGTCTGAAACCGATCTTGATTCGGTCGTGATTCATCCGAGTCCGCTCTTGTTTGGATGACTCGTTGACTCCCCGAACCATTGGCTTGATTCCGCACGCGAATGGATGCATTCCGTTGCTTGCGTGCGATTCGTTGACCTCGTCGCCTCGTCACTCGATGGTTTGTCGAATCATCGCGCCGAGCTATGCCAATGGACTTATAAGCAATTTTACATGCCTACAATGATGAATGTGGTTGGCAAATTATCGATCAAATTGTTAACAAAACTAAGAACGAATATTCTTCTGATTCTTCAGCTGGGGATTCCGACACAAGTTTGGGGGAGATGTTCAAGAAACTGATGTCGCATATGACTACGGTTGATCCTGTGACGATAAAAGATGATGATCAAGTGCCAGCGTGGGAAGATCCATGGGTTCATCACCTAAACATGCAGTACGGCGATAGGTTCGAACAAAGAGAACCGCCCACTGAAGATAAGATAGTCCAAGTTAACATGGGTGACGAGGCCAACCCAAAGCCCATATTCATCAGTGACAGCCTTCCCCCAAATGAGAAGGAGGAGTTGATTGCTCTCATCAGGGAGTATATTGACGTCTTCGCTTGGAACTATGAAGATATGCCAGGGCTCGACCCCAATGTGGCAATGCACCGCCTCGATATCAAGCCGGATGCCAAACCTGTCAAACAACAGCAAAGACGGTTTCGTCCGCAGATTATGGAAGCCATTGAGGCAGAGGTTAAGAAATTGATCGAATCAGGATTTATCCGAGAGGAGCAACATCCAGACTGGCTAGCCAATATTGTTCCAGTCATGAAGAAGAACGGTAAAATCAGGATTTGCATCGACTTCAGAGATCTGAATACGGCATGTCCAAAAGACGACTTTCCTCTCCCAATCACAGATGTCATTATCGACAATACATGCGGATTTGAGAGAATGTCTTTTATGGATGGTTTTTCAGGATATAACCAAATCAAGATGCACCCAGATGACGAGAAGCATACAGCGTTCAGAACGCCCCTTGGTGTCATTTGCTACACCGTGATGCCTTTCGGTCTAAAGAATGCAGGCACCACGTACCAGCGAGCAATGACTAAGATTTTCCAAGAACATCTCAGGAAAACAGTCGAATGCTACGTTGATGATTTGGTTGTAAAAAGCCGCAACAAAGAAGATCACATCAAGGACTTGAAGACGATGTTCGATCTCATGCGGAGTCATCAATTGAAGATGAACCCCACTAAATCATTCCTTGGAATGTCCAGCGGAAAATTTCTTGGATTCGTCGTCACCACTAAAGGTATACATATCGATCCCGATAAGGTGAAGGCAATACATGAATTGCAACCTCCTAGAAATCTAAGAGAACTCAGAGGATTGCAAGGGCATTTAGCTTACATCCGGCGGTTCATCTCAAATCTTTCTGGGAAGTGCCAACCATTCTCTAAACTAAACAAGAAAGGGGTGTCATTTATCTGGGACGACGTCAAAACATATCTGACGAATCCTCCTGTTCTCGTTGCACCAAAATCAGGTAGACCGTTCTTGATTTATCTCAAGGCGATGAACCACTCGATAAGTGCCTTACTAGCGCAAGACGATGATAACGGTCACGAACAGGCAGTTTATTACATAAGTCAGACCTTGATACGCGCCGAGTCTCGATATCCGATGATTGAGAAGGAATGCCTCGCATTGGTATTCGCGATGCAAAAGATGCGGCATTACTTGGTTGGACAGACGATTTACATCATTTCCAATGTTAATCCAGTACGGGTGTTTATGACGCAACCGGCCTCTATGAATTGGCGATTAGCGAAATGGGCCCTTCTCTTATCCCAGTATGATCTGCACTTCAAACAGCAGAAGTCAATCAAAGGACAAGCGATTTGTGATCTCTTGGTGGCAAACCCGACGACGGATACGGCAGGCGGCAAACCCGACCACAGATACGGCAGAAGTATATGATGACTTGCCGGATGAAACCCACGAGGTTAACACTACGTCGCACCAACAAGTATGGCAATTATATTTCGATGGTGCTTCGAGGGCAGTTAATAGGACAATAACCCCGGGATGTTCTACAGTTTCCTCCGGGGTTGGAGTTGTCTTCATCTCCCCGGGGAAGCATGTGATGCCTCGAGCTTATTCACTGACTACTCATTGGACTCAGTTTCGCCAAGGAGCTGGGGGTCGAATATCTCGAAGCTTTTGGGGATTCTCAATTGATAGTCAACCAAGTCCGTGGAGAGTATGAAGTCAGGAACCAAGACCTGATCCCGTACCACCAGGAGGCCATCAAAATGGCAGAATCTTTTGAAGAATTCTTTATTGAATACATCCCTCGTCTCCAGAATGCTTACGCGGATGCACTGGCAGCACTAGCGGTATCACTTGCGCAGCCTCCCGAAACTGACCTGTTAGTCACAGTGAGGACGCATCAACTCTGCATACCCATCTACGATATGGATATTGAAGAAGAAGATGATAGAAACACAGACGCCAAGGAGGTGAATTCAACTCAAATTGGGTCTGAGTCCCGAGATTGGCGTTTTCCCATCATTGACTACGTCCAGTATGGTATTTTGCCAGAGGATGTAAAAGAAAGAGAATCAATCCGCCGAAGAGCACCAAGATTCTTCTATAATACCGAGACCCATACATTATACCGTAGAGGGTATGATGGTTTATTACTCCGATGCCTTTCGAACAAAGAAGCAGAAGAAGTTCTCAAGCAAGCACACGAAGGAGAATGTGGTGCGCATCAGCCCGGTCCCAAACTGTATGATCGTATCAGGAGAATGGGATATTTTTGGCCAACAATGGTTCGTGACGCGATCGAATACGCCCGAGAGTGCCATGCATGTCAAATACATGTGAATTACATGCACCAACCACCAGAGCGGTTGCACACGTCAACCACGTCTTGGCCGTTCGAGACATGGGGCATGGACATCGTCGGTCCTATTTTTCCCCCTTCAGTCAAAGGCGATCGATTCATTCTCGCAATCACGGATTACTTTTCAAAGTGGGTTGAAGCGATTCCGCTTAGAGAAGTGAAGACGAACAACGTCATCAATTTCATTAAGCATCATGTCATATACCGACACGGCGTGCCAAGACGGATCATTCATGACAACGGTCCACAGTTCATAAGCAATGCCTTCGTCAGGTTTTGTGACAAGTTCAAAATTGAAGATGTTTCGTCAACAGCTTATTATCCCGCTGCGAATGGATTAGCTGAGGCGTTTAACAAGACGATCATCAAGATCCTGTTAAAGCTCGTGAAGACCAATAAACGAGACTGGGATGATAAACTCGGTGAAGCACTCTGGGCTTATCGCACCACCATACGAACACCTACGGGAGCTACCCCATATTCATTGGTATACGGATGTGAAGCTGTACTACCATTGGAGATTCAAATCCCATCCCTGCGGATCACCCTCGCAACTGAGATGACGACAGAAGAACAATATCAGAAACGTCTCAAAGAACTCGAAAGGTTGGATGAAAAGCGCTTGGAAGCTCAACAACAAATTGAGTTTTATCAAGCCAGAATATCTAGGGCTTTTAACAAAAGAGTCCGACAGAGAAGCTTCAAGGAAGGAGATCTGGTCCTCGCTGCTCGCCGACCGATAATCCTCAACTCCAAGAAGAAAGGTAAATTTAAACCCAAATGGGAAGGGCTGTTTGTGATAGACACAGTCTACTCAAACGGCGCATATCGCCTGATTACTCAAGACGGCGCCAGGCAATTAATGCCAATAAATGGGAAGTTCCTGAAAAAGTACTACCCCTAGTACATTCAGGATAACCCATTTACCGGGAAGTTCCTTGAAGAATATTGCACTTAATATTCTAGAGGATAACCCAGAATTTTTTTTCACCACCAAAATCCCTCACTGATCAATTTCAATTGACAGTGGGTCCACCAAAAATATCTTTCTGGCCCTCTTGATTCTCTCCATGAACAAGAGGTCCACTTTCATTTCGGAGTCTCCTTTCGATAAACGAAAGGACTCCCATCTTCTTCTCTTTGGTTAAGCCCTCTCATGGCTATAACCGAAGTTGAAATTTCATTTCGATAAACGAAGAACTCATTTTCCGATCAGATAACCAGTCCTATAAAAGGTAGGTTTATCTAGATCTTCCAGATTCTCGGAGTGGAGATCCCACTCCTAGTTTCTTTTGCACTGGAAATAGAATATAAAATTCTTCCTTTCCAGAGTCAAGGAATAGAATATAAAATTCTTCCTTCCTTGTTTTCTTGGTTTGCCTTCACCCTAAAAGAAGACCGGGAAATAGAATATAAAATTTTTCTTTTCACCCACCAATCTTTTCCAAAATTTATCAATCTAGGATTCATCCTAGGAAGTTTATCCCGAATCCTAAGCAGGGATAAGTCTGCGCCTAACATGCGCTGCGGGTTTAGTCTTTTTCCGTAGAAAAAGACACCAGAGTTCGATTCTGGGGTATTCTATCCTGAAACCTAAGCAAGGATAAGTCGGCGCTTAACCCGCGCCGCCGGTTAGATTCAACATTGTGGCAGGTTGTTATTAATAACACCAAAATCCATGCCTTACACGCATGGGGAATTTCATCCTGAATCCTAGGAAAGGATATGCCGACGCCTAACACGCGTCGCCGGTTTAGTCTTTCTCCGAAAAAGAAGACACCAGAGTTTGATTCTGGGGTATTTTATACCGAAGCCTAAATAGGGATAAGTCAACGTCTAATACACGTTGCTGGGTAGCCTATTCCTATAACAATGGCGAAGTCTATGTATTCGAAGTCGTAGCAGCAAAGTCTAAGAGAATTCACTCTCTCAGCACAACGTTACATGCAGAACGGATTTAGACAATTCGCATGCTAGCCCGACTCAAACGGTAGTCGATAAAGGCTAATCAAATCCGTTAAAGGCTGGGGGTTAGCCAAAAACCCTAAAGTCAATGCCTAACACGCGTCGTCGGGTAGTCTATTCCCGTGAGAAAGACAATGTCTACGTATTCAATATCGTAGCACTAAGAGCGTTAACTCTCTTAGCACAACGTCACATGCGGAACGGATTTAGACAATCCGCATGTAAGCCCGATTCAAACGGTAATCGGTAAGAGCACGTCAAATCCGTTGTAGGCTGAGGATTTGCCAAAAATCCTAAGTCAACGTCTCATACACGTTGCTGTTTAGTCTTTTCACAGGAGAAAGACGAAGTCTACGTATTCAATATCGTAGCACTAAAAGGGTTAACTCTTTTAGCTTAACGTCACATGCGGAACGGACTTGAACAATCCGCATGCTAGCCCGACTCAAACGGTAGTCGGTAAAGGCTCATCAAACCCGTTGATGGCTGAGGGTTTGCCAAAAATCCTATAAATACGAGAGTCACTGACGCATCAGCTCCATTAGTTGGTCTCGTGACTTGAGCATCCAACGAGACTTCAAATTCAAAATTCCGACAGACGGTCAGACAATAAATGCAGCACCGGAACCCTTACAGACATTCGACAAAGCACCGAACAGCCTGGGGGACTGAAGGAATCAAGAACAGAAGCGACTCCAAACATCCCGTCGTAACCAATCGAAGAATGAGACAATCATATCCAAAGTATTACAGACTCTTCTATAAAAGAACGAGGCTGAAATACTTTGGAGGGGGTATCTGTAGGCGTATAAAACTGCCTATAGGTCCCTTAACACATCTCGACAACGCCGATTCGACGAACCGACCATCGGGCGACATATGCAGACACGATTGTTAGTCCACAACGCCGAAGCCGATACGCGACGAAGCGGATTAACGAGGCTACGAGTCATCCAACCAAGGGCGGACTCGGACGAATCACGATCGAATCAAGATCAGTTTCGGACTCGAACTCAGAAGTGGATTTACTGCCAAATCAGGAATTGGATTTACTAGCAAATCAGGTCAACGAATCAGAGTCTAAATCAACCACACAACCGAATCACGGACAAAACCGAAAGACGGAAAACGACGGAACCCAAATACCTATAGGGGCTCGGCCAAAACCGAGCCACCCATAGGTGGCTCGGTGGCCGAAGCTCGGTACAAACCGACGAACCATCGGGCGACGTATCCAAACACGAACGTTAGTCCACAACGCCGAAGCCAAGTGACACGCAACGAAGCGGATTAACGAGGCGACGAGGTTAACGAATCGCACGCAAACAACGTAATAAATCCACTCGCATGCGGAATCAAGCCAAGGGTTCGAAGAGTCAACGAGTCATCCAACAAAGGGCAGACTCGGACGAATCACGATCAGTTTCGGACTCGAAATCAGGAATCAGATTTACTGCCAAATCAGGAATCAGATTTACTGCCAAATCAGGAATCAGATTTACTGCCAAATCAGGTCAACGATTCAAGTCCGGATAAATCAACCACAGAACCGGATCACGGACTGAACCGAAAACAGAAAACGACGCCTAAGGGGGGCTCGGCCAAGAGCCGAGCCACCTATAGGTGGCTGCACAGTTCAGAGAGCCTATAAATAGGCCCCCTTGGTTCATTTTTCAGAGGTTGGAACTTTGAGAGCCGAAACTCTGCCGAATTGAGAATTGAGCTTGGAGTTTTGAAGACTTAAGGACTTGAACATTCAGATCTGGTTCTCGGCGAGCATCCACGTCACAAAAGGCAGGAGTTCGAGAGAGAGAGAGAGATCAGATCTGAGATCTACACGAGATCATACTCCGGATCAAAGCTTGGCCTTTGATCCCGAGAACTAAGGGCGATTATTTCCTTGGTGAATTAATCCCCCCGGCTATTATTTCCTTCGTAAAATAATACCCGTCAAATCGTGTAGATCCGACCGGATCTAGATCGCGCGGTGGTCCACGGATTAACCCCGGCGTTGGCAAAGAACCCACACAAGCGAGCGACCGCAAAACAGGAGCTCGTGATTCGTTCCGGCTATTATTGCCTTCGTGAAATAATACCCGTCAAATCGTATAGATCCGACCGGATCTAGATCGCGCGGTGGTCCACGGATTAACCCCGGCGTTGGCAAAGAACCCACACAAGCGAGCGACCGCAAAACAGGAGCTCGTGATTCGTTCGAAAGGAAAGTTGTAATCTTTTTCCGCGGATCTCAATTCCGGTCGTGGAGGAGGTCGAATACGAGTTCGACCAGCAGAAGTTCGAGGAGTACTTGTCGTCCTCGTCCGGATCAACCTCCCCCCGCAAGTCCAAGAAGCTCTCCTCCAGGAGAAAAGCTCGTTGGTTCGAAGAAGTTCAGAACGCCAACGAAGCTCTCACCCCAGCTGACGCCAAAGTTGCGTCGGGTGAAGTTCTACCGACCTCCAACGAGGTCAAACCTATTCTTGCCGACGCCTCTACTATTGAGGGCGTTGTGACTCTCTCAAAGAGAGCCCGCCAGAGGCGACGTCAACGCCTTGCGCGACAACTCGCTAAGGCGATGGAGTCTACGGACGGAGTCCGCTACAACGCGGATCTGA
>NC_033795.1:64784682-64795622 GCF_001876935.1 Asparagus officinalis
TTATCTGTACATGTGGGATGACTTTTGACACAAGTTTAGACGTGTACACGAGATGCGGATGATTTTAGATTATGTATATCTGCCCACATATGCTTCTCACAGTTACACAGTCCTCGTGTTGGACTATAATCTATTTCAGTCCTCGTGTTGGACTATGGTTTATAGAAGTCCTCGTGTTAGACTACGATTCATCTTAGTCCTCGTGTTGGACATGCATTGCTATTTAATCCTCGTGCTGGATATGCATTAACATCCGGTCCATGCGTTGGACAACGGTCACATCCGGTCCATGCATTGGACAACGGTTATTTTTAGTCCATGAGTTGGATGTTTACTTCATGCAGTCTATGGGTTGGACGTTTAATTTATATAGTCTATGTTTTGGACACTTAATCGTTTTCTGACATGTCACTCATGTAAGTTTGACATGACACTATGTTTGGAAGTAGAGATGTGTTTCGTTTTCTTTTTAGTTTATTATTGTCCCATGTACTAGAACCTCGGGTTTGGTGTTTAGAGATTTACAATTTGAGATACAAGGTATATACATGAGGGTTTCCTTGTTTGGATTATTTCGCTCGACGTACCTATGCTCGTGTTGTAAATTTCTAAATACTAAGATCCTCTTTAGTAAGATCAATGATTTTAGATCTATTATGTATTAACTGTATTTTCTTATACAACGAGCCCTGTTCCCTTTGGGTTGGTTGTGATGTTGCTCGCTAGCGCTTTGACGCTCGTTGTCCCTCCCCCTTTCAGGTAATGAGCCAGGAGCCCGAAGAGTCGCAGGTTGATGGCGATGCATTTTTAGCTTCAGCTGTCTACTTAGTTATATTTTCTTTTAGAGTTCCACAGTAGACTTTTGTTTAGACATTTGAGAGTCTTATTCTAGAAGTTGTAAAGGCCGTGTGCCTTATTTCCTCTTGTTAGATATTTGTATTTTGAGACTTGTTGAGTATTCCAGTTTATCTATTCAGACATTGACTATGTATTTCTGTATGTTGGATGATGAGATATTAATGTGATCACTATCATTTCAGACTGCAGCCTTGTGTGAACCCAGTGGCGTCACAGTTGGTATCAGAGCTCTAGTTCCAGTATCCTTAGGATCATCCTGTGTCGAGTCGTGGAGCTAGGATAGAGTTTCTTAGGATTCATGTATAGAGTTTGATAAGAATTTCCTAGTATGAGTGAGGACGATATATGCGTATATCTCAAAATTTTGAAATTTTTTTTATGACAATTATTTTTGCTTAAAGTATTTGTGTGAATACTGTATGTTGTGAAAATCGTATGGTGATACGTTATGTATGTATATATATCTATTTTGACTTATGAACTCTTTTTGTTATATACAGAGATGTCAGAATATGGTATGTCACGTACTCAGAGATCTGGACAGGCTGAACCACAGCAAACTCCACCTGAGCCGCAGCAGGCTCCCCAGTACCTGGTAGATCTTATGGCTCCCCTAGTCGCTAGGATAGCAGCAATCGAGGAGCTTGTGGCGAATCACATTACACCACCACCAGTAGCTGAAACCGCCATTTCTCAGGAAAATAGGACAGCTAAGTTTCAGAAGGACAAGGAAGGGAGTGCTAAGAGAGGGCACGCCGGAGACAAGGGTAAGAACAAGAGACCCTTGACTGGACCTCAACAGCAACAGCAGGGCCCTCATAAGAAGGGATCTCAACAGGATCAGAGAGCACGTCAGCAGCACAAATTCTGGAGAACTTGTTTTAACTGTCGCAAGGTCGGACACAAAGCGTTAGAGTGCCGCAGTGCACCAACAAGAGCTCAGAAGGAAAATGGTCCAATTCAGCAGTAGCAGAAGACTGAGGGGTAGGTTCTAGCAGTTCGGGAGGTTTCCCTGGGGCAGATTGTCTCATATTCTCCAGCACCAGCGACAGAGCAGTCTTTAGCCACCGGCGGAGTATATGCAGTAGTTCTGCATGATCATGGTGTTAGACCCTAGAGGGGGGTTGATTAGGGTCTTATGCTAATCTAATCCGATTTAAATGCCAATTAAAACTAATTAACAAGTTATCCTAGCAAGTATGAAATACAACAATGTATATGAGCTAGGATAAGCAATATGAACAATGAGATATATCCTATATGATAGAAATATATGCAAGGATATATAAACAACACAAGGGTAAACAATCCAAATAGGATAATGGATGAAATGAATGAGCAATGTACAATTGGCGATATAAGATGAATGCAAAAACAAATACGCCAAAGACAAACTCAAACAAGCAATATGATCACAGAGTTCGGACCTTCCGTCCTACGTCTCCGCTCCCCACTCCCGGGGAGAAATCCACTATCAACCGGGTGAGGGTGAGGTGAGGGTGAGGGGTGATGGGTGAGGGTGAGTTTGAGGGTTAAGGTTAGGGTTAGGGTTAGGGGAGGGTGAAGGTGAGTGTGAGGGTGAGGGTTAGGTGATGGTGAGGTTGAGGGTTAGGGTTAGGGTTAGGGTTAGGGTTAGGTGAGGGTGAGGGTGGGGGTGGGGGTGAGGGTGAGGATAAGGGGTTAGCGTAACTATTATACGAGGGGTGTAAGGAGTTCACAAGGCTTTCTTTTATGCTGAGGCTTATTCATATTCAAAGGATAATATCTTATCCGCATCTCCCGCCTATTTTTGTGCATGAGGAGATCTTGGCCTTTGATTGATAAATCAAAGGCCAAGATCTCATTAGGAGATATTAGGAACCCTCTCATTAGTAGAGGATCCGGATCCGATTAAGTACAGCGGGTAGGTGCTGCCGAAATTTTGACGAAATAAAAGTACACTTGAACACACGTAAATACATATACACGCTACGTTTACATACCTAATGGGATAGAAGCCTTCCTCTGACAGCCGATCACACACACTTGTCCTATAACTTAAAATGATATATGTAGGGATATGCTCACTTCCATTAATTTTTAAATTCTAGATGCGGACAATTCCTGACAAATCGTTCATGGGCATACCACGTGATCGAAGGCATCTAGACACTCGATACAAGGATGGGATAGAAGCTTTCTTAGCCTACTCTGACACCAACCCTCTACGGTCACTCAGCGGGTTGATTTTTTGTCCTTGTAAGAATTGTAGGAATGATAAAATGCTCACTAGGAGTGACGTAAGTTTCCATCTGTCAATCAATGGATTTGATAGCTCTTATGTATTTTGGAGTCATCACGGTGAAGGCGTCCCGGTGATGCAATTAGAGGAAGAGTTTACTGATGTCGACAATCCGACAATTGACACAACTGATATGTTGGAAGATATTCTTACCGTGCCGTCTTCGAGTGATGTTAACACTACTGATATGTTTCAAGATGTAGCCCGATTGATGAGACTTGTTGAAGAAAACGAGTCACCGTTATACGAGGGTTGCACCGAGTTCACAAGGCTTTCTTTTATGCTGAGGCTTCTTCATATCCAAACACTCAGTGGGATGGCTGTTACACATTTCGATATGTTATTAGACTTGCTCAGGAAAGTCATTCCAGGCGGCGAGAAGAGCATCCCCACAACTTATTATGAAGCTCACAAGATTGTTGATACCCTGGGTCTTGATTACAAAAAGATAGACGCCTGTCCTAATGACTGCATCTTGTACAATAAGGGTAATGAAGGTCTAGAGGAATGTCCGACGTGTCATGTATCACGCTGGAAAAAACATACGGGCACATCTGAAGGCATATCATCCAATAAACAGAGCAGAATCCCTGTGAAGGTTCTCCGATATTTTCCTATTATTCCTAGGCTGCAGAGGTTTTATATGTCTGCCGAGCTGGCTGAGAATATGCGATGGCATTCGACCGATCGTAAAGAGGACGGGAAATTGAGACATCCTGCTGATGGTGAGGCATGGAAGCACATCGATCGTATATACCCTGACTTTGGTAAGGAGTCTCGGAATATTAGGCTGGGGCTTGCTAGCGACGGATTTAATCCGTTTGGAGTAATGAGCTCTGCTTGGTCTACCTGGCCAGTGTTGCTGACACCGTACAACCTGCCGCCGTCGATGTGCATGAAGCAGCCATACATGATACTGTCACTCTTGATCCCTGGAAGATATTCTCCTGGAAATGACATTGATGTTTTCCTCCAACCATTAATTGACGACTTGAAGCTTCTCTGGGATGAAGGCGTCAGCACTTACGATGCTTATGGTAAGGAGGCTTTCCGTATGCGTGCAATGGTCATGTGGACAATTAATGACTTTCCAGCATATGCTAACTTGTCTGGATGGTCGACGAAGGGTCAGATTGCTTGTCCGGTTTGCATGTCAGATTATGAGGGAAAGTTCCTGAAATACAGCCGCAAGTTCTGTTATTGGCAACACAGAAGATGGTTACCTACAGGGCACAAGTTCAGAAAGTTAGTAGGAAAGTTCGACGGCAATCCAGAAAACAGACCGGCACCACCAAGGCTGACCGGGGAAGAAATATTTGAGCTTCTACATCCTCTACCTAAAAAAATATTTGGAAAGAAAAGATTCAACAAAGAAAATCCATTTGGGGTTAGGAGAAAAATATTGAAGCAAAATTGGAAGGGAAGGGGAAAGGGTAAGCAAACAAGGATGGGAAATAAACCTCGCACTGTCCAATCGCATGTGCGTGTCTCTAAGGGTACTGAACTTCCGCATGGATGGTCAAAATTCAGCATATTTTATCAATTGCCATATTGGAGAAGTTTAAAAATACGTCACAACTTGGATGTCATGCACATCGAGAAGAACATATGCGAGAATCTCTTGAACACTTTGTTGCAGGACGGGAAAAAATCAAAAGATGACTTAAGGGCACGTCGAGACCTAGCAGAATTGAACATCCGTCCCGAACTGCAAGCTATAGATAAGGGTGACGGAAAGTTTGTACTCCCAGCCTCCCGTGTCACACTGTCGAAGGATGAGATCCATAATATGTGTTTATTTCTAAAGTCCGTGAAGACACCGGATGGTTATGCTTCAAACATTTCAGCAAATGTGCATATTGAGGACAGGAAAATTTTGGGACTCAAGACACATGACCATCATATTCTATTGCATCAACTTCTCCCGGTTGCGTTGCGACATGCTGAGAAGGAACTCGCGATGGTGGTAATAGAATATTGCGGTTTCTTCAAGCAGTTGTGCTCCAAGGTGATTGATGTCAGGGAGTTTGAAGAATTAGAGGGACGTGTAGCCAATACACTGTGTAAAATGGAAATTCTATTTCCACCCTCGTTCTTTACGGTCATGGTGCATCTCACAATACATTTAGCATATGAAGCCCGCATCGCAGGACCAGTTCAATATCGCTGGATGTACCCTGTGGAGAGGTATTTATTATTATAATGCTCAATTAATATTTGTTAAATTACGTATATCAGTTTTATTTTGTCACAAATCATGAAACTATATGCTTGTAGGTATTTGGGTTTCATGAAACATTTGATGCATAATCGTGCACGTCCTGAAGGATCGATAGCAGAGAACTATATAAGTAATGAGAGTTTGAATTTCATCTCTCGTTACTTGCGGGGTGTGGAGACAAGGCTCAACCGTCCCCAACGAATAATTGACGGAACATTCTATAATGATCGTGGGGAGGACACTAGATTCCCCAGAATGGAGCTAGATCAAGCCCACACATATATCTTGAGTAATGATACTACATTTAACATATACGCGGCGTAAGTATTTAACTGTTTGAATCAGATCATATCACATCACAATAACTATCTCTATTTAACTGTTGTAAATGATTTTATTCTAGGCTTCACATCCGATATGTCCAGACTATTCTTAAATGCAGAACAAAAAACAAAAGAGTTATGGACACACACTCTAGACAATTCCCTGCATGGCTGAAGGGTGAAGTAAGATTTATTTACATTTCTGATTCGTATATCAAATATGTGCCTGACAACAGATATTTAAACTATTTGTTTCTTTTCTTAAAGGTTGACCGACGTATTACGAATGGGGTTAACCTGCCTGAGAAAATATGTTTATATGCCAGAGGTCCTTCTAACGTGGTAAAGCGTTATGGAGGCTACTGTATCAACGGCTTTAGGTTTAACACCATCGGTTTCGAAGAGAGACGACAAACGCAAAATAGCGGTGTGTTCTGCTCCTTCTCGCAACTGTCATACGCTAGTTCAAAAGATCTAAATCCGATACAAGGTGAAATCTATTGCTACGGTCAGGTAGAAGACATTGTGGAGATTTTCTATGGGATTAATAATGAAGTCAGACATGTGATGTTTAAGGTTCGTTGGAGTGAGCTGAAAAAGGCGAAGGATGACTACGGTTACACACTCGTTAATCTTAACAAGGAAATATATCAGACTGAAAAGTACATGTTAGCTGCTCACGCAAAACAGTGCTTTTATGTCAAAGATATAATGAAAAATGACGAATGGGTTGTCCTTAAGAATCCGCCTAGATCCTACATTCATGAAGCCGTGTCTGATGAAGATCATGAAGATGTTATCTTGGCCGACGAAACAGTTGCTGAGTTTTCCTTGACACAAAATAATCTGGTGGATGAAATTGCACTGGCGCGCCCTGATGTACCTGCGATTATATGTGAGCCAAGGCGTAAAATCAAAAAACGAGTCCACGGTAGAGTCGATAAAACTATAAGGACAGTCCTTTTGTCTGCACGCACACGGTCGCAGGCTAACCGCACACGGTCGCAGAGTAGAGCCTCAACATCATCATAATAATATAATGCTTGGTTATGATTTAAAAAGAACATTCATGTATCTGTTTGACTGGTTAACATGTATCAGTTTGTGTTATGTATTATAGTATTGCCTTTATATTATCTGTTTGACTGGTTATCATGTATCAGTTTTTGTCATGTATTATAGTATTGCCTTTATATTATCTGTTTGACTGGTTATCATGTATCAGTTTGTGTCATGTATTATAGTATTGCCTTTATATTATCTGTTTGACTGGTTATCATGTATCAGTTTTTGTCATGTATTATAGTTTTGTTGGGTACTCATTATGTTTTCAAAGTATAGATGACAAAAGGATTACGTAAGAGAGCGCTTGAGAGACTTATTGGTAGACATTCTGGAGGCGACGCACATGGCTCTACGTCAGGTATTTTTATTTATTTATTATATCTGTACATTTCTATAAACTATTAATACGAGCCTAACATTATTTTTTCACATTTCCTACGCAGGCCGCATCGCTGCTACACATGACGGGCCGCCACAGGACACAGGACGAGGAGATGCTCCACCTGATGCGGAGACACTCGTTGATCCTGCCCAGCATGCAGAGATGCCGCCGTCGCCTCCTCAGGCTGCAGATGTATTGGAGGAGCGCCGATATGAGCCATATAGCGCAGCTGTAGAAGCTGCGCCACTACCGCCGGATTCTATTCCGGATCAGCGAGCCCACGACCCGGCCAAGGTGAAGGAGGATTGGGATGCTTATCATGATTTGCGACTTATCGCACAGCAGAGGTATGAACAAGCAAGGCGTAGATGCCTCGAATTGAAAGGTGTGTATAGATTTTTATAGTTTATATGTTAATATTTTAATTTGTATTATCGATATTGATTGATTTATATTTCGCCTGAATTTCATTTTTTCGTAGGTACCGAGCGACCTACTAGGCGCGGCCGCAGTAGTACCAAGCCACAGAACCTCGTCCCAGATATTCGTCGGAGGGCCGTGATCCGATGGGAGAACGGCGTGCCTGTCGGGCCATTTGCTAACTCTTTCAACAATTTCCTCGCCGCTTTAGCCAGGAGACATGATTTCTTCAACATATATTTGACGTGGAAGTCGCAGCGGATTGATGCGCTGGTGGCTTGTTGGCGATATATATGTGTGAGTCATTTATTTTAATTCTCATAATTATTAGTCATTTTATTATTTTGTTTAACACACTGATTTGTATCTCTTTTTTCATTGTATGCTGAAGCGATTTTTCTTTCTTGACGATTACGCTTATGCCTGGACTTACTGCTTCACGCAAATCAATCTATCGTTCAAGAGGTGGCGGTCAGAGCTGAAGAAAAAATATTTTACTCAAAGAACAGAAGATTGGGAGCGTTACTGGCATCTTGACGAGCGCGCCGATGGAGTTGATTTTTTTGCACTTTGCGATTATTGGGACACGGCCGAAGTTCAGGTATTATTGAAGTATATATCTTCGTTTATTGTTTGAAATTCTATATTATATCTGTTTAACATTCTTTTGCAGGAACAAGCTGAAATAGCAAGGAGGAACCGCAATGCGCCCCGCAGTTACGAGCATCACGGGGGCTCCAGGTCCTTCAGCCAGCATTATCATCAATTGGCGCTTGAGGTATATAATATATTAGCTCTTAGGTTATCAATTTGAGTATAATTTATGTGTTATGAGTTAATGATATATGTGAATAAAATAGGGAAGGGGAGAACTCGGGCATTTTGCAGATCGTATTCTGACTGGTTGGAGACCAAATTACGCCGATGAAGTGAAGAAAGCGCAGAACCGGGATCTGGCTGTAAGTAGCAGTTAATTTGTATATTTAATTTTTATAACAATGCATTTTAAATGTGTTAGAATTGACCGGGTTGTTTTGGTATATCGTAGGAGAAATTACATGCTAAGGTGCAGGAGCAATTATCACAGACTCAGGTCGATTCTAACACTCCGACCCGATTAAGTAGAGAGGAGGAGGATAGCATCATCGAGACCGTCATTGGACCGAGTAGGAAGAACAGATACAGGTGGAGAGGATCCGAGCATCGGCCGTACGAGTCCAGTAGCACCTACGAGTCTGCAGCTCCACCAGGATGCAGTTCTTCTCAAGACCCGACTATGGAGCAGCGGATGAAAGCGATGGAAGATTGGCAGTCGCGTCGGGAGTCGGAGCTACTCCAGATGGCGGAGGAAGAACGGAGGCGCCGGGAGCAGAGGGAGCTGGAATTCACCCAGTTCATATCGACTCTGCCTTCTGATGCTCAGGAGGCATATAGGAGACGGTTTTTGGCGGATCAGGTAATATATATATATATGTATATTTCTTTTTTAATTAAATGAATTAAATATAAAATTCTTACTTAGTTACGAGTATGCCATGTGACTAAATGATATCACACAAACTGTTACACACAAACTATATCTCTCTCCGAAACACAACTAAAATTATATACTTAATGTTTTTATGTGATGTTGGTGTTGATGGTGCGTGCATGCGTAGCGATGGTTGTATTGGCTAGTGAGTTGGTTAGTTGGTTGTTATTTTATTTTGTTGTGGGGCGTTCGTGCGTAGGGTCGTTGGTTATGTTGTTGGTTGGTGGGTGTTTTCGTCGTGGTGGTGGTGGTGGTGGTGATGATGATGGAGGGGGAGGGGGTGGGGGGTAGGAGTTTGGTTGGTTCGTGGGTGGGGGATTGTTATTGTAGTGGTGGTGGTGTTGTTATTGTTGTGTTGTGGTGTTGCATGTGTTGTATTGTCGTGATCGTTATGTGCGTGCTTGATGTTGGGTTTGGTCGTGGTGGGGGAGGGGGAAGTGTGGGGATTGGGTTGAGCTAGGTACTCGTGCGTGCGTGTGTGCGTGTCGGTGGAGATAGGTACGGGTGCGTGCGTTGTTAAAAATATGTGCGTGCTTGCGTATAATACATAAATATATGCCATGATACTCTCTCTGAATCATATAACATGTAAGAATATGCCATGATACTCTATTATTGCTATACTTGCATGTTATGCCTTGTTGTTTTATAATTTGTTACTTTACTGTAAAATTCAGTTTTTGATGATGTACGTATTGCTCTATAACGTTTTATTTATTTTTTTAGGCTGGGACTTCTCGACAAGGTGGAGTTGGTGATGAGGATGAGGATGATGATGATCGGGACTGAGTTTATTTGTTTTAACATTAAAAACAATGGGCGTGCTGTATAAACATTTCTAATGTTGGGATATTTATTATGTTTTTAGTGAAATAATTGTTATATATGCGTGAAATATGTGTTATATGTACTTGTGTTGTGTAAATTTATTGTACAGGTTATTGTTGTGAAATATATTATACAGGAATTTCTTATTTTCAAAAAAAATTTAAAAAAAATTCAGATTATTTTTAGCGACGGATATTCCGTCGCTAAAAGCTCTTTTAGCGACGGAAAACTGACATGCTAGATGTGCACTAAACAACTTTTAGCAACGGATTTTCCGTCGCCAATATATATTGGCGACGGAAAATTATATAGCGACGGAAATAGGGCGACGGAAATACGGTCGCCAAAAGAATATTTTGGCGACGGTAAATCCGTCGCCAAAAAATATAGCGACGGTTAATTGTATAGCGATGGAAAATACCGTCGTCAAAAAATTATACTTTGGCGACGGATTTTCCGTCGCTATATATCCATCGCTATAAATTAGCGACGGATTTGCCGTCGCTAAAGGTAGATTTACCTACCCTGACAATAGTGACGGATTTTTAGCGACGGAATTTCATTTTTTCCGTCGGCTAAAACTTTAGGCGACGGATTTCCGGCCTTTAGCGACGGATTTGTCCGTCGCTAAAAGTCCTGTTTCCAGTAGTGCCCCTTGGGCCGGGCCTGGCTAAAAGTAAAATTAATATGCCATGATACGAAATTAGGTGTATGACAAATTAAGGTGATGAAATCTTGGCAAGACAATTTGCAGTCACTTTAGACCAAGAGACAAACAGAGTAACCAACCTAATTTTAATTGGATAGGTCCTTCTAGCTAGTAGCATTCTTATCTAGATTTTAGTTTATAGTCTCCAACACTATAAATTACCAAAAAGAAGTGTGTGTGTGTGTGTATTTGAGAACAAATTAAGGAGAGGGGAAAAAAGGGTAAAAGTGATTTTTTTTTTTTGGGAATAAATTAAATTGAGTACCGACCGTTGAACTAATAATTTCCAATCATGCACGAGCGGAGTTTGGAGTTGCATGGA
>NC_033795.1:64796622-64830606 GCF_001876935.1 Asparagus officinalis
TAGTATGAGGATCAAAATAAGAGAAAAATTGTAAGTAATTATTTTTATTTTATTATTATTATTATTATTATTTTATTTTTTAAAAACAAAAGAAATTTTTTTTTCATCTTTTTTTAAAGAAACAAAAGGAAATTTTTTTTTATAGATAATGAGGTTCATGAAGAACCAACACCTCTTCCTCTCCGAGCGTAGAAAATTCTAAAAATGATTTCAGACGTTGACCATTTATTTTAAAAATATTACCATTTTTAGGATTTTCTATCTCGACAGCTCCATGTGGAAAAACTTGTTTAACAAAAAATGGACCAGTCCATCTTGATCTTAATTTTCCCGGAAAAAGATGCAATTTGGAATTGTACAATAAAACTTTCTGTCCTGGAGAGAAATTTTTTCGCAAAATTGATTCTGTCATGGAATTGTACAATATACTTCTGCCGTATTCGTGGTCGGGTTTGCCGCCAAAAGATCGCAAATCGCTTGTCCTTTGATCGACTTCTGTTGCCTGAAGTGCAAATCGTATTGAGACAAAAGAAGGGCCCACTTCGCTAACTGCCAATTCATAGAGGCCGGTTGCGTCATAAATACTCGTACTGGATTAACATTAGAAATAACGTAAATCGTCTGTCCAACCAAGTAATGCCGCATCTTTTGCATTGCGAATACCAATGCGAGGCATTCTTTCTCAATCATCGGATATCGAGACTCGGCGCCTATCAAGGTCCGACTTAGGTAATAGACTGCCTGTTCGTGACCATTATCATCGTCTTGTGCTAGTAAAGCACTTATCGAATGGTTCATCGCCTTGATGTAAATCAAGAACGGTTTACCCGATTTCGGTGCAACGAGAACAGGAGGATTCGTCAGATCTGTTTTGATATCTTCGAATGGTTTTTGATAGGCGTCGTCCCAAATAAATGACACCCCTTTCTTATTTAATTTAGAGAACGGTTGGTGAACCGCCGGATGTAAGCTAATCGCCCTTGCAATCCTCTGAGCTCTCTTAGATTTCTAGGAGGTTGCAGTTGATGTATCGCCTTCACCTTGTCAGGATCGATATGTATTCCTTTAGTGGTGACGACGAATCCAAGGAATTTTCCGCTGGACATTCCAAGGAATGATTTAGTGGGGTTCATCTTCAACTGACGGTTCCGCATAAGATCGAACATCGTCTTCATGTCCTTGATGTGATCTTCTTTGTTGCGGCTTTTTACAACCAAATCATCGACGTAGCATTCGACTGTTTTCCTAAGGTGTTCCTGGAAAATCTTAGTCATCGCTCGCTGGTACGTGGCGCCTGCGTTCTTTAGACCTCAGTCTCGTTCTTTTATAGAAGAGTCTGGAATACTTTGGATATGATTGTCCCATCCTTCGGGACATTTGGAGTGGCTTCTACTCTTGATTCCTTCAGTCCTCCAGGCTGTTCGGTGCTTTGTCGAATGTCTGTAAGGGTTCCGGTGCTGCATTTATTGTCTGACCGTCTGTTGGAATTTTGAATTCGAAGTCGATTACCGCTTTTCTATCTTTTTAGCTCGAATTGGTTGATTCAACATAGAACTGACCATCGGTCATCGGCGTTGAATCTTCATTTACAACGCGTTGTCCGGCGTTTGAGCTTCTTTGTGACGCGTTGTCCGGCGTCCAAGCTGGAGTATACACAGTTTAAGCTACGAGTTGTAGTCTCGTGAGGGTTTGCAGTGAATATACCCACAAAATTCGGTCAACTTGCCAAGTTAAATAAGTCAGTAAATAACAGATTTTTCTTGATATATTTAAACATTCTAATTGAAGCTAGTTAATAATCAAGAAAACGTTTTTATATATAACTCCAATGTAAATCCTCTAGAAAATCTTTTTCATTATAGCAATACAAAACCAAGTCAAATCTTAGAAATTTAATTAAAAAGTTTTAAAAAGAACATGCGAACTCTTTGTTTTAAATAACTTTCAAGTCTCTTGATCAAAAATTGTTTTTCAAGACCATATATACAAAACAACAATATATAAAAACAATGGTTAGTGTTATATATATATTTTTTTCTCACTCTCTAATTCTTGGTGATTGTTTTCTATTTTAACGGGCTTTCTAAGTGACCATTTAACGAGTTTTGGGCCAATGAATCCCAACCCAATTGGGCTTAGGTCATTAAGTATAGAGATACTCCTTGGGCTTAATTGCTCAGGCAACTTAGGCTTTATAAGATAGAATCACCTTGAATTTAAGAGTTTTTATTTATTTATTTTTTTTGGGTGGTGCCCATTTTTCGCACTCTTCTTTTATAAGGTTAGTTTTTTTTATATATGTGTGTAAGTATATATAGTCTGAAAAAATTTATAAGATAGAATCACCTTGAATTTAAGATTTTTTTTTTGAGGTGGTGCCCATTTTTCGCACTCTTCTTTTATAAGGTTAGTTTTTTTTAATATATAAAAATTTCATTATTTTTAATTAAAAATCTAAGGTAAGACTTAAGTAAAGTATACTAGTTGAAAAATCATTTCTTAAGAATTTTATTTGGAGTTATCATAAAAGGTGAACTTGAATATGTCACTAACTAAGAATTAGAAAATTTAAAATCTATCAATTTGATCAATTATTACTTAACTTCTATTAATTTGGCAAGTGAAATATTTTTATAATTTTTTTTAACAAAAAGAAAGAAAAATATAACTAAAAAGGTAAAATAAAGAGGAAAATATGTATTTCTCACCCCCACACCTAAATTTTGCATTGTCCTCAATACAAATTCGCTGAAGCACAAAGTAAAGCAGATAAAATTAAAGAACTTACAGTTGTTCGGTTGACAATGATGATAAGGATCTGCAATTACTGTTAGTATGAGGATGAAGAAATCAAATAAGAGGAAAAATTGTAAGTAATTATTATTTTTTTATTTTATTTTATTTTTTTATTTTAACCTATGTTACTTATTCAAAAAAAAATTTTGTTATTTTTTTTTAATAAGAAAGAAAAGAATTTTTTTTTAAGAAACAAAAGAAAAATTAGTTTTTTTATTTTTTTTATTTTTATAGATAATGAGGTTCATGAAGAACCAACACCTCTTCCTCTCCGAGCGTAGAAAATTCTAAAAATGGTTTCAGACGTTGACCATTTATTTTAAAAATATTACCATTTTTAGGATTTTCTATCTCGACAGCTCCATGTGAGAAAACTTGTTTGACAAAAAATGGACCTGTCCATCTAGATCTTAATTTTCCCGGAAAAAGATGCAATTTTGAATTGTACAATAAAACTTTCTGTCCTGGAGAGAAATTTTTTCGCAAAATTGATTTGTCATGAAAAATTTTTGTTCTCTTTGTAAATTTTTGAGTTTATGTATGCATCATTTCTAATTTCTTACAACTCATTTATTTGGAGCAACCTGTTTTTACCTGCCGAGTCGGTTACCTGCCGAGTCTGAGTTAAAATTCAACTGTTTTATTGCCCACATTGCTCTATGTTCCAACTCTACTGGTAGGTGACAAGCTTTCCCGAACACTAATCTGTATGGTGACATCCCCAAATTTGCCTTAAAAGCTGTTCTATATGCCCACAGAGCATCACACAATTTTACAGACCAATCTTTTCTGTTATGATTAACTGTTTTTTCTAAGATTTGTTTGATCTGCCTGTTTGTGACCTCTACTTGTCCACTGGTTTGGGGGTGATAAGGAGTTGACAATTTGTGTGTGATTGAATATTTCCTCATCAAAGCCTCGAAAGAACGGTTACAGAAATGTGTACCGTTATCACTGATGATCGCTCGAGGTATTCCAAACCGGGCAAAAATGGTCTCTTTCAAAAACTTGACAACGACCTTGTTGGCATTAGTTTTGCAAGCTACCGCCTCAACCCATTTTGACATGTATTCAACGGCTACTAGAATGTAGACATTTCCAAAGGAATTTGGAAATGGTCCCATGAAATCGATACCCCACAGATCAAAAAGTTCAACGGATAAAATGGGTTGTAAAGGCATCATATTTCTCCTAGTGACCTTCCCTAAAAGCTGACAGCGGTTACAGGTTTTGCAAAACTCGAATGAATCCTTGAAGAGAGTGGGCCAATATAGCCCAGACTGGAGAACTTTTTCAGCTGTTTTTCTCGGGCCAAAGTGGCCCCCACAGGCTTGCTCATGACAAAATGATAGAACACTCCTAGTTTCTTCCGTGGGAACACACCTCCTAAAGATCTGATCAGGACAGTATTTGAACAGATATGGATCATCCCAGTAAAAGTATTTTACTTGGGAGAGAAAACGGGATCTATCCTGTTTGGACCAATGAGAAGGGATCTGGTTCATGACTATGTAGTTCACAATGTCGGCGAACCAGGGAACAGATTGGATTTCTAGGAGTTGTTCATCTGGAAAATGTTCATTGATTGGAACGGTTGATGTTGGTGCATTTGGGAGTCGAGAGAGGTGATCTGCTACGGGGTTCTCTGTTCCCCTTCTGTCAAGAATTTGAATGTCAAACTCTTGAAGAAGGAGAATCCATCTAATGAGCCGTGCTTTAGCATCCTTTTTGGTCAAAAGATACTTTAGTGCGGCATGATCAGTGAAAACTTTGGTTAAGGAACCGATGAGGTAGGACCTGAATTTTTCTAAGGCAAAGACTACAGCTAAAAACTCTTTCTCTGTGACAGAGTAGTTTTGCTGGGCATCATTCAGAGTCCTACTGGCGTAGTAGATCACATGCGGTTTTCCATCAAACCGTTGTCCTAAAACAGCTCCAATCGCAGAATCAGATGCATCACACATCAGTTCGAATGGTAAGGTCCAGTCCGGTGCATGAATGATAGGAGCTGTGGTTAGCTCCTTTTTCAGATATTCAAAAGCTTTGAGGCAGTCGGGAGAGAAGACAAATGATGTATCCTTGGCTAAGAGATTGGTCAAGGGTCTAGCAATTTTGCTGAAATCCTTGATGAAACGTCGGTAAAAACCAGCATGACCAAGAAACGATCTGACATCTTTGACAGTTTTGGGAGGAGGGAGATTGGAAATGAGATCTACCTTAGCTTTGTCCACTTCGATTCCCCTATTGGAAACTACATGTCCTAAGACAATGCCTTGTTTGACCATGAAATGACATTTCTCCCAATTGAGAGTCAGATTTTTCTCCCTACACCGTTCTAGGACCAGTTTAAGATGATGCAAACATTGGGAAAATGTGTCACCAAAAATGGAAAAGTCATCCATGAAAATTTCGAGAAATCGCTCTACCATGTCGGAAAAAATACTGATCATGCAACGTTGGAATGTGGCCGGTGCATTGCACAGGCCAAAAGGCATGCGTCGGTATGCGAATGTTCCATACGGGCAAGTGAAGGTGGTTTTCTCCTGATCTTCTGGAGCGATAGGGATTTGATTGTAACCTGAATATCCATCCAGGAAACAGTAGAACTCGTGTCCTGCTAAACGCTCTAACATTTGGTCAATGAAAGGAAGAGGGAAGTGATCTTTCCGAGTGGCTAAGTTGAGCTTTCGGTAGTCAATGCAAACTCGCCATCCGGTTTGGATTCGAGTGGGAATCAGCTCATTAGCCTCATTTTGGATCACGGTGATCCCAGATTTCTTTGGAACAACTTGGACTGGACTCACCCATGAACTATCAGAAATGGGATAAATGATCCCATGATCGAGACATTTCAGAATGTCTTTCCTAACGGCTTCTTTCATCACTGGGTTTAACCTACGTTGAGCATCTCTAGTAGGTTTGGCATCATCTATCAAATGGATTCGGTGTTGAACAATGGTTGGACTAATCCCTTTGATATCAGCCATGAATTCGGCAACCCAAAGTGCTTCCACACATGCTCAAAGAACAATTGTGTTGCACCCGCTCCCGTCACGGTCTTCTTACAAGGAATCAATATCACCATCTTGCTGAACCGGTCCACCACAACGTACAAATAGTCATGCCCGCGCTTCGTAGTTGGCAACCCTCCTAGAAAATCCATAGAAATGCTCTCCCACGGCCTAGAAGGAACCGGTAATGGTAGGTACAATCCCCTCTTTCTGTTAGAAGGCTTCGAAATACAGCATAACTTACACCCTCCAACATACTTGGTCACATCATCAAGCATCCGTGGCCAAAACACATGTCGCCGTAGATTGAGAAGCGTTTTCTGAATGCCAAAATGCCCTTGCACACGCGAGGTATGCGCTTCCCGAATCCACTGCAACCTATCACCATCTTCCGGAATGCATAGTGATGTCCCACGATACAACAAGCCATCTTCTCCAAGTGCATACTCCCCCCTTCGACCAGCCTTCGCCTGCTCAAACACACTACCGAAGTCCTTACTAGATGCATACATCTGTACATACTACAAAGGAACCAAGGGCTGAATACGCGTCGCCACCAACAACGACCTTATCGGTGGGCGAGATAACATATCGGCCAACTTGTTCGTCGCCCCCTTCTTGTACCTAATAATGATGTTGAAAGCCATCAAATAGGACATCCACTTCATGTGTCGTGCCTGCTGTAGCTTTGTTTGGGCATGTAAGAACTCCAACGGCTTATGATCCGAATGCACGACCACCTCCTTCCCTAACAAGTACACCCTCCAATGCTTAATTGCTTGATATAGTGCATAGAACTCCTTGTCGTAGGTTGGGTAGTTCGCAATAGCACCCGAAAACTTCTCAGAATGGTATTCCACCGGTTTCCCATCCTGAGTCAACACCGCGCCCATCGCATAATTAGACGCGTCGGTCTCTACCTCGAAAGTCCGCTGCAAATTCGGCAACGCCAACACTGGTGCCTCCGAGATCTTCCTTTTTAGCAACTGAAAAGCCTCCTCATGCGTCCTTCCCCACTCAAACTGAACTTTAGCCTTTGTGAGGCCATGTAACGGTGCCGCATAAGTCGAAAAATGTCGAATGAACTTGCGCAAATACTGGCAAGCCCCCATGAAGCTCCTCACCTCAGTCAGTGTCTTTGGCCACTTTGTGATCACCTCCACCTTGCCTGGATCTATCCTCCGCTGGCCCTTCCCTACGATGAAGCCGAGATACACCAACTCGTCCTTCCCGAACTCGCACTTTTTCCCGTTGAGCTTCAGCTGTCCTTCCTGCAACACTTCAAATACCTTCTCAACATGAACGAGATGCTCCTCCTAAGTCCTGCTGTACACCAAGATATCATCAAGGTAAACTATCACAAAATCCTCTATAAAGGGTCGCAACAAATCATTCATAAGCCTCATAAAGGTAGCCGGAGCATTGCACAATCCAAACGGCATCACCAACCACTCGAACAGGCCTTGCTTGGTCTTGAACGCAGTCTTCCAAGTGTCTTCCTATCGAATCCTCACCTGATGGTAACCAGACTTCAAATCCAGCTTCGTGAAAAACCTCGCTCCCTCCAACTGGTCCATAAGATCATCGATCCGCGGTAATGGGTAGCGATTCTTGATGGTTATCTTGTTGAGCGCCCGGTAATCTACGCACATGCGCCAACCTCCATCCTTTTTGGGCACCAACAACACTGGTGACCCGCAAGGTGAACAACTCGGCATAATCACTCCCGCCTCCAAGAGCTCCTGAACCTGCTTCTTGATCTCCTCGGACTCCAGTACTGATGTGCGGTATAGGCCTATGTTAGGTAAGGAACTCTCCCCGGTCAACATAATCTCATGCTCTACACCTCGACGTGGTGGTAGTCCCGTGATCTCCGAAAACAAGTCCGTATACTTGACCTTCAACCTGTCAAGATCTCCCTCCTGGCGCTTGCTCAAGGTAGACAAGCACATCCTACTCAGCTGCTCTTCATACGGTCGAATGAACAATAAAATAAACTTCCTGCCCGCGTTCACCAACCTCTTAGCCTGAGTCACTGTCACCAAGCTCGTCTCCTGTGGGAGAGATGCTGAACGAAAAATGAATTGCTCGCCATCCTTGTTGAACGTGTACTTTTGGGCTCGCCGATCATATACTGCGTATCTATCCCACAAATAAGGATTGCCCAAAATAACTTGGCAAACATCCAACGGAACCACGTCGCATGTGACCTCGTCAATATACGACTCATGGAGTGCAAATCTGAATGAACACTGGTTCACCACACTCAATCCCGCCTCCTTCTGAATCCACCCTAATGGATAGGGCTTCGGATGCTTCACCGTCTTCAATCCCAGCTTCTGTACTAATGCCTCAGATATCAGATTTTTCTGACTCCCTGGATCTACAATAGCATCCACTAAGCTGGTCTTGACCTGCAATTTCAGAACAAAGAGCTGCTCCCTCGGGTCGTCATCTTCTTTAGTGGCCTGTTTTCCCGCCATAAGGTTGAGACTGCTATTGGGTTCGGTCATCCCGGGAACCTCCTTCGGACCCTGTGCTATCACGTACGCCTTCTTCTCCTCCTTCTTCTTCAATCCTTTTGGCTTCAGATGAGGATACTTATCCCAGCAACGATCAGCCACATGCCCTGTCTGCTTGCAGTGATTGCATGTCAATCCTGCTTTCCCCGAGTCAACCTTCTTCTTCTCATCCTTAGACTGAGAGCCACCCGTCTTGCTCCCCGATGGTTTGGAATCCCCCTTTGTCTCATTGCCCTTCTTCTGCCTGCCCTCAATGGCAATGGCCTTCACGCTCGCCTCTGCGATTGTCTCCACTGAAAACAGCTTCATCTCCTTCCGGATGTAATCATTCAGACCCGCCATGTACTTCATGAAGATGGGATACTCGTCTGTTGCGATGTTTAGAACCATCGCCTGCTGCTGGAACTCCGTCGTATACTCCTGAACGGTCTGATTAAACTTTTGGCGCAAGCCATACCACTTGTACCAACGCTCCTCAAGGAACCCCACTGGATAGAACTGTTTCCGTAGTAGCTCCTTGAACTTGTTCCACGACGCCGCTTTCTTCTCCTGTTTGCAATAGGATTTCCACCAAGTCAAAGCGTGCCCGGAAAGCTTCAATGTCGCGAACACTATCTTCTCCTTGGACGAATATCCGTAGAGAGTGAAGTACATCTCCATACGTTCGATCCAATCATCAAGCTTCTCCACGTTGATACTCCCATCATAAACAGGAATCTCAACCTTGAAGTCAATCTTCAGATTCTGGTAATGATTCTTACCCCCTTGATGGCCAGCAGTCTTGACAATCACAGTCTCCCCCTCTGAATCAGCTCCGGTCGACCGGCCAGAGTCCAGCTGCAGATCCTGTAGTTTTGTCGAATCCTTTGACTTCGTCGCCTCCAATGGCCTCGTCTACGACTCCTCTACTCTATTCTCAAGATACCATGAGAATCATCTATCCTCAAGCTCCCATGAGGATCGCTAAGCTCCCGAAGAGAAGATACACCCGTATCACGGATAAATCCTGAGTCTATCAACTTCTTAACCTCTGCCTCAAATGCTTCCATGATCTGTGGACGAAACTGTCTTTGCTGTTGCTTGACAGGTTTGGCATCCGGCTTGATATCGAGGCGGTGCATTGCCACATTGGTGTCGAGCCCTGGCATATCTTCATAGTTCCAAGCGAAGACGTCAATATACTCCCTGATGAGAGCAATTAACTCCTCCTTCTCATTTGGGGGAAGGCTGTCACTGATGAATATGGGCTTTGGGTTGACCTCGTCACCCATGTTAACTTGTACTATCTTATCCTCAGTGGGTGGTTCTCTTTGTTCGAACCCATTCCCGTACTGCATGTTTAGGTGATGAACCCATGGATCTTCCCACGTTGGTATTTGATCGTCGTTTCCTATTGTCACAGGATCGACCGTAGTCATATGTGACATCAGTTTCTTAAACACCTCCCCCAGACTTGCGTCGGAATCCCTAGCTGAAGAATCAGAAGAGTATCCGTTTTTAGTTTTGTTAGCAATTTGATCGATAATTTGCCAACCACATTCATCATCAGACGAGGAAACATAGCCTAAGCCTCTTTTGTGACGGTAATAATCATCCGGTTTCCCTTTTGGCACATACGCTGCTTTAGTTGGGATACGGGAACCTCGATCAAAGTACAAGCCTTCTCCGAGTGTGAAATCATATCCCTCTTTTTCCATGAGCTTGCGCGCTTCAGGACTATATTTAGATAAATGTCGACCAGGTTTATCTTCCTCTTCGTCTTCTCTTAGGAAATGATCTGGTAATGGAAAATTCTCTCCTTTACCATAAATCATCTCTTTTTCGACTCTTGTTTTGGCAGGCACGACCAGGGTTGTTCCGTAGGAATGCTGGAGGCGTTTCTTTGTTACATAAGATGATCGGAGCGGCATATGTAAATCAGGATTATCGTGTAGTCCTTTTGTCGCATCATCAAGGGACAACGAGTACTCTAAATCCTCTTTTATTTCAATATCGGCAAGTTGCCAGTTACAACTTCCATCTGACGATTGTTCATCGTCAAGATTGATTACAAAGGGTACAATGTCATTTAAAACAAAACCACCATTGTAATCGAATCCGGCTTCGGAATCAGCTTCTTCTCCGCTGTCCGTGCCCTGGACCGATGGTTCCGTGTCGGATTCGTTACCATAAAGGAGAGAATCAGTGAAATAATTCTCAAACCCTTTAAATGGTTGTTTATCCGCGACCACCGTCCTGACCCTTCCACCAGTGTCGACATATTTCAGACACTGATGTAGGGTGGAGGGAACTATAACATTACTATGGATCCAAGGCCGACCCAGTAGTAAGTTATATGATGTCTCAGCATCAATCACGTAACACGTGACCTCCATCTTCAGATCACCCATTTGGCACTTTATCCGGATCTTCCCCAAAGGCCTTGACCCGCTGGTGTTGAATCTGTAAATGATCGTGCCTGTAGACGCCAATTTGCTGACTGGAATGCCAAGGCTATGCATAAGGCGAAGTGGCATAATGCTTACAGCGGAACCCGGATCCACTTGGATTCGGTTGACTTCGCTGGAGCCAATGTATCCGATGAAATATAGGGGTCGATCGTGGTTTGAATTCTTCGTCTGCATATCCTCTTTAGTGATGGTGATGCAGGGAAGGTTCTTAGCCGCTATGTTGCAGTGTTAACTCAACGGTTCTGGCTCTTCAGGCACCGGCTTGATTTGAGTCAGAAACACCTCTGAATTGGCCAAAGCTTCTTGCAAGGCCTCCCTGGTTTCCTTGGACAACCGCAGCAACTCATACAGCGTTATCCGTGCTGGAATGTTGGCTAGTTGAGCCATTATATCGAAGACTTGTGGAGTCTTCAAGCTTTCCGGTTTGTCTCTTCCAATCGGGCGACTGAAACGAGACTGCTTTGGATTTTGCACCTCTTGGGGATTCTTCTCTTTCGGTTTATTCACCGGCTGTCGTCGAGCCTCCTCGCCCGTTGTAGGACTCGTAATCACCCCCATCTCTGTGAGAGTTTTGGCTGGTCCCCGTTTATTCACCCCCTTCTCACTAGGTGGTGGATAATTGTAGTGATACTCATTTCCGCTTCTAGTGGCGAAGACTTCTTGTTCTTCTTCGGAGAGCGGGAAAGTAGGAGCTTCATCGCCATCCTCCTCGAAGATTGCCGATGTAGCATTGCAGGACTTGCCTTTACCCTTTCTTCTCGAGGAAGTCGCCCACTGTTCGTCTTCAATGAGATCAGGATGAACCCATAGGATTTCGCCGTTTGGGGCTGTGTGTGGCACAAGTCCTTTTTGGCGCTGTCCATGTGGGTCATCGTTCACTGTCTTCATTTCTACTTTGGTGATGCGCTCTGGTTTGAACCATGTTGTGGGCACCGATCCAAAGCTGATTGAGACCGCATTTGCTCCAACATTCTTGGACGGCTTCGAGGTTATGACGCCTACATCAATTAGCGCCTGGATCTTATCCTTGAGGTGGTAGCATGACTTTGTAGGGTGATGGACCGCTCTATGGTATGCTCAATACTTCGGATCCATCACTTTGTTAGCCCCCTCTTGATCCACGATCGCCGGCAGTTGGATTTTGTTGTTCTCCAACAGGTACTTGAAGATGCCGGGCACCTCGTCATCTTTGAAGGAGTACACCTTAGGAAATCTTGGCTCCGCTCTTTTCTTCTGAGACCGTTGTTGCCATTGCGGCTGCGATTGTTGTGGCGCTCTTTGCTGCTGCTGTTGCTGAGGTTGCAATTGGAAAGTTTGATTAGCATCAACTACATTAGCATGTGCCTTACCTTTCCCCCTTCTGCTTCTCATCGAGCAATGATCCGATAGATATCTCGGTGTCGTCGTCGAAGAAATTGGTGAGGAACATGGTCTCCATATCGTCCCAGCTATTCACGCTACCTGGCTTGAGGCGACGATACCAATCGAAGGCGGCTCCGCGAAGAGTGCCGACGAATGACCGCACCATCAGAGGCTCATTGCTGGAGATTACCCCCAGGTGTGATTTGAAATAAATCACATGCTGAGGGGGTGAACCCTTCCCATCAAACGGCGTGAAGTTGATTAAGTTGAACTTTGCCGGATATGGGATTGATTCCCATTCTCTTGGATGTGGACAAGGAATACATGTTTTCTTCACCTCTTGAGCAGAAATCAACGTATTGATCTTGTTCTCGAGGTTTTTGATCTTCAGACTTTCGCCTGTGTTTTCGTTAGCACGATTCTGAGGCGGAAGTGTTGTGTTTTCGCTAGCATTCTCATTACCACCCCCTGCATTGACGGGAGGATTATTGGCATTATGCGTCTCATTCACATTCGTATCCTCGTCTTCCAGATTAACCTGGTTACGACGACTTGGCTCGGCTTGCTGGTTCGTCAATGCTTGGATTTGTTGGTCATGCATTTCTCTCATATTCTGCATGGCCATCTGCATTTCGAACCTGAAGCTCTCCTCTTCGAGCATCTTGGCCACTTGTTCTGCACTTATCATGAGTGTCTCGCGTGGTTGCCCCTCGCTGGATACTGTGTTGTCAGATGCAACCGCGGAGCCAGCATCAGATTCTTCATCTTTTGAAGGTAGTCTTGTCCGAACCCTACCATAAGTTCCTCGTGTAATGGCTCCAGACTGCAGACGAGTTAGATACCGGGGTACTGGCCTAAGCTTTGGCTTTGGCGTTTTAGTACTGAGCCTTTCGAAGACTGAAATTCTCTCGGGGACTGCCTTGATACAGTTGCACTCAGACAGTACCGCCCGAATGAGCTTTGAACAAGGGCACTGAGTTTCTAGCCTTCGAGGACTTCTCTTTCTGGCTTTGCTCGTACCCCCAGCATGATAGTACAGCTCTTTCGTTTGAAAGTCGGAGCAACCTATCGTGTGTTGGCATGATTTTTTAGGTATAATGAAATCATCATCAGACGATAACGTTTCCTTCTGAGTGCGAATTACCTTATTCGGACTTTCGAGAGTCACGCGCCTCGAAACGCGCCTTTGTGGGCGTGAATTCTCAACGGGCTCCTGAACTTCAATGCGCAAAGTAGTGCGCTTGGGTGCCATGATTTCTTTATCATGTTGAGGGTTACGGCGACTACCATCATGTTGATTCGTTCGGGGCTTTCTTAGTGGGCCCAAACGTCCTTGAATTGGAGCTTTGCTTCACTCCTCGGGAAGTGGACTGAGGCGCTCCAAGACTGACTTCCTTTTCGGGGATGGTCCTGCGGGATCTCCCGGAGCAGTTGTGGAAATCATCGGCGGTTTGGATTGATTCGCCGGAAGTTGAACTTTCGACGGCTGACTTCGGTTTCCAAGCTTTGCGGGTTGATGGCGGTTTCTTGGCCACCTCTTTCTGCAACTTCCTACGGGCTTCTTCAGCTTGAGCCCGTGCCTGCGCTGATAGTGCGCGGCGCTTGCGAATGCGCTCCTCCAGCGTTGATCGGTTCCGTTTGACACGGACCCATTCCATTGTTGGCGGCTTGGAGGAACCACCATTCATTGATTGTTGAGGCTGCTTGCCTCTTTTGTTCTTTAGATCCACGTTGTAGCGGATCCCGTCTACGGACTCCATTGCCTTTGCGAATTGTTTCGCAAGGCGTTGACGTTGTCTTTGGCGGGCTCTCTTCGAGAGAGTCACTACGCCCTCTGTGGCAGAAGGGTTGGCCAGAGCAGATCCGACCTGGTTGGGAATTGGAGGAATCTCGCCCGATGCGGCTTTGGCATCCAGCGGGGCGAGATCTTCGTTGGTGTTTTCAACATCTTCATACCAACGTGCCTTTCTCCTGGAGGAGAACTTCTTGGACTTGCGGGGGGAGGTTGATCCGGACGAGGACGACAAGTATTCCTCAAACTTCTGCTGGTCGAACTCGTATTCGACCTCCTCCACGACCGGGATTGAGATCCGCTGCTCTACCCAGCAGTTCAGCTTGCCTATAAGAAGGAACTTTCGCTTCGTGGTCGCCAGATTGTTCGCGGGAAAAATCGTATCTTTCTTCATTGATTCCATTGCACACTCTTGTAAAAGTTTATCGATTACAAAGATCCGGTCTTTTTATAAGATCCGGTTACAACGAGATAAAAAAAAAAGGAAATAAAAAATTACAACTTTTCTCTTTTATCAAACAAATCGCGAGCTCCTGTTTTGCGGTCGCTCGCTTGCGTGGGTTGTTTGCCTGCGCCGGGGTTTATCCATGGACCACCGCGCGATCTAGATCCGGTCGGATCTACACAGTACGACGGGTATTATTTCACCAAAGAAATAATAGCCGGGGGGATTAGTTCACCAAGGAAACAATCACCCAAATCTCGGGATCAAAGACCAAGCTTTGATCCGGAGTACGCCTGAGTAGATCTGAGATCCGGTCCTCTCGAACTCTTGCCTTATTTGGCATTGACGATCGCCGAGCACCGGATCTGGATGAGCAAATCCTCAAAGTCCCAAAGCTTGGATCTTTTTTTAGATCTGAGTCTTGAATCCAGCAGGGCTTCGCCTCCAAATTTTCTAACCCTTGAACAAATGAACCAAGCCCTCTATTTATAGGCCATCTGAACTGTGCCCGCGCACAGATCTGGGCCGGCCACCTTGAGGTGGCTCGGTTTAGGCCGAGCCCCTCTAGGTGTTGGGTTTCCGCTGTTTTCCGTCATTGTATCCGTTTTTCGGTTCTGTGGTTGATTTGTCTGGACTCAATTCGTTGACCTGATTTGGCAGTAAATCCGATTCCTGATTTGGCAGTAAATCCACTTCTGAGTTCGAGTTCGAAACTGATCTTGATTCGATCGTGATTCGTCCGAGTCCGCCCTTGGTTGGATGACTTGCTGACTCTTCGAACCCTTGGCTTGATTCCACACGCGAATGGATGTATTCCGTTGCTTGCGTGCGACTCGTTAACCTCGTCGCCTCGTTAATCCGCTTCGTTGCGTGTCACTTGGCTTCGGCGTTGTGGACTGACAGTCGTGTTTGGATACGTCGTCCGATGGTCGGTTTATCGAATCGGCGTCGTCGAGCTGTGTTAAGGGACCTATAGGCAGTTTTATACGCCTACAATAATCATTGATAGACGTCATTAAAAAATTATAAATTAGATATTAATGCTAACTCTACTACACTTTTATATGATAGTAGCATACACATAAGCATATACAAGTACTAATAAAAGTTCATGAACATTCCTTCTAAAGATTTCTTATTTTATTCAAAAAAATAAACTATTCTAGAAAATATTTAGAAAGTAGATCTTTTATTCCTTTTGTTTTATTTTTTTTAGAATTGAGATCAATCCTTCTCCACCTTTTATCTTTTTCCTAGATAATTCTAGAGTAGTATCTTCATCGTCTGCTGGGCTAAATTTCTTGTGCTATTATCTTTCTCTAGGTTCCTTTACCTTTTGTCTTCTCATCTTACTTCACAAAAAAGTTGAATGTATTTCTGATGTTCAACACAAACATATGAAAATATAGACTATGATTATTTTTAAATTTCAATGAGACTAAATGTTAATTTTATATCTATGAAATATTTGTGTCTCTAATTTATTACTTAAATAAGGTTAAGAGTTACCTCTTCTTTCTCTATAATAAATTCTTCTGTTGTGCATCAAATAAGAATTTCTACTACGTTAAATAATGTTATATGCACTCTGTCCATGAGGATCTGAACTAAATAGCTGTATTTTTCATTATCAATTTACCTTAGATTATAATGTTAATATTTAATTTTAATGTCTATTTCATAAAGAAGGGATATTACTTAACATTAGTACTACATTATTTGTAACTCTGTGATACTTATTATTGTGACACTCTTATTAACATCTTTACCTGCCTTCTTGTTGTAGCCCTTGCAAGCATAGAACTACAGCTCAACTCTATTATGAAAGGGTAGTTATCTTTGCATTATAGGTGTAATAGCTTGTCTGCATATCAGTAAACTATTTTTAGATTTAATTGTATAAACTTTAGAGTAGGTCTTATAAGATCATACCTATTTTGAATGTTGTGATGAATTCATATATCAGTAATTTGAATTTGTGTTGTATTTATAAAGAGCTTTGATAGAGATGTTTTTGTCTTGATAGCTTGCCCTGAATGAACCCTGCATATTAGCTTTAAAAAATATATTTTTTCTTTATTGTGTTATATAGATGTTTCGTTGATTTACTTACCATTATTTTATTTCTTTATAAGTTGTATCTTTAGGTTGATATATATTATTAACACAATTTACGATGATATGCATATCTTCCTTATAATTTTGAAATAGATTTAAGTTGAGTTTTATGTTACTGGCCTTTAATAATAATTTTAGCAATGAATTATGTTATTGTTAGTGGTTATGTCCTAGGCCAAATATTTGGACATTGATGTAATGATTATATTTTCATTTAATAAATAGTTTTTTCCACATTAGTATTATTAGCATGTTACATTATTATAATGTTTATGAATAACTATGTTATTCATGTTATCGCTAGTTATTTATCACTAAAGGGCATAAAGGTAAATTAAGACTAGTATGGGTTTTGATTGATAAACATGAGATGATTATATATGGTGATATGAATCAAACTTGTAGGTACTTGTTAGAGAACAAGGCACTGGATAGACCCGCTATGAGATTACTACATGGGTTAGTGTCATAAGTGATCGCATAATAGTTATGTTATCGAATCCTTAGACCGGAGATTATCACAGATTCCTACATGAGGAACATCGTGTTTTAACATAATCAAACGTTATCTTTAATCGGATAATCATAAGGTTTTATGATTGGACATGATGAGAATTATGCAGATGATAGTGAATAATGAAGATGGAATTTATCCTACTTATGAGAGAGATATCTATTGGGCCCCTCGATAAGTAGGACTGAGAAATGCACGACCATGTTCAAATGAATTGATAGTGTAATCAATGTCATTTGAATTTATCAGTCTACTTAGTGATCAAGAAATTATATGTTTGAACAATATAAGATTGACATGTACCATGACTTATGTTCAAACAAGATATCGTGTGACAAAAGGATTATAACATGTACTATTGGTTAGGTTAAAATCAGACTATCGATATTTATATTATTTGGGTAGTCATAATGTCCTGTTAGAGGCCACTTATTACTTGTGGGTTTATAATAGGATTGAGCCCACTGCCAACATAACATGAACCTATTGGGTCGCACACAAAGAACGTGATGAACGTGCTAGGATTTCTTTGGGCAATTTCGAATTTTAAATGTAAAATTTGAAATGAAAATCTGTTATTTTTGAGATATTTTAGAGAAAAAAATATTATTTCTTATTATCAGAATAAGAAAAAAATTCTGTTATTTTGAATAAGATATCCCCAAAATATCTCTCTACACGTTAGGGTTAACGTGACTATAAATAGACTTTTGTGATGCCCTAATTTGATTATCTCTCATAAAAAGAAAAACCCTACCCGACGCAGAAAGGAGCTAGCACCCCTGCGTCCGTTCGTGATCGTTCGTGTGTGGATACTGATACAGGGCGTTCATTCCTTGAGCAGCACCTAGAGTCCGATCGAATTAAGGTGTTATTCTGTAATCTGCGCACAAACAGGTTCGTAATCTGAAATTCCTTTTGAATCAATTGAATCACATGGATCCTTTTTGAGTTTTATTTTAATTTCTATTGCACGATTAATTTTGAATTATATGTATAAAACCCACCAGTGGTATCAGAGCTACTTGCGGATTCAATTGATTCAAAATATTCTATGTTTTGTATATATGTGATGTGTATAAACCTATTGGCATAAATGATGATTGAAATGTATGATGATACATGAAATTAATTTCTATTTAATTGTTAAAAGCAATCTGTTTCGATGAGATATGAATGAAAACAGTTGAATAATATTATTAATGTTATGTAAAAAGGGCTACGAAGTTGATTGATGTTAATATGATGAACATGTCTCAAAATTAATTTTTTTAATATGATTAGTATGATTAATATCATTCTGTTTAATATGATTAATGTGATAACATGTTTTATGATAATTTTGTTAATGTTAATGTGATTAACATATTAATATGATTGATATGATTAACGGATTATCTTAAATGGTATTATGTATTTATTAAATGATTGTTTAATATGATTAAACGATCGCTAATATGATCAACATAATCGTTAGTTAAAGATATAGAATCGTTAGTCAAAGATATGATCAGCTGATATGATTAACCGTCGTACTTTCTGTTTGTAGCGCCTTATATGTCATTAAATTTATTATTCAAATGGCTAATTGAACCTCATATGGATGAGGTTTATTTTATCTATTTTATGGGTTCGTAATTTTAAATACAACCTGCATGTCGTTTCTTTTATTGTAATTTTATTTTACTCAATAGTTGTAGTAGAATAGTTTATTTCATAATTGTAATGAAGACAAAGGAGATTACTTGTATGACAATATATGTGTATAAGATGCCATGTATGGAATGATGTATGATATATATATAAATGAATGGACATCATAACTTAGAATTAAAACCCTCACCATAATTTTAAGTAATATGTCACCATGATTAAAACACTTGTCAAGACTAAGATCACCAAAATGTGGGCTCTGCGAAAACGAGGTATATTAGGTTATCATAGTAAGGCAGGATGGGTAATGGTGCTACCCATATGTTTAAAATGGTTAGACTTAATTAGGCTAACAAAACGGTTTTGGGCCTAAGGGCATAAGATGAGATTAAAACATGTCGGGACATATGATGTCAAAAACCCATAAATGATCTAAGAGTTATATAAGATGTAATTGGTAAAGGAGTTACCTACCTAAATAACTTAGCTTTAAGCGTCATATCAAAGCTGACTTAGAGTTAGGTGAAATATGGATCTTAGCCCACTAAATTATTATAATTAATAATTGAGGGTTATTTTAGTGGGAGTTTTATGAGAAAACCTAAAATGAAATTGGTACTAAAAAAATTATTTTGCATATTTGTAGATTAATGGCAACAAATAATACTAGCACACTATCACTGTGGTCTGTCCTTGAGAATGACAAGCTAAAAAAATGGCACAAACTTCTTCGACTGGTTTAGGAACTTAAGAATTGTCCTCAAGCAAGAAAGGAAACTATATGTGATGGATGAGCCTATTCCTGATGACCCGCCTGTTGATGCCACAAGGGAAGTCAAAGAGAAACACAAGAAACATGTTGATTATTCGGTGGATGTTGGGTGTATCATGCTAGCTGTAGGCATATAAAATTGCTTATAGGTCCTTTAGCATAGCTCGGCACAAACCGACGAACCAACGAGGCGACGAGGTTGACGAACCGCACGCGAGCAATGGAATACATCCATTCGAGCGTGGAATCAAGCCAACAGTTTGGGGAATCAACGAGTCATTCAAACAAGAGCGGACTCGGATGAATCACGACCAAATCAAGATCGGTTTCGGACTCGAACTCAGAAGTGGATTTACTGGCAAATCAGGATTCCAACTTACTGCCAAATCAGATCAACGAATCAGAGTCTGAATCAACCAAATCACGGACAGAACCGAAAGACGAAAACACGACGGAACCCAACACCAAGGGGGGGCTCGGCCCCAGCCGAGGCCCCCTGAGGTGGCCGGCCAGATCTGTGCCCGGGCACAGTAAAGGGAGCCTATAAATAGGCCCCCTTGTTTCATTTCAAAAGGTTGGAACTCTGAGAGCCGAAACTCTGCCGAATTGAAGATCGAGCTTGGAGTTTTGAAGACTTGAGGACTTGAAGATTCAGATCTGATTCTCGGCGAGCGTCCACGTCACAAAAGGCAGGTGTTCGAGAGGTAAAAATCAGATCTAAGATCTACACGAAACCACACTCCGGATCAAAGCTTGGACTTTGATCCCGAGATTTGGACGATTATTTCCTTGGTGAACTAATCCTCCCCGGCTATTATTCCCTTCGCGGAATAATACCCGTCGAATCGTGTAGATCTTAGAAAACAATGAAAACAATAGTTATTCAAGAGAAAATTGTCTTCATTGAATTCATTGTTATCTTGAATAATTTCGAACAAGTCATCATTAATTTGAATTAAGATTGTTGAATTCATTGAATTCATTGTTGAATTAAGATATGTAAAATCTCAGACAATTTTACATGCCGGTTTAAGATTGTTCGCGGGAAAAATCGTGTCTTTCTTCATTGATTCCATTGCACTCTTAAATAACAAATTTTTGAGTTACAAAGATCCGGTCTTTTTATAAGATCCGGTTACAATGAAAATCAAAGAAAATAAAAAAAAGATTACAACTTTCTCCTTGTTTGTCGAACAAATCGCGAGCTCCTGTTTTGCGATCGCTCGCTTTGTGGGTTCTTTGCCTGCGCCGGGGTTTATCCGTGGACCACCGCGAGATCTAGATCCGGTCGGATCTACGCAGTACGACGAGTATTATTTCGCCAAGAAAATAATAGCCGAGGGGGGATTGGTTCACCAAGGAAACAATCGCCCAAATCTCAGGATCAAAGGCCAAGCTTTGATCCGGAGTGTGCCTGCATAGATCTGGGATCCGGTCCTCTCGAACTCTTGCCTTATTTGGCGTTGACGATCGCCGAGCACCAGATCTGGATGAGCAAGTCCTCGAAGTCCTAAAGTTTGAATCTTTTTTAGATCTGAGTCTTCAATCCAGTAGGGCTTCGCCTCCAAAAAATCCAACCTTTACAAATGAACACTCAATGGCCTATTTATAGGCTCTCAGATCTGTGCCCGCGCACAGATCTGGGCGGCCACCCATAGGTGGCTCGGCTTTGGCCGAGTCCCCCTAGGTGTTGGGTTCCGTCGTGTTTTCGTCTTTCGGTTCTGTCCGTGATTTGGTTGATTCAGATTCTGATTCGTTGATCTGATTTGGCAGTAAGTCGGATTCCTGATTTGGCAGTAAATCCACTTCTGAGTTCGAGTCCAAAACTGATCTTGATTCGATCGTGATTCGTCTGAGTCTGCCCTTGGTTGGATGACTCGTTGACTCTTCGAACACTTGGCTTGATCCCGCACGCGAATGGACGTATTCCGTTGCTTGCGTGCGATTAGTCGATCTCGTTGCCTCGTTGGTTTGTCGGTTTGTGCCGAGCTGTGCTAAGGGACCTATAAGCAATTTTATACGCCTATAGATACCCCCTCCAAAGTATTTCAGTCTCGTTCTTTTATAGAAGAGTCTGGAATACTTTGGATATGATTGTCCCCACCTTCAGTCGGTGTAATGGGACCTTGGAATTGCTTCTGTTCTTGATTCCTTCAATCCTTCAGGCTATTCGATGCTTTGTCGAATATCTGAAAGGGTTTCGGTGCTGCATTTATTGTCTGACCGTTGTTGGAATTTCGAATTTGAAGTCGGTTCCTAATTTTCTGATCTTTAGCTCGTGCTTGTTGGTTCAATATAGAATTGACCATCGATTGTTGGCGTTGAGTCTTTATTTTGCGACGCGTTGTCCGGCGTAGTATTGTTGAGTTATCCTTAAGAATATTTTTAGAAAAATATCCTCCAGGAACTTCTCAACCAAAAATAGGGAACAGTTTATACTCATATACCTTATTGGAGTATTTAAGAAGCAGTTTATACTCGTATACTTTTCGGAGTATTGATTCTTTCATTGCAACGCATTGATAGGCGTTGACCTAGGGTTACGCGTTGACCGACGTTGACCCTAGGGTTTCGAACGTCGTACGTTGACTTTTTTGATCGCAACGCGTTGACTGGCGTTGACCTAGGGTTACGCGTTGATCGGCGTTGACCCTAGGGATTTGAATGTCGTACGTTGACTTTTTTTTATCGCAACGCGTTGACTAACGTTGAACTAGGGTTACGCGTTGATCGGCGTTGACCCTAGGGTTTCGAATGTCGTTCGATGCTCAAGTCACGAGACCAACTAATGAAGCTGATGCGTCAGTGACTCTCATATTTATAGGATTTTTGGCAAACCCTCAGCCATCAACGGGTTTGATAAGCCTTTACCGACTACCGTTTGAATCAGGCTAGCATGCGGATTGTCTAAATCCGTTCCGCATGTGACGTTGTGCTAAGAGAGTTAACACGACTTCGAATACGTAGACTTCGTCTTTCTCACGGGAATAGACTACCCGGCGACGCGTGTTAGGCGTTGACTTTGGGGTTTTTGGCTAACCCCCAGCCTTCAACGGGTTTGATTAGCCTTTACCGACTACCGTTTGAGTCGGGCTAGCATGCGGATTGTCTAAATCCGTTCCGCATGTGACGTTGTGCTAAAGGAATGAACTCCCTTAGACTTGATGCTACAACTTCGAATATGTAGACTTTGCCATTGTTATGGGAATAGGCTACCCAGCAACGTGTTTTAGACGCTGACTTATCCCTACTTAGGCTTCGGGATAAAATTCCCCAGAATCAAACTCTGGTGTCTTTTTTCTTCGGAGAAAGACTAAACCGGCGACGCGTGTTAGGCGTCGGCATATCCTTTCTTAGGATTCCGGATGAAATTCCCCATGCGTGTAAGGCATGGATTTTGGTGTTATTAATAACAATCTACCACAATGTTGAATATGTGAACGGGTGCTCCTTTTAACGGTTAAGAACTAACCGGCAGCGCGGGTTAAGCGCAGACTTATCCTTGCTTAGGTTTCAGGATAAAATACCCCAGAATCGAACTCTGGTGTCTTTTTCTACGGAAAAAGACTAAACCGGCAGCGCGTGTTAGGCGCAGACTTATCCCTGGACCTGTGAGGCACAGATTTTGGGAGTTTGAAAAAGGTGGTGTCTTCTCTTGGGGCAAAGACGAACCCGAAATGGGAGAGGAAGAATTTTATATTCTATCTCCCGACACTGAAGAAGAATTTTATATTCTATCTTCAGCTGGAAAGGAGACTCGAAGTGGGATCTCCACCCCCAGGATCCGGAAAGGTGAAACTAAGAGTGGGATCTCCACTCAGAGAATCGAAAAGATTCGGATAACCCTAACTGTCGGAAGGTTTGATTACCGAACTAAAGATGAATTTCTCGTTTATCGAGAATGAATCGTGGTTTTGGTCCTAACTGTAGGAAGGTTTGACCAAGCAGGAGTTTGAGATGACCCTAACTGTAGGAAGGTTTGATCACTCGATTTGAAAGTGGACCTCTCGTTCATTGGAGGAATCGAGAGGGGATTTTGACTGTGGTCCTAACTGTAAGAAGGTTTGACCAAGTGGGTGTTTTGAGACAATCCTAACTGTAGGAAGGTTTGATCGCTCAATTTGTGGACCTCTCGTTCATTGGGGGAATCGAGAGGGGATTTTGACTGTGGTCCTAACTGTAAGAAGGTTTGACCAAGTGGGTACTTTACGTCCAGACTCTAACAGAGAGAGTGTTGAGTGCATAGACATGGTGAGAATGGGAGTTCTTATTCATTACATTGCTGTGGTTTTGGGAACTTCCCATTACATAAATCGTCCACCCCCAGTTTCCTCTGCGGAACTGGTTCGGACATTATTATCAGTTAACTAACCGGGTTATCCTTAAGAATATTAGCTTAATATTCTCCAGGAACTTCCCGTCAAAAGTGGGGAAACAGTTTAGACTCATATACCTATTGGAGTATCAGGGAGTAGTTTAACCTCTTATACCGGTCGGAGGATTGAGAAACAGTTTATACTCGTATACTCTTTGGAGTTTTAGGAAGCAGTTTATACTCTTATACCGGTCGGAGTTTTGCCATTCTCAATTGGCTTACCTCAGCGTTATGACGCCGGCTTCAACCAAGGTCTGAATGCTATTCTTGAGAGCAAAGCAATCCTTGGTGGGATGAACGACCCTCCTGTGGTATGCACAGTACTTTGGGTCCGTAGTGTTGTCAGCTTCCTCCTGATTTGTGATAGGTGGTAGCTTGATCTTGTTACCTTCAAGGAGGGATTCGAAGATGGCTGGAACGTCTTCGTCCTTGAAGGAATACTCTCTTTGGAGTCTCGGACCCGAAGTCTTTTGCTGCCTTCGGGATTGCTGTTGTGACGCTTGATTAGCACCACCAGTAGCTGCAGGTGTTTTGCCCTTACCACGAGAGGCGAAGTTTGAGTCCAGAGGATTAGCCGTCGGTAGGTTCCTCTCGGCCTTCTTCCTTCGGAGGAAACGTTCGGCTTGTTCACCGCGCACCTTCAGATCCTTCCAAGTGTCAGACGGTGCTGTTCCCATTGCTTCCAACACGTCCAACGCAAGGTTGTTGTGGCAAGTTTGGAGGATGAATTCCTCTGTGATCGGGTCCCGGCAATTCATCGCCTTGTTCCGGAACCTTTTGACGAAGGTGTCGACTAACTCCCCGTCCTTCTGCTTCTCATCGAGCAATGATCCGATAGATATCTCGGTGTCGTCGTCGAAGAAGTTGGCCAGGAACTTGGTCTCCATGTCATCCCAGCTGTTCACGTTTCCTGGCTTGAGGCGGCGGTACCAATCGAAGGCGGCTCCGCGAAGAGTGCCGACGAATGACCGCACCATCAGAGGCTCATTGCCGGAAATAATACCCAGGTGCGATTTGAAATAAATCAAATGCTGAGTGGGGGAACCCTTCCCATCGAACGGCGTGAAGTTGATTAAACTGAACTTCGCCGGATAGGGGATCGATTCCCATTCTCGTGGGTATGGACAGGGAATGCCTGTTTTCTTCGTCTCTTGAGCGGAGATCAATGTGTTGATTTTGCTCTCGAGATCTTTGATCTTCAAGTCTTCACTTGTATCTTCGTTGGCATCCTCGTTACCACCCCCTGTATTGACAGGAGGGTTATTGGCATTGTGAGCTTCATCCCTATCTGCGTGCTCCTTTTCCTGAATAATCTGGTTACGGCGGTTCGATTCACTTTGCTGGTTCCTGAATGCATGGATTTGCTGCTCATGCATCTCTCTCATCTGCTGCATGGCCATCTCCATCTCGAATTTGAAACTTTCTTTCTGCTTAGCCAAAGCGTCTTCAAGCATCTTGGCCATTTCTTCCGCGCTTATCATAAATGACTCGCGGGGTTGTCCTTCGCTGGACACTGTATTGTCCGATGCGACAGCAGAGCAGGAATCCGATTCTTCATCTTCCGAAGGCAATCTTGTCCGAACCCTACCATAAGTTCCTCGTGCGATGGCTCCGGACTGCAGACGGGTTACACGCCGGGACGCTTCCAGAAACGATTTGAGATCAATCTGTGTCGATGTCTCTTTGCTGGTCATGTTGGCGGTGACCCTCGGAAATTCTCCGTCTTTAACCACCGTTCTTCTTTGCCGG
The DNA here is from genome assembly GCF_001876935.1 of Asparagus officinalis. Classification (NCBI taxonomy): domain Eukaryota; kingdom Viridiplantae; phylum Streptophyta; class Magnoliopsida; order Asparagales; family Asparagaceae; genus Asparagus; species Asparagus officinalis. The sequence goes on from NC_033795.1 coordinate 64,822,182, forward strand.
AAACGCCTATACCTTGGTTTTGGCGTTTCGGTGCCGAGCCTTTCGAACACTGAAATTCTCTCGGGGACTACCTTGATGCAGTTGCATTGAGACAGTACCGCCCGAATGAGCTTTGAACAAGGGCACTGAGTTTCCTGTTCTCGGGGACTCCTCTTTCTGGTTCTGTTCGTACCCCCAGCACGATAGTACAACTCGTCATTTTGACAGTCGGAGTAACCTATCGTGTGTGGGCACGACTTCTCAGGTATAACATTATCACTATCAGATGATAATGTTTCCATCTGAGGGCGAATTGCCTTCCTTGGACTTTCAAGAGTCACGCGCCTTGAGACATGCCTTTTTGGGCGTGAATTCTCAGCGGGCTCTTGGACCTCAATGCGCAAATTAGCGCGCGCAGTTGCCTTGAGCTCCTTGTCATGTTGGAGGTAGCGGTGACCCCCAGCGTGTTGATTCGTTCGGGGTTTTCTTAGTGGGCCCAAACGTTCTTGGATCGGAGCTTTGCTTCGCTCATCGGGAATTGGACCGAGGCGCTCCAAGACTGGCTTTCTTCTTCGGGAGGATTCTGCATGATCTCCCGGAGTAGCTATGGGAATTCTCGGCGACTTAGCTGGGTTCGCCGGAGGTTGAATTTTGGTTGGAGGCTGCAAAGGTTGCTCCTTAGCCTGAATTGCCGCTTCAGACTTTGGCCTCCAAACTTTGCGAGTTGGTGGCGGCTTCTTGGCCACTTCTTTCTGCAACTTTCTACGGGCTTCTTCGGCTTGAGCCCGTGCCTGCGCTGATAGTGCGCGGCGTTTGCGGATGCGTTCTTCCAGCGTCGAACGATTCCGTTTGACACGGACCCATTCCATTGTTGGCGGCTTGGAAGAGGCGCCGTTCATCTGTTGTTGAGGCTGTTTGCCTCTCTTGTTCTTCAGACCCGCGTTGTAGCGGACTCCGTCGGTGGACTCCATCGCTTTGGCGAATTGTTTGGCCCCTGCGGGGTCTCCCGGAGCAGTTGTGGAAATCATCGGCGATCTGGATTGATTTGCCGGAAGTTGAACCTTCGATGGCTGCAATTGACGCTCTTGGGTCTGAACCGCCGCTTTAGACTTCAGCCTCCAACCTTTGCGGGTTGGTGGCGGCTTCTTGGCCGCCTCTTTCTGCAACTTCCTACGGGCTTCTTCAGCTTGAGCCCGTGCCTGCGCTGATAGTGCGCGGCGCTTGCGAATGCGCTCCTCCAGCGTTGATCGGTTCCGTTTGACACAGACCCATTCCATTGTTGGCGGCTTGGAGGAACCACCATTCATTGATTGTTGAGGCTTTTTGCCTCTCTTGTTCTTCAGATCCGCGTTGTAGCGGATTCCGTCGGTTGACTCCATCGCTTTTGCGAATTCTCGGGCCAAGCGTTGGCGTCGCCTTTGGCGAGCTCTCTTTGAGAGAGTCATCACTTCTTTGGTGACGGAGGGATTGACAGAAATAGGCCTGCCCTGGTTGGAAGTTGGAGGAATCTCACCCGATGCGACTTTGGCATCAAACGGGGCGAGATCTTCGTTGGTGTTTTCTACATCTTCACACCAACGAGCTTTTCTCCTAGAGGAGAACTTCTTGGACTTCTTGGACTTGTGAGGGGAGGTAGATCCGGACGAGGATGATAGATGCTCCTCGAACTTTTGTTGGTCGAACTCATACTCGACCTCCTCCTCGACCGGGATCGAGATCCGCGACTGCGACGCAACGATCTCGACATCGAGATCGGTGCCTCCCACTGTGGTCGCCAGATTGTTCGCGGTGAAAATTATCTTCATTGAATTCATTGTTATCTTGAATAACTATTTTTTCTCGGTTACAAAAGATCCGGTCTTTTTTAGATCCGGTTACAACGAAATCAAAGAAAAAAAAATAAAAATTACAACTTTCTCCTTTTGAACAAATCGCGAGCTCCTGTTTTGCGGTCGCTCGCTTTGTGTGGGTTCTTTGCCGACGCCGGGGTTAATCCGTGGACCACCGCGCGATCTAGATCCGGTCGGATCTACGCAGTACGACGGGTATTATTTCACCAAGGAAATAATAGCTGGGGGGGATTGGTTCACCAAGAAAACAATCGCCCAAATCTCGGGATCAAAGGCCAAGCTTTGATCCGGAGTGTAGTTTCGTGTAGATCTGAGATCTGATTTTTACCTCTCGAACACCTGCTTTTTGTGACGTGGACGCTCGCCGATAATCAGATCTGAATCTTCAAGTCCTCAAGTCTTCAAAACTCCAAGCTCGATCTTCAATTCGGCAGAGTTTCGGCTCTCAAAGTTCCAACCTTTTGAAATGAAACAAGGGGGGCCTATTTATAGGCTCCCTTTACTGTGCCCGGGCACAGATCTGGCCGGCCACCTCAGGGTGGCTCGGCTTTGTAAAAATAACAATCGTAATTCAATGAATTCAATGAAGACAATTTTCGAAATTATTCAAATCAAGGCGAATTCATTGTCTTCATTGATATCATTCGAAATTAAGACCACCCTTGGTTTGCCCGGGCCCCCCCTTGGTGATATTGATATAATTTCGAATATCACAATGAATTATATCAAAAAGCAAAGGCCGAGCATTGACCCTAGATTTTAATTTGAAGATTGATTTTTGATATAATTTTAAGATTATAATTCATCATAACTAGATTTTAATTTGAAGATTGATTTTTGATATAATTTTAAGATTATAATTCGTCATAATACATGAATTACATCATTGTTCCGTCATTGACCTGATTACCAGAGATAATCAACGAGTCATTCAAGCAAAGGCCGAGCACTTATCCGGATATAATAAATGAATTACATCATTGTTGAGTGCAATAGAATAGTTTATGCTTCAGATTTCGACACTGAAGAAGAAGAATTTTATATTCTATCTTCAGCTGGAAAGGAGACTCGAGGTGGGATTTCCACCCCCAGAATCCGGAACGATGAAACTCACTCCGAGAATCGAAAAGATTCGGATAACCCTAACTGTCGGAAGGTTTGATTACCGAACTAAAGGTGAATTCCTTGTTTATCGAGAGTGAATTGTGGTTTTGGTCCTAACTGTAGGAAGGTTTGACCAAGCAGGAGTTTGAGATGACCCTAACTGTAGGAAGGTTTGATCACTCGAATTGAAAGTGGACCTCTCGTTCATTTGAGGAATCGAGAGGGGATTTTGACTGTGGTCCTAACTGTAAGAAGGTTTGACCAATTGGGAGGTTTGAGACGATCCTAACTGTAGGAAGGTTTGATCGCTCAATTTGTGGACCTCTCGTTCATTGGGGGAATCGAGAGGGGATTTTGACTGTGGTCCTAACTGTAAGAAGGTTTGACCAAGTGGGTGTTTTGAGACAATCCTAACTGTAGGAAGGTTTGATCGCTCAATTTGTGGACCTCTCGTTCATTGGGGGAATCGAGAGGGGATTTTGACTGTGGTCCTAACTGTAAGAAGGTTTGACCAAGTGGGTACTTTACGTCCAGACTCTAACAGAGAGAGTGTTGAGTGCATAGACATGGTGAGAATGGGAGTTCTTATTCATTACATTGCTGTGGTTTTGGGAACTTCCCATTACATAAATCGTCCACCCCCAGTTTCCTCTGCGGAACTGGTTCGGACATTATTATCAGTTAACTAACCGGGTTATCCTTAAGAATATTAGCTTAATATTCTCCAGGAACTTCCCGTCAAAAGTGGGGAAACAGTTTAGACTCATATACCTATTGGAGTATCAGGGAGTAGTTTAACCTCTTATACCGGTCGGAGGATTGAGAAACAGTTTATACTCGTATACTCTTTGGAGTTTTGAGAAGCAGTTTATACTCTTATACTTATCGGAGTCTGCCATTCTCAATTGGCTTACCTCAGCGTTATGACGCCAGCTTCAACCAAGGTCTGAATGCTATTCTTGAGAGCAAAGCAATCCTTGGTGGGATGAACGACCCTCCTGTGGTATGCACAGTACTTTGGGTCCGTAGTGTTGTCAGCTTCCTCCTGATTTGTGATAGGCGGTAGCTTGATCTTGTTACCTTCAAGGAGGGATTCGAAGATGGCTGGAACGTCTTCGTCCTTGAAGGAATACTCTCTTTGGAGTCTCGGACCCGAAGTCTTTTGCTGCCTTCGGGATTGCTGTTGTGACGCTTGATTAGCACCACCAGTAGCTGCAGGTGTTTTGCCCTTACCACGAGAGGCGAAATTTGAGTCCAGCGGATTAACCGTCGGTTGGTTCCTCTCGGCCTTCTTCCTTCTAAGGAATCGCTCAGCCTGCTCCCCTCGGACCTTCAGATCCTTCCAAGTGTCAGACGGTGCTGTTCCCATTGCTTCCAACACGTCCAACGCAAGGTTGTTGTGGCAAGTTTGGAGGATGAATTCCTCTGTGATCGGGTCCCGGCAATTCATCGCCTTGTTCCGGAACCTTTTGACGAAGGTGTCGACTAACTCCCCGTCCTTCTGCTTCTCATCGAGCAATGATCCGATAGATATCTCGGTGTCGTCGTCGAAGAAGTTGGCCAGGAACTTGGTCTCCATGTCATCCCAGCTGTTCACGTTTCCTGGCTTGAGGCGGCGGTACCAATCGAAGGCGGCTCCGCGAAGAGTGCCAACGAATGACCGCACCATCAGAGGCTCATTGCCGGAGATAATACCCAAGTGCGATTTGAAATAAATCAAATGCTGAGTGGGGGAACCCTTCCCATCGAACGGCGTGAAGTTGATTAAACTGAACTTCGCCGGATAGGGGATCGATTCCCATTCTCGTGGGTATGGACAGGGAATGCCTGTTTTCTTCGTCTCTTGAGCGGAGATCAATGTGTTGATTTTGCTCTCGAGATCTTTGATCTTCAAGTCTTCACTTGTATCCTCGTTGGCATCCTCGTTACCACCCCCTGCATTGACGGGAGGGTTATTGGCATTGTGAGCTCCATCCCTATCCGTGTGCTCTTCTTCCTGAACAACCTGATTACGGTGACTTGGTTCACCTTGTTGGTTCCTGAACGCCTGGATTTGTTGCTCATGCATCTCTCTCATAGTCTGCATGGCCATCTCCATCTCGAATTTGAAACTTTCTTTCTGCTTAGCCAAAGCGTCTTCAAGCATCTTGGCCATTTCTTCCGCGCTTATCATAAATGACTCGCGGGGTTGTCCTTCGCTGGACACTGTATTGTCCGATGCGACAGCAGAGCAGGAATCCGATTCTTCATCTTCCGAAGGCAATCTTGTCCGAACCCTACCATAAGTTCCTCGTGCGATGGCTCCGGACTGCAGACGGGTTACACGCCGGGACGCTTCCAGAAACGATTTGAGATCAATCTGTGTCGATGTCTCTTTGCTGGTCATGTTGGCGGTGACCCTCGGAAATTCTCCGTCTTTAACCACCGTTCTTCTTTGCCGGAAACGCCTATACCTTGGTTTTGGCGTTTCGGTGCCGAGCCTTTCGAACACTGAAATTCTCTCGGGGACTACCTTGATGCAGTTGCATTGAGACAGTACCGCCCGAATGAGCTTTGAACAAGGGCACTGAGTTTCCTGTTCTCGGGGACTCCTCTTTCTGGTTCTGTTCGTACCCCCAGCACGATAGTACAACTCGTCATTTTGACAGTCGGAGTAACCTATCGTGTGTGGGCACGACTTCTCAGGTATAACATTATCACTATCAGATGATAATGTTTCCATCTGAGGGCGAATTGCCTTCCTTGGACTTTCAAGAGTCACGCGCCTTGAGACATGCCTTTTTGGGCGTGAATTCTCAGCGGGCTCTTGGACCTCAATGCGCAAATTAGCGCGCGCAGTTGCCTTGAGCTCCTTGTCATGTTGGAGGTAGCGGTGACCCCCAGCGTGTTGATTCGTTCGGGGTTTTCTTAGTGGGCCCAAACGTTCTTGGATCGGAGCTTTGCTTCGCTCATCGGGAATTGGACCGAGGCGCTCCAAGACTGGCTTTCTTCTTCGGGAGGATTCTGCATGATCTCCCGGAGTAGCTATGGGAATTCTCGGCGACTTAGCTGGGTTCGCCGGAGGTTGAATTTTGGTTGGAGGCTGCAAAGGTTGCTCCTTAGCCTGAATTGCCGCTTCAGACTTTGGCCTCCAAACTTTGCGAGTTGGTGGCGGCTTCTTGGCCACTTCTTTCTGCAACTTTCTACGGGCTTCTTCGGCTTGAGCCCGTGCCTGCGCTGATAGTGCGCGGCGTTTGCGGATGCGTTCTTCCAGCGTCGAACGATTCCGTTAAAACTTGTGTTGTATATATATGTGATTACATATATATACAAGGAAACTAATAAAATGTGTGTGTATAGATAATTGAGCTTAGAGTACTTAACACACATAATATAAATGCTAAACTACATTACCCAAGCAATCTTGATCTTCAATTAAGCTTGACTTGGTACACGTTGCTGTTCGCGGGGAAAGTTGGTGTTTTCTTCATTATCGATTCCATTGCACTCAGTTAACAACTTTATGCGTTACAAAGAGATCCGGTCTTTTTATAAGATCCGGCTTACAATGAAAATCAAAATAAAACAAAGAAATCAAAATTACAACTTCTCTCTTTTACCGAACAAATCACAAGATCCTGTTATCCGGTCTCTTGCTTCTGTGGGTTGTTTGCCTGCGCCGGGGTTGCTTACCGTGGACCACCGCGTGATCTGGATCCAAGCAGATCTACGACGTATTACGGGTATTATCCCACCAAGGAGATAATAGCCGGGAGGGATCGTTTCACCAAGGAAACGACCGCTCGAATCTCGGGATCTAAGAGCCAAGCTTAGATCCGGAGTGTAACGACGTAGATCTGAGGATTAAACTCTCTCGAACTCCTGCCTTTTTCGGTGCTGGTGCTCACTAAGAATCAAATCCGGGTCTCCAAGTCTTCAAGCCTTCAGATCTCCGAGTTGAGGTGACAATCCGGCAGAGTTTCGGCTCTCTCCAAAGTTTCAGAAGAACTCCCCCAAATGAACGAGTACTAGGCCTATTTATAGCCTCTCTGAACTGTGCCTTTGTGCACAAGAGAGAGAGGGGGGGGAGTCGGGCCACCTGAGGGTGGCTCGGCTCATGCCGAGCCACCCTGAGGTGGCTCGGCCTTGGCCGAGCCACCCTAGGGTGGCTCGGCCTTAGCCGAGCCACCCTGGGGTGGCTCGGCCACCGAGCCACCCTAGGGTGGCTCGGCTTGGGCCGAGCCACCTTAGGGTGGTTCGGTTCGGGCCGAGTTCCCCCAGGTGCGCTGGTTTTGTCGTTTTCCGTTGTTTCCGGTTGTTTTGTTGATTTGTTGACTTGATTCCGGATTTGGCAGTAAACTCAGTCGGTGTTTGAGTTCAAATCCATTTTGTTGGAAGACCCGTCGACTCCCCGAACCACTCACGTTGTTCACATGCAGTTCGTTAGCTTTGTAGCCTCTTTAGTTCGTTTCGTTGCTTGAACGTTCGTCGATTTGTCGAATCATCGCGCCGAGCTGTGTCAAGGGACCTATAAGCAGTTTTATACGCCTACAGGCGTTTCTGAATCCGCTCCTCAAGAGTTGAACGGGTCCTTTTGACTTGGATCTATTCACTTGCTGATGATTTGGAGGCGGGGGCGTTTGCTCGTTGTTGGGACGCTTGGTGTTCCCTGAATTTTAGATCTGCCCTGTAACAGATCCCATCCACTGGCTCCAAAGCCTTGTAGGCTGTCTAAAAATCAGTACAAATAGCTTATCCCCATCAAACACCGATGATGGAAGTTACAATCTAACAACTTCCAGAAAGCTATAATTTGAAGACTTTCATATAGAAGGTTACAATCTGACGACCTTCACAACAACTAATGAAAGCTCTAATTCAACAGCCTTCACAATCAATATCGGGAATTACAATCTGATGACTCTCATATTTTCAAGGAGCCAAGACGAAGGTTACAAGGTAATGATCTTTGCAACGCTCTAGCAAAAGAGACTACAAATTGACGGTCTCTTCATATTAAAATGTAAATATCTCTCAAACCAGAAGGAATTTGGCGAAACGGAGGAAGCAAACCGAACCCTATAGGGTTGGTTTGGTCATCTCTGTCTCGTCAAGATAGCCAATTTTCATATATAATTAGTCTCATTCCGACTTGAGGTTTGAAAGTTATGACCTGTTCTTCGCATCAAGTTATATTCTAAAGTCCGTCTGTGAGACTGCACTTCGCCTGAACATTAGAATTAGCTTGAAGTTCGCCGAGCCTGCCTGAGGCTCACCTCTACATCCAAGATTCAAAACGCAGAGGTCATGCCCGCATTCTGAACTCAAAACGCAAAGGTCATGCCCGCGTTCTAAACTCAAAACGTAGAGGTTGTGACCGTATTTGAGATTCTAAACACAGAGGTCGTGGCTGTGTTCCAAACTCAAAACGAAGAGATCGTGGCTACATTCCATGGTCAAAACGCAGAGTTCATGGACTCAAAACGCAGAGTTCATGCAGAGCCCAACTCTGC